>NC_092140.1:60526949-60829979 GCF_043159975.1 Macaca nemestrina
ATTTCACAGAAGACAAAGAAGTTTCTCAGAAATCTTCTTCCTCTTTGGTATCGGAGGATATTTCCTTTGGCCCTATAGTCTTCAAAGGGATCCGAAATATCTGTTCTCAGATTCCACAGAAATTAGGCTAGCAAAGAGATCAACGAAATACACATGTAACTCTGTGAGATGAATTCACAGAACTCTAAGCAGTTTCTCAGAAAGCTTCTTTCCAGATTTCATCTGAGGATATTTCCTTTTTCACCATAGCCCTCTATGGGCTTACAAATATCACTTTGCCAATTCCACAAGAACTGTCTTAGCGAAAGGCTTCTTGAGGGGAAAGCTGTAACTCTGTGAGATGATTTCACAGAACACAAAGAAGTTTCTCAGAAAGCATCTTTCTCTTTGGTATCGGAGGATATTTCCTTTGGCCCTATAGTCTTCAAAGGGATCCGAAATATCTGTTCTCAGATTCCACAGAAATAAGGCTAGCAAAGAGATCCACGAAATACACATGTAACTCTGTGAGATGAATTCACAGAACACTAAGCAGTTTCTCAGAAAGCTTCTTTCCAGATATCATCTGAGGATATTTCCTTTTTCACCATAGCCCTCTATGGGCTTGCAAATATCACTTTGCCAATTCCACAAGAACTGTCTTAGCGAAAGGCTTCTTGAGGGGAAAGCTGTAACTCTGTGAGATGATTTCACAGAACACAAAGAAGTTTCTCAGAAAGCTTCTTTCTCTTTGTTATCGGACGATATTTCCTTTTGCCCTATAGTCTTCAAAGGGATCCGAAATATCTGTTCTCAGATTCCACAGAAATAAGGCTAGGAAAGAGATCCACGAAATACACATGTAACTCTGTGAGATGAATTCACAGAAAACTAAGCAGTTTCTCAGAAATCTTCTTTCCAGATTTCATCTGAGGATATTTCCTTTTTCACCATAGCCCTCTATGGGCTTCCAAATATCACTTTGCCAATTCCACAAGAACTGTCTTAGCGATAGGCTTCTGGAGGGGAAAGCTGAAACTCTGTGAGATGATTTCACAGAACACAAAGAAGTTTCTCAGAAAGCTTCTTTCTCTTTGTTATCGGAGGATATGTCCTTTGGCCCTATAGTCTTCAAAGGGATCCGAAATAACTGTTCTCAGATTCCACAGAAATAAGGCTAGCAAAGAGATCCACGAAATACACATGTAACTCTGTGAGATGGATTCACAGAACACTAAGCAGTTTCTCAGAAAGCTTCTTTCCAGATTTCATATGAGGATATTTCCTTTTTCACCATAGCCCTCTATGGGCTTCCAAATATCACTTTGCCAATTCCACAAGAACTGTCTTAGCGAAAGGCTTCTTGAAGGGAAAGAGGTAACTCTGTTAGATGATTTCACAGAACACAAAGAAGTTTCTCAGAAAGCTTCTTTCTCTTTGTTATCGGAGGATATGTCCTTTGGCCCTATAGTATTCAAAGGGATCCGAAATAACTGTTCTCAGATTCCACAGAAATAAGGCTAGCAAAGAGATCCAGGAAATACACATGTAACTCTGTGAGATGAATTCACAGAACACTAAGCAGTTTCTCAGAAAGCTTCTTTCCAGATTTCATCAGAGGATATTTCCTTTTTCACCATAGCCCTCTATGGGCTTCCAAATATCACTTTGCCAATTCCACAAGAACTGTCTTAGCGAAAGGCTTCTTGAGGGGAAAGCTGTAACCCTGTGAGATGATTTCACAGAACACAAAGAAGTTTCTCAGAAAGCTTCTTTCTCTTTTTTATCGGAGGATATTTCCTGTGGCCCTATAGTCTTCAAAGGGATCCGAAATATCTGTTCTCAGATTCCACAGAAATAAGGCTAGCAAAGAGATCCACGAAATACACATGTAACTCTGTGAGATGAATTCACAGAACACTAAGCAGTTTCTCAGAAAGCTTCTTTCCAGATTTCATCTGAGGACATTTCCTTTTTCACCATAGCCCTCTATGGGCTTCCAAATATCACTTTGCCAATTCCACAAGAACTGTCTTAGCGAAAGGCTTCTTGAGGGGAAAGCTGTAACTCTGTGAGATGATTTCACAGAACACAAAGAAGTTTCTCAGAAAGCTTCTTTCTCTTTGTTATCGGAGGATATTTCCTTTGGCCCTATAGTCTTCAAAGGGATCCGAAATATCTGTTCTCAGATTCCACAGAAATAAGGCTAGCAAAGAGATCCACGAAATACACATGTAACTCTGTGAGATGAATTCACAGAACACTAAGCAGTTTCTCAGAAAGCTTCTTTCCAGATTTCCTCTGAGGATATTTCCTTTTTCACCTTAGTCCTCTATGGGCTTCCAAATATCACTTTGCCCATTCCACAAGAACTGTCTTAGCGAAAGGCTTCTTGAGGGGAAAGCTGTAACTCTGTGAGATGATTTCACAGAACACAAAGAAGTTTCTCAGAAAGCTTCTTTCTCTTTGTTATCGGAGGACATTTCCTTTGGCCCTATAGTCTTCAAAGGGATCCGAAATATCTCTTCTCAGATTCCACAGAAATAAGGCTAGCAAAGAGATCCACGAAATACACATGTAACTCTGTGAGATGAATTCACAGAACACTAAGCAGTTTCTCAGAAAGCTTCTTTCCAGATTTCATCTGAGGATATTTCCTTTTTCACCATAGCCCTCTATGGGCTTCCAAATATCACTTTGCCAATTCCACAAGAACTGTCTTAGCGAAAGGCTTCTTGAGGGGAAAGCTGTAACTCTGTGAGATGATTTCACAGAACACAAAGAAGTTTCTCACAAATCTTCTTTCTCTTTGTTATCTTAGGATATTTCCTTTGGACTATAGTCTTCAAAGGGATCCGAAATATCTGTTCTCAGATTCCACAGAAATAAGGCTAGCAAAGAGATCCACGAAATACACATGTAACTCTGTGAGATGAATTCACAGAACACTAAGCAGTTTCTCAGAAAGCTTCTTTCCAGATTTCAACTGAGGATATTTCCTTTTTCACCATAGCTCTCTATGGGCTTCCAAATATCACTTTGCCAATTCCACAAGAACTGTCTTAGCGAAAGGCTTCTTGAGGGGAAAGCTGTAACTCTGTGAGATGATTTCACAGAACACAAAGAAGTTTCTCAGAAAGCTTCTTTCTCTTTGTTATCGGAGGATATGTCCTTTGGCCCTAGAGTCTTCAAAGGGATCCGAAATAACTGTTCTCAGATTCCACAGAAATAAGGCTAGCAAAGAGATCCACGAAATACACATGTAACTCTGTAAGATGAATTCACAGAACACTAAGCAGTTTCTCAGAAAGCTTCTTTCCAGATTTCATCTGAGGATATTTCCTTTTTCACCACAGCACTCTAGGGGCTTCCAAATATCACTTTGCCAATTCCACAAGAACTGTCTTAGCGAAAGGCTTCTTGAGGGGAAAGCTGTAACTCTGTGAGATGATTTCACAGAACACAAAGAAGTTTCTCAGAAAGCTTCTTTCTCTTTGTTATCGGAGGATAGGTCCTTTGGCCCAATAGTCTTCTAAGGGATCCGAAATATCTCTTCTCAGATTCCACAGAAATAAGGCTAGCAAAGAGATCCACGAAATACACATGTAACTCTGTGAGATGAATTCACAGAACACTAAGCAGTTTCTAAGAAAGCTTCTTTCCAGATTTCATCTGAGGATATTTCCTTTTTCACCATAGCGCTCTACGGGCTTCCAAATATCACTTTGCCAATTCCACAAGAACTGTCTTAGCGAAAGGCTTCTTGAGGGGAAAGCTGTAACTCTGTGAGATGATTTCACAGAAGACAAAGAAGTTTCTCAGAAATCTTCTTCCTCTTTGGTATCGGAGGATATTTCCTTTGGCCCTATAGTCTTCAAAGGGATCCGAAATATCTGTTCTCAGATTCCACAGAAATAAGGCTAGCAAAGAGATCCACGAAATACACATGTAACTCTGTGAGATGAATTCACAGAACACTAAGCAGTTTCTCAGAAAGCTTCTTTCCAGATTTCATCTGAGGATATTTCCTTTTTCACCATAGCCCTCTATGGGCTTACAAATATCACTTTGCCAATTCCACAAGAACTGTCTTAGCGAAAGGCTTCTTGAAGGGAAAGCTGTAACTCTGTGAGATGATTTCACAGAACACAAAGAAGTTTCTCAGAAAGCTTCTTTCTCTTTGGTATCGGAGGATATTTCCTTTGGCCCTATAGTCTTCAAAGGGATCCGAAATATCTGTTCTCAGATTCCACAGAAATAAGGCTAGCAAAGAGATCCAGGAAATACACATGTAACTCTGTGAGATGAATTCACAGAACACTAAGCAGTTTCTCAGAAAGCTTCTTTCCAGATTTCATCTGAGGATATTTCCTTTTTCACCATAGCCCTCTATGGGCTTCCAAATATCACTTTGCCAATTCCACAAGAACTGTCTTAGCGAAAGGCTTCTTGAGGGGAAAGCTGTAACTCTGTGAGATGATTTCACAGAACACAAAGAAGTTTCTCAGAAAGCTTCTTTCTCTTTGTTATCGGAGGATATTTCCTTTGGCCGTTTAGTCTTCAAAGGGATCCGAAATATCTGTTCTCAGATTCCACAGAAATAAGGCTAGGAAAGAGATCCACGAAATACACATGTAACTCTGTGAGATGAATTCACAGAACACTAAGCAGTTTCTCAGAAATCTTCTTTCCAGATTTCATCTGAGGATATTTCCTTTTTCACCATAGCCCTCTACGGGCTTCCAAATATCACTTTGCCAATTCCACAAGAACTGTCTTAGCGATAGGCTTCTGGAGGGGAAAGCTGTAACTCTGTGGGATGATTTCACAGAACACAAAGAAGTTTCTCAGAAAGCTTCTTTCTCTTTGTTATCGGAGGATATGTCCTTTGGCCCTATAGTCTTCAAAGGGATCCGAAATAACTGTTCTCAGATTTCACAGAAATAAGGCTAGCAAAGAGATCCACGAAATACACATGTAACTCTGTGAGATGGATTCACAGAACACTAAGCAGTTTCTCAGAAAGCTTCTTTCCAGATTTCATATGAGGATATTTCCTTTTTCACCATAGCCCTCTATGGGCTTCCAAATATCACTTTGCCAATTCCACAAGAACTGTCTTAGCGAAAGGCTTCTTGAGGGGAAAGAGGTAACTCTGTTAGATGATTTCACAGAACACAAAAAAGTTTCTCAGAAAGCTTCTTTCTCTTTGTTATCGGAGGATATGTCCTTTGGCCCTATAGTATTCAAAGGGATCCGAAATAACTGTTCTCAGATTCCACAGAAATAAGGCTAGCAAAGAGATCCAGGAAATACACATGTAACTCTGTGAGATGAATTCACAGAACACTAAGCAGTTTCTCAGAAAGCTTCTTTCCAGATTTCATCAGAGGATATTTCCTTTTTCACCATAGCCCTCTATGGGCTTCCAAATATCACTTTGCCAATTCCACAAGAACTGTCTTAGCGAAAGGCTTCTTGAGGGGAAAGCTGTAACTCTGTGAGATGATTTCACAGAACACAAAGAAGTTTCTCAGAAAGCTTCTTTCTCTTTGTTATCGGAGGATATTTCCTGTGACCCTATAGCCTTGAAAGGGATCCGAAATATCTGTTGTCAGATTCCACAGAAATAAGGCTAGCAAAGAGATCCACGAAATACACATGTAACTCTGTGAGATGAATTCACAGAACACTAAGCAGTTTCTCAGAAAGCTTCTTTCCAGATTTCATCTGAGGATATTTCCTTTTTCACCATAGCCCTCTATGGGCTTCCAAATATCACTTTGCCAATTCCACAAGAACTGTCTTAGCGAAAGGCTTCTTGAAGGGAAAGATGTAACTCTGTGAGATGATTTCACAGAACACAAAGAAGTTTCTCAGAAAGCTTCTTTCTCTTTGTTATCGGAGGATATTTCCATTGGCCCTATAGTCTTCAAAGGGATCCGAAATAACTGTTCTCAGATTCCACAGAAATAAGGCTAGCAAAGAGATCCACGAAATACACATGTAACTCTGTGAGATGGATTCAAAGAACACTAAGCAGTTTCTCAGAAAGCTTCTTTCCAGATTTCATCTGAGGATATTTCCTTTTTCACCATAGCCCTCTATGGGCTTCCAAATATCATTTTGCCAATTCCACAAGAACTGTCTTAGCGAAAGGCTTCTTGAAGGGAAAGAGGTAACTCTGTTAGATGATTTCACAGAACACAAAGAAGTTTCTCAGAAAGCTTCTTTCTCTTTGTTATCGGAGGATATGTCCTTTGGCCCTATAGTATTCAAAGGGATCCGAAATAACTGTTCTCAGATTCCACAGAAATAAGGCTAGCAAAGAGATCCACGAAATACACATGTAACTCTGTGAGATGAATTCACAGAACACGAAGCAGTTTCTCAGAAAGCTTCTTTCCAGATTTCATCTGAGGATATTTCCTTTTTCACCATAGCCCTCTATGGGCTTCCAAATATCACTTTGCCAATTCCACAAGAACTGTCTTAGCGAAAGGCTTCTCGAAGGGAAAGATGTAACTCTGTGAGATGATTTCACAGGACACAAAGAAGTTTCTCAGAAAGCTTCTTTCTCTTTGTTATCGGAGGATATGTCCTTTGGCCCTATAGTCTTCAAAGGGATCCGAAATAACTGCTCTCAGATTCCACAGAAATAAGGCTAGCAAAGAGATCCACGAAATAAACATGTAACTCTGTGAGATGAATTCACAGAACACTAAGCAGTTTCTCAGAAAGATTCTTTCCAGATTTCATCTGAGGATATTTCCTTTTTCACCGTAGCCCTCTATGGGCTTCCAAATATCACTTTGCCAATTCCACAAGAACTGTCTTAGCGAAAGGCTTCTTGAGGGGAAAGCTGTAACACTGTGAGATGATTTCACAGAACACAAAGAAGTTTCTCAGAAAGCTTCTTTCTCTTTGTTATCGGGGGATATTTCCTGTGGCCCTATAGTCTTCAAAGGGATCCGAAATATCTGTTCTCAGATTCCACAGAAATAAGGCTAGCAAAGAGATCCACGAAATACACATATAACTCTGTGAGATGAATTCACAGAACACTAAGCAGTTTCTCAGAAAGCTTCTTTCCAGATTTCATCTGAGGATATTTCCTTTTTCACCATAGCGCTCTATGGGCTTCCAAATATCACTTTGCCAATTCCACAAGAACTGTCTTAGCGAAAGGCTTCTTGAGGGGAAAGCTGTAACTCTGTGAGATGATTTCACAGAACACAAAGAAGTTTCTCAGAAAGCTTCTTTCTCTTTGGTATCGGAGGATATTTCCTTTGGCCCTATAGTCTTCAAAGGGATCCGAAATATCTGTTCTCAGATTCCACAGAAATAAGGCTAGCAAAGAGATCCACGAAATACACATGTAACTCTGTGAGATGAATTCACAGAACACTAAGCAGTTTCTCAGAAAGCTTCTTTCCAGATTTCATCTGAGGATATTACGTTTTTCACCATAGCCCTCTAGGGGCTTCCAAATATCACTATGCCAATTCCACAAGAACTGTCTTAGCGAAAGGCTTCTTGAGGGGAAAGCTGTAACTCTGTGAGATGATTTCACAGAACACAAAGAAGTTTCTCAGAAAGCTTCTTTCTCTTTGTTATCGGACGATATTTCCTTTGGCCCTATAGTCTTCAAAGGGATCAGAAATATCTGTTCTCAGATTCCACAGAAATAAGGCTAGCAAAGAGATCCAAGAAATACACATGTAACTCTGTGAGATGAATTCACAGAACACTAAGCAGTTTCTCAGAAAGCTTCTTTCCAGATTTCATCTGAGGATATTTCCTTTTTCACCATAGCCCTCTATGGGCTTCCAAATATCACTTTGCCAATTCCACAAGAACGGTCTTAGCGAAAGGCTTCTTGAGGGGGAAAGCTGTATCTCTGTGAGATGATTTCACAGAACACAAAGAAGTTTCTCAGAAAGTTTCTTTCTCTTTGTTATCTGAGGATATGTCCTTTGACCCTATAGTCTTCTAAGGGATCCGAAATATCTGTTCTCAGATTCCACAGAAATAAGGCTAGGAAAGAGATCCACGAAATACACATGTAACTCTGTGAGATGAATTCACAGAACACTAAGCAGTTTCTCAGAAAGCTTCTTTCCAGATTTCATCTGAGGATATTTCCTTTTTCACCATAGCCCTCTATGGGCTTCCAAATATCACTTTGCCAATTCCACAAGAACTGTCTTAGCGAAAGGCTTCTTGAGGGGAAAGCTGTAACTCTGTGAGATGATTTCACAGAACACAAAGAAGTTTCTCAGAAAGCTTCTTTCTCTTTGTTATCGGAGGATATGTCCTTTGGCCCTATAGTCTTCAAAGGGATCCGAAATAACTGTTCTCAGATTCCACAGAAATAAGGCTAGCAAATAGATCCACGAAATACACATGTAACTCTGTGAGATGAATTCACAGAACACTAAGCAGTTTCTCAGAAAGCTTCTTTCCAGATTTCATCTGAGGATATTTCCTTTTTCACCATAGCCCTCTATGGGCTTCCAAATATCACTTTGCCAATTCCACAAGAACTGTCTTAGCGAAGGGCTTCTTGAAGGGAAAGATGTAACTCTGTGAGATGATTTCACAGAACACAAAGAAGTTTCTCAGAAAGCTTCTTTCTCTTTGTTATCGGAGGATATTTCCTTTGGCCCTATAGTCTTCAAAGGGATCCGAAATAACTGTTCTCAGATTCCACAGAAATAAGGCTAACAAAGAGATCCACGAAATACACATGTAACTCTGTGAGATGGATTCACAGAACACTAAGCAGTTTCTCAGAAAGCTTCTTTCCAGATTTCATCTGAGGATATTTCCTTTTTCACCATAGCCCTCTATGGGCTTCCAAATATCACTTTGCCAATTCCACAAGAAGTGTCTTAGCGAAAGGCTTCTTGAAGGGAAAGAGGTAACTCTGTTAGATGATTTCACAGAACACAAAGAAGTTTCTCAGAAAGCTTCTTTCTCTTTGTTATCGGAGGATATGTCCTTTGGCCCTATAGTATTCAAAGGGATCCGAAATAACTGTTCTCAGATTCCACAGAAATAAGGCTAGCAAAGAGATCCACGAAATACACATGTAACTCTGTGAGATGAATTCACAGAACACTAAGCAGTTTCTCAGAAAGCTTCTTTCCAGATTTCATCAGAGGATATTTCCTTTTTCACCATAGCCCTCTATGGGCTTCCAAATATCACTTTGCCAATTCCACAAGAACTGTCTTAGCGAAAGGCTTCTTGAGGGGAAAGCTGTAACTCTGTGAGATGATTTCACAGAACACAAAGAAGTTTCTCAGAAAGCTTCTTTCTCTTTGTTATCGGAGGATATTTCCTGTGGCCCTATAGCCTTCAAAGGGATCCGAAATATCTGTTGTCAGATTCCACAGAAATAAGGCTAGCAAAGAGATCCACGAAATACACATGTAACTCTGTGAGATGAATTCACAGAACACTAAGCAGTTTCTCAGAAAGCTTCTTTCCAGATTTCATCTGAGGATATTTCCTTTTTCACCATAGCCCTCTATGGGCTTCCAAATATCACTTTGCCAATTCCACAAGAACTGTCTTAGCGAAAGGCTTCTTGAGGGGAAAGCTGTAACCCTGTGAGATGATTTCACAGAACACAAAGAAGTTTCTCAGAAAGCTTCTTTCTCTTTGTTATCGGAGGATATTTCCTGTGGCCCTATAGTCTTCAAAGGGATCCGAAATATCTGTTGTCAGATTCCACAGAAATAAGGCTAGCAAAGAGATCCACGAAATACACATGTAACTCTGTGAGATGAATTCACAGAACACTAAGCAGTTTCTCAGAAAGGTTCTTTCCAGATTTCATCTGAGGATATTTCCTTTTTCACCATAGCCCTCTATGGGCTTCCAAATATCACTTTGCCAATTCCACAAGAACTGTCTTAGCGAAAGGCTTCTTGAGGGGAAAGCTGTAACCCTGTGAGATGATTTCACAGAACACAAAGAAGTTTCTCAGAAAGCTTCTTTCTCTTTGTTATCGGAGGATATTTCCTGTGGCCCTATAGTCTTCAAAGGGATCCGAAATATCTGTTCTCAGATTCCACAGAAATAAGGCTAGCAAAGAGATCCACGAAATACACATGTAACACTGTGAGATGAATTCACAGAACACTAAGCAGTTTCTCTGAAAGCTTCTTTCCAGATTTCATCTGAGGACATTTCCTTTTTCAACATAGCCCTCTATGGTCTTCCAAATATCACTTTGCCAATTCCACAAGAACTGTCTTAGCGAAAGGCTTCTTGAGGGGAAAGCTGTAACTCTGTGAGATGATTTCACAGAACACAAAGAAGTTTCTCAGAAAGCTTCTTTCTCTTTGTTATCGGAGGATATGTCCTTTGGCCCTATAGTCTTCAAAGGGATCCGAAATAACTGTTCTCAGATTCCACAGAAATAAGGCTAGCAAAGAGATCCACGAAATACACATGTAACTATGTGAGCTGAATTCACAGAACACTAAGCAGTTTCTCAGAAAGCTTCTTTCCAGATTTCATCTGAGGATATTTCCTTTTTCACCATAGCCCTCTATGGGCTTCCAAATATCACTTTGCCAATTCCACAAGAACTGTCTTAGCGAAAGGCTTCTCGAAGGGAAAGATGTAACTCTGTGAGATGATTTCACAGGACACAAAGAAGTTTCTCAGAAAGCTTCTTTCTCTTTGTTATCGGAGGATATGTCCTTTGGCCCTATAGTCTTCAAAGGGATCCGAAATAACTGTTCTCAGATTCCACAGAAATAAGGCTAGCAAAGAGATCCACGAAATACACATGTAACTCTGTGAGATGAATTCACAGAACACTAAGCAGTTTCTCAGAAAGCTTCTTTCCAGATTTCATCAGAGGATATTTCCTTTTTCACCGTAGCCCTCTATGGTCTTCCAAATATCACTTTGCCAATTCCACAAGAATTGTCTTAGCGAAAGGCTTCTTGAGGGGAAAGCTGTAACCCTGTGAGATGATTTCACAGAACACAAAGAAGTTTCTCAGAAAGCTTCTTTCTCTTTGTTATCGGAGGATATTTCCTGTGGCCCTATAGTCTTCAAAGGGATCCGAAATATCTGTTCTCAGATTCCACAGAAATACGGCTAGGAAAGAGATCCACGAAATACATATGTAACTCTGTGAGATGAATTCACAGAACACTAAGCAGTTTCTCAGAAAGCTTCTTTCCAGATTTCATCTGAGGATATTTCCTTTTTCACCATAGCCCTCTATGGGCTTCCAAATATCACTTTGCCAATTCGACAAGTACTGTCTTAGCGAAAGGATTCTTGAGGGGAAAGCTGTAACTCTGTGAGATGATTTCACAGAACACAAAGAAGTTTCTCAGAAAGCTTCTTTCTCTTTGTTATCGGACGATATTTCCTTTTGCCCTATAGTCTTCAAAGGGATCCGAAATATCTGTTCTCAGATTCCACAGAAATAAGTCTAGCAAAGAGATCCACGAAATACACATGTAACTCTGTGAGATGAATTCACAGAACACTAAGCAGTTTCTCAGAAAGCTTCTTTCCAGATTTCATCTGAGGATATTTCCTTTTTCACCATAGCCCTCTATGGGCTTCCAAATATCACTTTGCCAATTCCACAAGAACTGTCTTAGCGAAGGGCTTCTTGAGAGGAAAGCTGTAACTCTGTGAGATGATTTCACAGAACACAAAGAAGTTTCTCAGAAAGCTTCTTTCTCTTTGGTATCGGAGGATATTTCCTTTGGCCCTATAGTCTTCAAAGGGATCCGAAATATCTGTTCTCAGATTCCACAGAAATAAGGCTAGCAAAGAGATCCACGAAATACATACGTAACTCTGTGAGATGAATTCACAGAACACTAAGCAGTTTCTCAGAAAGCTTCTTTCCAGATTTCATCTGAGGATATTTCCTTTTTCACCATAGCCCTCTATGGGCTTCCAAATATCACTTTGCCAATTCCACAAGAACTGTCTTAGCGAAAGGCTTCTTGAGGGGAAAGCTCTAACCCTGTGAGATGATTTCACAGAACACAAAGAAGTTTCTCAGAAAGCTTCTTTCTCTTTGTTATCGGAGGATATTTCCTGTGGCCCTATAGTCTTCAAAGGGATTCGAAATATCTGTTCTCAGATTCCACAGAAATAAGGCTAGCAAAGAGATCCACGAAATACACATGTAACTCTGTGAGATGAATTCACAGAACACTAAGCAGTTTCTCAGAAAGGTTCTTTCCAGATTTCATCTGAGGACATTTCCTTTTTCACCATAGCCCTCTATGGTCTTCCAAATATCACTTTGCCAATTCCACAAGAACTGTCTTAGCGAAAGGCTTCTTGAGGGGAAAGCTGTAACTCTGTGAGATGATTTCACAGAACACAAAGAAGTTTCTCAGAAAGCTTCTTTCTCTTTGTTATCGGAGGATATTTCCTTTCGCCCTATAGTCTTCAAAGGGATCCGAAATATCTGTTCTCAGATTCCACAGAAATAAGGCTGGCAAAGAGATCCACGAAATACACATGTAACTCTGTGAGATGAATTCACAGAACACTAAGCAGTTTCTCAGAAAGCTTCTTTCCAGATTTCATCTGAGGATATTTCCTTTTTCACCATAGCCCTCTATGGGCTTCCAAATATCACTTTGCCAATTCCACAAGAACTGTCTTAGCGAAAGGCTTCTTGAGGGGAAAGCTGTAACTCTGTGAGATGATTTCACAGAACACAAAGAAGTTTCTCACAAATCTTCTTTCTCTTTGTTATCTGAGGATATTTCCTTTGGACTATAGTCTTCAAAGGGATCCGAAATATCTGTTCTCAGATTCCACAGAAATAAGGCTAGCAAAGAGATCCACGAAATACACATGTAACTCTGTGAGATGAATTCACAGAACACTAAGCAGTTTCTCAGAAAGCTTCTTTCCAGATTTCAACTGAGGATATTTCCTTTTTCACCATAGCCCTCTATGGGCTTCCAAATATCACTTTGCCAATTCCACAAGAACTGTCTTAGCGAAAGGCTTCTTGAGGGGAAAGCTGGAACTCTGTGAGATGATTTCACAGAACACAAAGAAGTTTCTCAGAAAGCTTCTTTCTCTTTGTTATCGGAGGATATTTCCTTTGGCCCTATAGTCTTCAAAGGGATCCGAAATATCTGTTCTCAGATTCCACAGAAATAAGGCTAGCAAAGAGACCCACGAAATACACATGTAACTCTGTGAGATGAATTCACAGAACACTAAGCAGTTTCTCAGAAAGCTTCTTTCCATATTTCATCTGAGGATATTTCCTTTTTCACCATAGCCCTCTATGGGCTTCCAAATATCACTTTGCCAATTCCACAAGAACTGTCTTAGCGAAAGGCTTCTTGAGGGGAAAGCTGGAACTCTGTGAGATGATTTCACAGAACCCAAAGAAGTTTCTCAGAAAGCTTCTTTCACTTTGTTATCGGAGGATATGTCCTTTGGCCCTAAAGTCTTCAAAGGGATCCGAAATAACTGTTCTCAGATTCCACAGAAATAAGTCTAGCAAAGAGATCCATGAAATACACATGTAACTATGTGAGATGAATTCACAGAACACTAAGCAGTTTCTCAGAAAGCTTCTTTCCAGATTTCATCTGAGGATATTTCCTTTTTCACCATAGCCCTCTATGGGCTTCCAAATATCACTTTGCCAATTCCACAAGAACTGTCTTAGCGAAAGGCTTCTCGAAGGGAAAGATGTAACTCTGTGAGATGATTTCACAGGACACAAAGAAGTTTCTCAGAAAGCTTCTTTCTCTTTGTTATCGGAGGATATGTCCGTTGGCCCTATAGTCTTCAAAGGGATCCGAAATAACTGCTCTCAGATTCCACAGAAATAAGGCTAGCAAAGAGATCCACGAAATACACATATAACTCTGTGAGATGAATTCACAGAACACTAAGCAGTTTCTCAGAAAGCTTCTTTCCAGATTTCATCTGAGGATATTTCCTTTTTCACCATAGCGCTCTATGGGCTTCCAAATATCACTTTGCCAATTCCACAAGAACTGTCTTAGCGAAAGGCTTCTTGAGGGGAAAGCTGTAACTCTGTGACATGATTTCACAGAACACAAAGAAGTTTCTCAGAAAGCTTCTTTCTCTTTGGTATCGGAGGATATTTCCTTTGGCCCTATAGTCTTCAAAGGGATCCGAAATATCTGTTCTCAGATTCCACAGAAATAAGGCTAGCAAAGAGATCCACGAAATACACATGTAACTCTGTGAGATGAATTCACAGAACACTAAGCAGTTTCTCAGAAAGCTTCTTTCCAGATTTCATCTGAGGACATTTCCTTTTTCACCACAGCCCTCTATGGGCTTCCAAATATCGCTTTGCCAATTACACAAGAACTGTCTTAGCGAAAGGCTTCTTGAGGGGAAAGCTGTAACTCTGTGAGATGATTTCACAGAACACAAAGAAGTTTCTCAGAAAGCTTCTTTCTCTTTGTTATTGGAGGATATGTCCTTTGGCCCTATAGTCTTCAAAGGGATCCGAAATAACTGTTCTCAGATTCCACAGAAATAAGGCTAGCAAAGAGATCCACGAAATACACATGTATCTCTGTGAGATGAATTCACAGAACACTAAGCAGTTTCTCAGAAAGCTTCTTTCCAGATTTCATCTGAGGATATTTCCTTTTTCACCATAGCCCTCTATGGGCTTCCAAATATCACTTTGCCAATTCCACAAGAACTGTCTTAGCGAAAGGCTTCTTGAAGGGAAAGATGTAACTCTGTGAGATGATTTCACAGAACACAAAGAAGTTTCTCAGAAAGCTTCTTTCTCTTTGGTATCGGAGGATATTTCCTTTGGCCCTATAGTCTTCAAAGGGATCCGAAATAACTGTTCTCAGATTCCACAGAAATAAGGCTAGCAAAGAGATCCACGAAATCCACATGTAACTCTGTGAGATGGATTCAAAGAACACTAAGCAGTTTCTCAGAAAGCTTCTTTCCAGATTTCATCTGAGGATATTTCCTTTTTCACCATAGCCCTCTATGGGCTTCCAAATATCACTTTGCCAATTCCACAAGAACTGTCTTAGCGAAAGGCTTCTTGAAGGGAAAGAGGGAACTCTGTTAGATGATTTCACAGAACACAAAGAAGTTTCTCAGAAAGCTTCTTTCTCTTTGTTATCGGAGGATATGTCCTTTGTCCCTATAGTATTCAAAGGGATCCGAAATAACTGTTCTCAGATTCCACAGAAATAAGGCTAGCAAAGAGATCCACGAAATACACATGTAACTCTGTGAGATGAATTCACAGAACACGAAGCAGTTTCTCAGAAAGCTTCTTTCCAGATTTCATCTGAGGATATTTCCTTTTTCACCATAGCCCTCTATGGTCTTCAAAATATCACTTTGCCAATTCCACAAGAACTGTCTTAGCGAAAGGCTTCTTGAGGGGAAAGCTGTAACTCTGTGAGATGATTTCACAGAACACAAAGAAGTTTCTCAGAAAGCTTCTTTCTCTTTGTTATCGGAGGATATTTCCTGTGACCCTATAGCCTTGAAAGGGATCCGAAATATCTGTTGTCAGATTCCACAGAAATAAGGCTAGCAAAGAGATCCACGAAATACCCATGTAACTCTGTGAGATGAATTCACAGAACACTAAGCAGTTTCTCAGAAAGCTTCTTTCCAGATTTCATCTGAGGATATTTCCTTTTTCACCATAGCCCTCTATGGGCTTCCAAATATCACTTTGCCAATTCCACAAGAACTGTCTTAGCGAAAGGCTTCTTGAAGGGAAAGATGTAACTCTGTGAGATGATTTCACAGAACACAAAGAAGTTTCTCAGAAAGCTTCTTTCTCTTTGTTATCGGAGGATATTTCCTTTGGCCCTATAGTCTTCAAAGGGATCCGAAATAACTGTTCTCAGATTCCACAGAAATAAGGCTAGCAAAGAGATCCACGAAATACACATGTAACTCTGTGAGATGGATTCAAAGAACACTAAGCAGTTTCTCAGAAAGCTTCTTTCCAGATTTCATCTGAGGATATTTCCTTTTTCACCATAGCCCTCTATGGGCTTCCAAATATCACTTTGCCAATTCCACAAGAACTGTCTTAGCGAAAGGCTTCTTGAAGGGAAAGAGGTAACTCTGTGAGATGATTTCACAGAACACAAAGAAGTTTCTCAGAAAGCTTCTTTCTCTTTGTTATCGGAGGATATGTCCTTTGGCCCTATAGTCTTCAAAGGGATCCGAAATAACTGTTCTCAGATTCCACAGAAATAAGGCTAGCAAAGAGATCCACGAAATGCACATGTAACTCTGTGAGATGAATTCACAGAACACGAAGCAGTTTCTCAGAAAGCTTCTTTCCAGATTTCATCTGAGGATATTTCCTTTTTCACCATAGCCCTCTATGGGCTTCCAAATATCACTTTGCCAATTCCACAAGAACTGTCTTAGCGAAAGGCTTCTCGAAGGGAAAGATGTAACTCTGTGAGATGATTTCACAGGACACAAAGAAGTTTCTCAGAAAGCTTCTTTCTCTTTGTTATCGGAGGATATGTCCTTTGGCCCTATAGTCTTCAAAGGGATCCGAAATAACTGCTCTCAGATTCCACAGAAATAAGGCTAGCAAAGAGATCCACGAAATAAACATGTAACTCTGTGAGATGAATTCACAGAACACTAAGCAGTTTCTCAGAAAGATTCTTTCCAGATTTCATCTGAGGATATTTCCTTTTTCAACGTAGCCCTCTATGGGCTTCCAAATATCACTTTGCCAATTCCACAAGAACTGTCTTAGCGAAAGGCTTCTTGAGGGGAAAGCTGTAACACTGTGAGATGATTTCACAGAACACAAAGAAGTTTCTCAGAAAGCTTCTTTCTCTTTGTTATCGGGGGATATTTCCTGTGGCCCTATAGTCTTCAAAGGGATCCGAAATATCTGTTCTCAGATTCCACAGAAATAAGGCTAGCAAAGAGATCCACGAAATACACATATAACTCTGTGAGATGAATTCACAGAACACTAAGCAGTTTCTCAGAAAGCTTCTTTCCAGATTTCATCTGAGGATATTTCCTTTTTCACCATAGCGCTCTATGGGCTTCCAAATATCACTTTGCCAATTCCACAAGAACTGTCTTAGCGAAAGGCTTCTTGAGGGGAAAGCTGTAACTCTGTGAGATGATTTCACAGAACACAAAGAAGTTTCTCAGAAAGCTTCTTTCTCTTTGGTATCGGAGGATATTTCCTTTGGCCCTATAGTCTTCAAAGGGATCCGAAATATCTGTTCTCAGATTCCACAGAAATAAGGCTAGCAAAGAGATCCACGAAATACACATGTAACTCTGTGAGATGAATTCACAGAACACTAAGCAGTTTCTCAGAAAGCTTCTTTCCAGATTTCATCTGAGGATATTACGTTTTTCACCATAGCCCTCTAGGGGCTTCCAAATATCACTATGCCAATTCCACAAGAACTGTCTTAGCGAAAGGCTTCTTGAGGGGAAAGCTGTAACTCTGTGAGATGATTTCACAGAACACAAAGAAGTTTCTCAGAAAGCTTCTTTCTCTTTGTTATCGGACGATATTTCCTTTGGCCCTATAGTCTTCAAAGGGATCCGAAATATCTGTTCTCAGATTCCACAGAAATAAGGCTAGCAAAGAGATCCAAGAAATACACATGTAACTCTGTGAGATGAATTCACAGAACACTAAGCAGTTTCTCAGAAAGCTTCTTTCCAGATTTCATCTGAGGATATTTCCTTTTTCACCATAGCCCTCTATGGGCTTCCAAATATCACTTTGCCAATTCCACAAGAACGGTCTTAGCGAAAGGCTTCTTGAGGGGGAAAGCTGTATCTCTGTGAGATGATTTCACAGAACACAAAGAAGTTTCTCAGAAAGTTTCTTTCTCTTTGTTATCTGAGGATATGTCCTTTGACCCTATAGTCTTCTAAGGGATCCGAAATATCTGTTCTCAGATTCCACAGAAATAAGGCTAGGAAAGAGATCCACGAAATACACATGTAACTCTGTGAGATGAATTCACAGAACACTAAGCAGTTTCTCAGAAAGCTTCTTTCCAGATTTCATCTGAGGATATTTCCTTTTTCACCATAGCCCTCTATGGGCTTCCAAATATCACTTTGCCAATTCCACAAGAACTGTCTTAGCGAAAGGCTTCTTGAGGGGAAAGCTGTAACTCTGTGAGATGATTTCACAGAACACAAAGAAGTTTCTCAGAAAGCTTCTTTCTCTTTGTTATCGGAGGATATGTCCTTTGGCCCTATAGTCTTCAAAGGGATCCGAAATAACTGTTCTCAGATTCCACAGAAATAAGGCTAACAAAGAGATCCACGAAATACACATGTAACTCTGTGAGATGGATTCACAGAACACTAAGCAGTTTCTCAGAAAGCTTCTTTCCAGATTTCATCTGAGGATATTTCCTTTTTCACCATAGCCCTCTATGGGCTTCCAAATATCACTTTGCCAATTCCACAAGAAGTGTCTTAGCGAAAGGCTTCTTGAAGGGAAAGAGGTAACTCTGTTAGATGATTTCACAGAACACAAAGAAGTTTCTCAGAAAGCTTCTTTCTCTTTGTTATCGGAGGATATGTCCTTTGGCCCTATAGTATTCAAAGGGATCCGAAATAACTGTTCTCAGATTCCACAGAAATAAGGCTAGCAAAGAGATCCACGAAATACACATGTAACTCTGTGAGATGAATTCACAGAACACTAAGCAGTTTCTCAGAAAGCTTCTTTCCAGATTTCATCAGAGGATATTTCCTTTTTCACCATAGCCCTCTATGGGCTTCCAAATATCACTTTGCCAATTCCACAAGAACTGTCTTAGCGAAAGGCTTCTTGAGGGGAAAGCTGTAACTCTGTGAGATGATTTCACAGAACACAAAGAAGTTTCTCAGAAAGCTTCTTTCTCTTTGTTATCGGAGGATATTTCCTGTGGCCCTATAGCCTTCAAAGGGATCCGAAATATCTGTTGTCAGATTCCACAGAAATAAGGCTAGCAAAGAGATCCACGAAATACACATGTAACTCTGTGAGATGAATTCACAGAACACTAAGCAGTTTCTCAGAAAGCTTCTTTCCAGATTTCATCTGAGGATATTTCCTTTTTCACCATAGCCCTCTATGGGCTTCCAAATATCACTTTGCCAATTCCACAAGAACTGTCTTAGCGAAAGGCTTCTTGAGGGGAAAGCTGTAACCCTGTGAGATGATTTCACAGAACACAAAGAAGTTTCTCAGAAAGCTTCTTTCTCTTTGTTATCGGAGGATATTTCCTGTGGCCCTATAGTCTTCAAAGGGATCCGAAATATCTGTTGTCAGATTCCACAGAAATAAGGCTAGCAAAGAGATCCACGAAATACACATGTAACTCTGTGAGATGAATTCACAGAACACTAAGCAGTTTCTCAGAAAGGTTCTTTCCAGATTTCATCTGAGGATATTTCCTTTTTCACCATAGCCCTCTATGGGCTTCCAAATATCACTTTGCCAATTCCACAAGAACTGTCTTAGCGAAAGGCTTCTTGAGGGGAAAGCTGTAACCCTGTGAGATGATTTCACAGAACACAAAGAAGTTTCTCAGAAAGCTTCTTTCTCTTTGTTATCGGAGGATATTTCCTGTGGCCCTATAGTCTTCAAAGGGATCCGAAATATCTGTTCTCAGATTCCACAGAAATAAGGCTAGCAAAGAGATCCACGAAATACACATGTAACACTGTGAGATGAATTCACAGAACACTAAGCAGTTTCTCAGAAAGCTTCTTTCCAGATTTCATCTGAGGACATTTCCTTTTTCAACATAGCCCTCTATGGTCTTCCAAATATCACTTTGCCAATTCCACAAGAACTGTCTTAGCGAAAGGCTTCTTGAGGGGAAAGCTGTAACTCTGTGAGATGATTTCACAGAACACAAAGAAGTTTCTCAGAAAGCTTCTTTCTCTTTGTTATCGGAGGATATGTCCTTTGGCCCTATAGTCTTCAAAGGGATCCGAAATAACTGTTCTCAGATTCCACAGAAATAAGGCTAGCAAAGAGATCCACGAAATACACATGTAACTATGTGAGCTGAATTCACAGAACACTAAGCAGTTTCTCAGAAAGCTTCTTTCCAGATTTCATCTGAGGATATTTCCTTTTTCACCATAGCCCTCTATGGGCTTCCAAATATCACTTTGCCAATTCCACAAGAACTGTCTTAGCGAAAGGCTTCTCGAAGGGAAAGATGTAACTCTGTGAGATGATTTCACAGGACACAAAGAAGTTTCTCAGAAAGCTTCTTTCTCTTTGTTATCGGAGGATATGTCCTTTGGCCCTATAGTCTTCAAAGGGATCCGAAATAACTGTTCTCAGATTCCACAGAAATAAGGCTAGCAAAGAGATCCACGAAATACACATGTAACTCTGTGAGATGAATTCACAGAACACTAAGCAGTTTCTCAGAAAGCTTCTTTCCAGATTTCATCTGAGGATATTTCCTTTTTCACCATAGCCCTCTATGGGCTTCCAAATATCACTTTGCCAATTCCACAAGAACTGTCTTAGCGAAAGGCTTCTTGAAGGGAAAGATGTAACTCTGTGAGATGATTTCACAGAACACAAAGAAGTTTCTCAGAAAGCTTCTTTCTCTTTGTTATCGGAGGATATTTCCTTTGGCCCTATAGTCTTCAAAGGGATCCGAAATAACTGTTCTCAGATTCCACAGAAATAAGGCTAACAAAGAGATCCACGAAATACACATGTAACTCTGTGAGATGGATTCACAGAACACTAAGCAGTTTCTCAGAAAGCTTCTTTCCAGATTTCATCTGAGGATATTTCCTTTTTCACCATAGCCCTCTATGGGCTTCCAAATATCACTTTGCCAATTCCACAAGAACTGTCTTAGCGAAAGGCTTCTTGAGGGGAAAGCTGTAACCCTGTGAGATGATTTCACAGAACACAAAGAAGTTTCTCAGAAAGCTTCTTTCTCTTTGTTATCGGAGGATATTTCCTGTGGCCCTATAGTCTTCAAAGGGATCCGAAATATCTGTTCTCAGATTCCACAGAAATAAGGCTAGCAAAGAGATCCACGAAATACACATGTAACTCTGTGAGATGAATTCACAGAACACTAAGCAGTTTCTCAGAAAGCTTCTTTCCAGATTTCATCTGAGGACATTTCCTTTTTCACCGTAGCCCTCTATGGTCTTCCAAATATCACTTTGCCAATTCCACAAGAACTGTCTTAGCGAAAGGCTTCTTGAGGGGAAAGCTGTAACTCTGTGAGATGATTTCACAGAACACAAAGAAGTTTCTCAGAAAGCTTCTTTCTCTTTGTTATCGGAGGATATGTCCTTTGGCCCTATAGTCTTCAAAGGGATCCGAAATAACTGTTCTCAGATTCCACAGAAATAAGGCTAGCAAAGAGATCCACGAAATACACATGTAACTATGTGAGCTGAATTCACAGAACACTAAGGAGTTTCTCAGAAAGCTTCTTTCCAGATTTCATCTGAGGATATTTCCTTTTTCACCATAGCCCTCTATGGGCTTCCAAATATCATTTTGCCAATTCCATAAGAACTGTCTTAGCGAAAGGCTTCTCGAAGGGAAAGATGTAACTCTGTGAGATGATTTCACAGGACACAAAGAAGTTTCTCAGAAAGCTTCTTTCTCTTTGTTATCGGAGGATATGTCCTTTGGCCCTATAGTCTTCAAAGGGATCCGAAATAACTGCTCTCAGATTCCACAGAAATAAGGCTAGCAAAGAGATCCACGAAATAAACATGTAACTCTGTGAGATGAATTCACAGAACACTAAGCAGTTTCTCAGAAAGATTCTTTCCAGATTTCATCTGAGGATATTTCCTTTTTCAGCGTAGCCCTCTATGGGCTTCCAAATATCACTTTGCCAATTCCACAAGAACTGTCTTAGCGAAAGGCTTCTTGAGGGGAAAGCTGTAACACTGTGAGATGATTTCACAGAACACAAAGAAGTTTCTCAGAAAGCTTCTTTCTCTTTGTTATCGGGGGATATTTCCTGTGGCCCTATAGTCTTCAAAGGGATCCGAAATATCTGTTCTCAGATTCCACAGAAATAAGGCTAGCAAAGAGATCCACGAAATACACATATAACTCTGTGAGATGAATTCACAGAACACTAAGCAGTTTCTCAGAAAGCTTCTTTCCAGATTTCATCTGAGGATATTTCCTTTTTCACCATAGCGCTCTATGGGCTTCCAAATATCACTTTGCCAATTCCACAAGAACTGTCTTAGCGAAAGGCTTCTTGAGGGGAAAGCTGTAACTCTGTGAGATGATTTCACAGAACACAAAGAAGTTTCTCAGAAAGCTTCTTTCTCTTTGGTATCGGAGGATATTTCCTTTGGCCCTATAGTCTTCAAAGGGATCCGAAATATCTGTTCTCAGATTCCACAGAAATAAGGCTAGCAAAGAGATCCACGAAATACACATGTAACTCTGTGAGATGAATTCACAGAACACTAAGCAGTTTCTCAGAAAGCTTCTTTCCAGATTTCATCTGAGGATATTTCCTTTTTCACCATAGCCCTCTATGGGCTTCCAAATATCACTTTGCCAATTCCACAAGAACTGTCTTAGCGAAAGGCTTCTTGAAGGGAAAGATGTAACTCTGTGAGATGATTTCACAGAACACAAAGAAGTTTCTCAGAAAGCTTCTTTCTCTTTGTTATCGGAGGATATTTCCTTTGGCCCTATAGTCTTCAAAGGGATCCGAAATAACTGTTCTCAGATTCCACAGAAATAAGGCTAACAAAGAGATCCACGAAATACACATGTAACTCTGTGAGATGGATTCACAGAACACTAAGCAGTTTCTCAGAAAGCTTCTTTCCAGATTTCATCTGAGGATATTTCCTTTTTCACCGTAGCCCTCTATGGGCTTCCAAATATCACTTTGCCAATTCCACAAGAAGTGTCTTAGCGAAAGGCTTCTTGAAGGGAAAGAGGTAACTCTGTTAGATGATTTCACAGAACACAAAGAAGTTTCTCAGAAAGCTTCTTTCTCTTTGTTATCGGAGGATATGTCCTTTGGCCCTATAGTCTTCAAAGGGATCCGAAATAACTGTTCTCAGATTCCACAGAAATAAGGCTAGCAAAGAGATCCACGAAATACACATGTAATTATGTGAGATGAATTCACAGAACACTAAGCAGTTTCTCAGAAAGCTTCTTTCCAGATTTCATCTGAGGATATTTCCGTTTTCACCATAGCCCTCTATGGGCTTCCAAATATCACTTTGCCAATTCCACAAGAACTGTCTTAGCGAAAGGCTTCTCTAAGGGAAAGATGTAACTCTGTGAGATGATTTCACAGAACACAAAGAAGTTTCTCAGAAAGCTTCTTTCTCTTTGTTATCGGAGGATATGTCCTTTGGCCCTATAGTCTTCAAAGGGATCCGAAATAACTGTTCTAAGATTCCACAGAAAAAAGGCTAGCAAACAGATCCACGAAATACACATGTAACTCTGTGAGATGGATTCACAGAACACTAAGCAGTTTCTCAGAAAGCTTCTTTCCAGATTTCATCTGAGGATATTTCCTTTTCACCATAGCCCTCTATGGGCTTCCAAATATCACTTTGCCAATTACACAAGAACTGTCTTAGCGAAAGGCTTCTTGAAGGGAAAGAGGTAACTCTGTTAGATGATTTCACAGAACACAAAGAAGTTTCTCAGAAAGCTTCTTTCTCTTTGTTATCGGAGGACATTTCCTTTGGCCCTATAGTCTTCAAAGGGATCCGAAATAACTGTTCTCAGATTCCACAGAAATAAGGCTAACAAAGAGATCCACGAAATACACATGTAACCCTGTGAGATGAATTGACAGAACACTAAGCAGTTTCTCAGAAAGCTTCTTTCCATATTTCATCAGAGGATATTTCCTTTTTCACCGTAGCCCTCTATGGTCTTCCAAATATCACTTTGCCAATTCCACAAGAATTGTCTTAGCGAAAGGCTTCTTGAGGGGAAAGCTGTAACCCTGTGAGATGATTTCACAGAACACAAAGAAGTTTCTCAGAAAGCTTCTTTCTCTTTGTTATCGGAGGATATTTCCTGTGGCCCTATAGTCTTCAAAGGGATCCGAAATATCTGTTCTCAGATTCCACAGAAATACGGCTAGGAAAGAGATCCACGAAATACACATGTAACTCTGTGAGATGAATTCACAGAACACTAAGCAGTTTCTCAGAAAGCTTCTTTCCAGATTTCATCTGAGGATATTTCCTTTTTCACCATAGCCCTCTATGGGCTTCCAAATATCACTTTGCCAATTCAACAAGTACTGTCTTAGCGAAAGGATTCTTGAGGGGGAAGCTGTAACTCTGTGAGATGATTTCACAGAACACAAAGAAGTTTCTCAGAAAGCTTCTTTCTCTTTGTTATCGGACGATATTTCCTTTTGCCCTATAGTCTTCAAAGGGATCCGAAATATCTGTTCTCAGATTCCACAGAAATAAGTCTAGCAAAGAGATCCACGAAATACACATGTAACTCTGTGAGATGAATTCACAGAACACTAAGCAGTTTCTCAGAAAGCTTCTTTCCAGATTTCATCTGAGGATATTTCCTTTTTCACCATAGCCCTCTATGGGCTTCCAAATATCACTTTGCCAATTCCACAAGAACTGTCTTAGCGAAGGGCTTCTTGAGGGGAAAGCTGTAACTCTGTGAGATGATTTCACAGAACACAAAGAAGTTTCTCAGAAAGCTTCTTTCTCTTTGGTATCGGAGGATATTTCCTTTGGCCCTATAGTCTTCAAAGGGATCCGAAATATCTGTTCTCAGATTCCACAGAAATAAGGCTAGCAAAGAGATCCACGAAATACACATGTAACTCGGTGAGATGAATTCACAGAACACTAAGCAGTTTCTCAGAAAGCTTCTTTCCAGATTTCATCTGAGGATATTTCCTTTTTCACCATAGCCCTCTATGGGCTTCCAAATATCACTTTGCCAATTCCACAAGAACTGTCTTAGCGAAAGGCTTCTTGAGGGGAAAGCTCTAACCCTGTGAGATGATTTCACAGAACACAAAGAAGTTTCTCAGAAAGCTTCTTTCTCTTTGTTATCGGAGGATATTTCCTGTGGCCCTATAGTCTTCAAAGGGATCCGAAATATCTGTTCTCAGATTCCACAGAAATAAGGCTAGCAAAGAGATCCACGAAATACACATGTAACTCTGTGAGATGAATTCACAGAACACTAAGCAGTTTCTCAGAAAGCTTCTTTCCAGATTTCATCTGAGGACATTTCCTTTTTCACCATAGCCCTCTATGGTCTTCCAAATATCACTTTGCCAATTCCACAAGAACTGTCTTAGCGAAAGGCTTCTTGAGGGGAAAGCTGTAACTCTGTGAGATGATTTCACAGAACACAAAGAAGTTTCTCAGAAAGCTTCTTTCTCTTTGTTATCGGAGGATATTTCCTTTGGCCCTATAGTCTTCAAAGGGATCCGAAATATCTGTTCTCAGATTCCACAGAAATAAGGCTGGCAAAGAGATCCACGAAATACACATGTAACTCTGTGAGATGAATTCACAGAACACTAAGCAGTTTCTCAGAAAGCTTCTTTCCAGATTTCATCTGAGGATATTTCCTTTTTCACCATAGCCCTCTATGGGCTTCCAAATATCACTTTGCCAATTCCACAAGAACTGTCTTAGCGAAAGGCTTCTTGACGGGAAAGCTGTAACTCTGTGAGATGATTTCACAGAACACAAAGAAGTTTCTCACAAATCTTCTTTCTCTTCGTTATCTGAGGATATTTCCTTTGGACTATAGTCTTCAAAGGGATCCGAAATATCTGTTCTCAGATTCCACAGAAATAAGGCTAGCAAAGAGATCCACGAAATACACATGTAACTCTGTGAGATGAATTCACAGAACACTAAGCAGTTTCTCAGAAAGCTTCTTTCCAGATTTCAACTGAGGATATTTCCTTTTTCACCATAGCCCTCTATGGGCTTCCAAATATCACTTTGCCAATTCCACAAGAACTGTCTTAGCGAAAGGCTTCTTGAGGGGAAAGCTGGAACTCTGTGAGATGATTTCACAGAACACAAAGAAGTTTCTCAGAAAGCTTCTTTCTCTTTGTTATCGGAGGATATTTCCTTTGGCCCTATAGTCTTCAAAGGGATCCGAAATATCTGTTCTCAGATTCCACAGAAATAAGGCTAGCAAAGAGACCCACGAAATACACATGTAACTCTGTGAGATGAATTCACAGAACACTAAGCAGTTTCTCAGAAAGCTTCTTTCCAGATTTCATCTGAGGATATTTCCTTTTTCACCATAGCCCTCTATGGGCTTCCAAATATCACTTTGCCAATTCCACAAGAACTGTCTTAGCGAAAGGCTTCTTGAGGGGAAAGCTGGAACTCTGTGAGATGATTTCACAGAACCCAAAGAAGTTTCTCAGAAAGCTTCTTTCACTTTGTTATCGGAGGATATGTCCTTTGGCCCTATAGTCTTCAAAGGGATCCGAAATAACTGTTCTCAGATTCCACAGAAATAAGTCTAGCAAAGAGATCCATGAAATACACATGTAACTATGTGAGATGAATTCACAGAACACTAAGCAGTTTCTCAGAAAGCTTCTTTCCAGATTTCATCTGAGGATATTTCCTTTTTCACCATAGCCCTCTATGGGCTTCCAAATATCACTTTGCCAATTCCACAAGAACTGTCTTAGCGAAAGGCTTCTCGAAGGGAAAGATGTAACTCTGTGAGATGATTTCACAGAACACAAAGAAGTTTCTCAGAAAGCTTCTTTCTCTTTGTTATCGGAGGATATTTCCTGTGGCCCTATAGTCTTCAAAGGGATCCGAAATATCTGTTCTCAGATTCCACAGAAATAAGGCTAGCAAAGAGATCCACGAAATACACATATAACTCTGTGAGATGAATTCACAGAACACTAAGCAGTTTCTCAGAAAGCTTCTTTCCAGATTTCATCTGAGGATATTTCCTTTTTCACCATAGCGCTCTATGGGCTTCCAAATATCACTTTGCCAATTCCACAAGAACTGTCTTAGCGAAAGGCTTCTTGAGGGGAAAGCTGTAACTCTGTGAGATGATTTCACAGAACACAAAGAAGTTTCTCAGAAAGCTTCTTTCTCTTTGGTATCGGAGGATATTTCCTTTGGCCCTATAGTCTTCAAAGGGATCCGAAATATCTGTTCTCAGATTCCACAGAAATAAGGCTAGCAAAGAGATCCACGAAATACACATGTAACTCTGTGAGATGAATTCACAGAACACTAAGCAGTTTCTCAGAAAGCTTCTTTCCAGATTTCATCTGAGGATATTACGTTTTTCACCATAGCCCTCTAGGGGCTTCCAAATATCACTTTGCCAATTCCACAAGAACTGTCTTAGCGAAAGGCTTCTTGAGGGGAAAGCTGTAACTCTGTGAGATGATTTCACAGAACACAAAGAAGTTTCTCAGAAAGCTTCTTTCTCTTTGGTATCGGAGGATATTTCCTTTGGCCCAATAGCCTTCAAAGGGATCCGAAATATCTGTTCTCAGATTCCTCAGAAATAAGGCTAGCAAAGAGATCCACGAAATACGCATGTAACTCTGTGAGATGAATTCACAGAACACTAAACAGTTTCTCAGAAAGCTTCTTTCCAGATTTCATCTGAGGATATTTCCTTTTTCACCATAGCCCTCTATGGGCTTCCAAATATCACTTTGCCAATTACACAAGAACTGTCTTAGCGAAAGGCTTCTTGAGGGGAAAGCTGTAACTCTGTGAGATGATTTCACAGAACACAAAGAAGTTTCTCAGAAAGCTTCTTTCTCTTTGTTATCGGAGGATATTTCCTTTGGCCCTATAGTCTTCAAAGGGATCCGAAATATCTGTTCTCAGATTCCACAGAAATAAGGCTGGCAAAGAGATCCACGAAATACACATGTAACTCTGTGAGATGAATTCACAGAACACTAAGCAGTTTCTCAGAAAGCTTCTTTCCAGATTTCATCTGAGGATATTTCCTTTTTCACCATAGCCCTCTATGGGCTTCCAAATATCACTTTGCCAATTCCACAACAACTGTCTTAGCGAAAGGCTTCTTGAGGGGAAAGCTGTAACTCTGTGAGATGATTTCACAGAACACAAAGAAGTTTCTCACAAATCTTCTTTCTCTTTGTTATCTGAGGATATTTCCTTTGGACTATAGTCTTCAAAGGGATCCGAAATATCTGTTCTCAGATTCCACAGAAATAAGGCTAGCAAAGAGATCCACGAAATACACATGTAACTCTGTGAGATGAATTCACAGAACACTAAGCAGTTTCTCAGAAAGCTTCTTTCCAGATTTCAACTGAGGATATTTCCTTTTTCACCATAGCCCTCTATGGGCTTCCAAATATCACTTTGCCAATTCCACAAGAACTGTCTTAGCGAAAGGCTTCTTGAGGGGAAAGCTGGAACTCTGTGAGATGATTTCACAGAACACAAAGAAGTTTCTCAGAAAGCTTCTTTCTCTTTGTTATCGGAGGATATTTCCTTTGGCCCTATAGTCTTCAAAGGGATCCGCAATATCTGTTCTCAGATTCCACAGAAATAAGGCTAGCAAAGAGACCCACGAAATACACATGTAACTCTGTGAGATGAATTCACAGAACACTAAGCAGTTTCTCAGAAAGCTTCTTTCCATATTTCATCTGAGGATATTTCCTTTTTCACCATAGCCCTCTATGGGCTTCCAAATATCACTTTGCCAATTCCACAAGAACTGTCTTAGCGAAAGGCTTCTTGAGGGGAAAGCTGGAACTCTGTGAGATGATTTCACAGAACCCAAAGAAGTTTCTCAGAAAGCTTCTTTCACTTTGTTATCGGAGGATATGTCCTTTGGCCCTATAGTCTTCAAAGGGATCCGAAATAACTGTTCTCAGATTCCACAGAAATAAGTCTAGCAAAGAGATCCATGAAATACACATGTAACTATGTGAGATGAATTCACAGAACACTAAGCAGTTTCTCAGAAAGCTTCTTTCCAGATTTCATCTGAGGATATTTCCTTTTTCACCATAGCGCTCTATGGGCTTCCAAATATCACTTTGCCAATTCCACAAGAACTGTCTTAGCGAAAGGCTTCTTGAGGGGAAAGCTGTAACTCTGTGACATGATTTCACAGAACACAAAGAAGTTTCTCAGAAAGCTTCTTTCTCTTTGGTATCGGAGGATATTTCCTTTGGCCCTATAGTCTTCAAAGGGATCCGAAATATCTGTTCTCAGATTCCACAGAAATAAGGCTAGCAAAGAGATCCACGAAATACACATGTAACTCTGTGAGATGAATTCACAGAACACTAAGCAGTTTCTCAGAAAGCTTCTTTCCAGATTTCATCTGAGGATATTACGTTTTTCACCATAGCCCTCTAGGGGCTTCCAAATATCACTTTGCCAATTCCACAAGAACTGTCTTAGCGAAAGGCTTCTTGAGGGGAAAGCTGTAACTCTGTGAGATGATTTCACAGAACACAAAGAAGTTTCTCAGAAAGCTTCTTTCTCTTTGGTATCGGAGGATATTTCCTTTGGCCCAATAGCCTTCAAAGGGATCCGAAATATCTGTTCTCAGATTCCTCAGAAATAAGGCTAGCAAAGAGATCCACGAAATACGCATGTAACTCTGTGAGATGAATTCACAGAACACTAAGCAGTTTCTCAGAAAGCTTCTTTCCAGATTTCATCTGAGGATATTTCCTTTTTCACCATAGCCCTCTATGGGCTTCCAAATATCACTTTGCCAATTACACAAGAACTGTCTTAGCGAAAGGCTTCTTGAGGGGAAAGCTGTAACTCTGTGAGATGATTTCACAGAACACAAAGAAGTTTCTCAGAAAGCTTCTTTCTCTTTGTTATCGGAGGATATTTCCTTTGGCCCAATAGCCTTCAAAGGGATCCGAAATATCTGTTCTCAGATTCCACAGAAATAAGGCTGGCAAAGAGATCCACGAAATACACATGTAACTCTGTGAGATGAATTCACAGAACACTAAGCAGTTTCTCAGAAAGCTTCTTTCCAGATTTCATCTGAGGATATTTCCTTTTTCACCATAGCCCTCTATGGGCTTCCAAATATCACTTTGCCAATTCCACAAGAACTGTCTTAGCGAAAGGCTTCTTGAGGGGGAAAGCTGTATCTCTGTGAGATGATTTCACAGAACACAAAGAAGTTTCTCAGAAAGTTTCTTTCTCTTTGTTATCTGAGGATATGTCCTTTGACCCTATAGTCTTCTAAGGGATCCGAAATATCTGTTCTCAGATTCCACAGAAATAAGGCTAGGAAAGAGATCCACGAAATACACATGTAACTCTGTGAGATGAATTCACAGAACACTAAGCAGTTTCTCAGAAAGCTTCTTTCCAGATTTCATCTGAGGACATTTCCTTTTTCACCATAGCCCTCTATGGGCTTCCAAATATCACTTTGCCAATTCCACAAGAACTGTCTTAGCGAAAGGCTTCTTGAGGGGAAAGCTGTAACTCTGTGAGATGATTTCACAGAACACAAAGAAGTTTCTCAGAAAGCTTCTTTCTCTTTGTTATCGGAGGATATTTCCTGTGGCCCTATAGCCTTGAAAGGGATCCGAAATATCTGTTGTCAGATTCCACAGAAATAAGGCTAGCAAAGAGATCCACGAAATACACATGTAACTCTGTGAGATGAATTCACAGAACACTAAGCAGTTTCTCAGAAAGCTTCTTTCCAGATTTCATCTGAGGATATTTCCTTTTTCACCATAGCCCTCTATGGGCTTCCAAATATCACTTTGCCAATTCCACAAGAACTGTCTTAGCGAAAGGCTTCTTGAAGGGAAAGATGTAACTCTGTGAGATGATTTCACAGAACACAAAGAAGTTTCTCAGAAAGCTTCTTTCTCTTTGTTATCGGAGGATATTTCCTTTGGCCCTATAGTCTTCAAAGGGATCCGAAATAACTGTTCTCAGATTCCACAGAAATAAGGCTAGCAAAGAGATCCACGAAATACACATGTAACTCTGTGAGATGGATTCAAAGAACACTAAGCAGTTTCTCAGAAAGCTTCTTTCCAGATTTCATCTGAGGATATTTCCTTTTTCACCATAGCCCTCTATGGGCTTCCAAATATCACTTTGCCAATTCCACAAGAACTGTCTTAGCGAAAGGCTTCTTGAAGGGAAAGAGGTAACTCTGTTAGATGATTTCACAGAAGACAAAGAAGTTTCTCAGAAAGCTTCTTTCTCTTTGTTATCGGAGGATATTTCCTTTGGCCCAATAGCCTTCAAAGGGATCCGAAATATCTGTTCTCAGATTCCTCAGAAATAAGGCTAGCAAAGAGATCCACGAAATACACATGTAACTCTGTGAGATGAATTCACAGAACACTAAGCAGTTTCTCAGAAAGCTTCTTTCCAGATTTCATCTGAGGATATTTCCTTTTTCACCATAGCCCTCTATGGGCTTCCAAATATCACTTTGCCAATTCCACAAGAACTGTCTTAGCGAAAGGCTTCTTGAGGGGAAAGCTGTAACTCTGTGAGATGATTTCACAGAACACAAAGAAGTTTCTCAGAAAGCTTCTTTCTCTTTGTTATCGGAGGATATTTCCTTTGGCCCTATAGTCTTCAAAGGGATCCGAAATATCTGTTCTCAGATTCCACAGAAATAAGGCTGGCAAAGAGATCCACGAAATACACATGTAACTCTGTGAGATGAATTCACAGAACACTAAGCAGTTTCTCAGAAAGCTTCTTTCCTGATTTCATCTGAGGATATTTCCTTTTTCACCATAGCCCTCTATGGGCTTCCAAATATCACTTTGCCAATTCCACAAGAACTGTCTTAGCGAAAGGCTTCTTGAGGGGAAAGCTGTAACTCTGTGAGATGATTTCACAGAACACAAAGAAGTTTCTCAGAAAGCTTCTTTCTCTTTGTTATCTGAGGATATTTCCTTTGGACTATAGTCTTCAAAGGGATCCGAAATATCTGTTCTCAGATTCCACAGAAATAAGGCTAGCAAAGAGATCCACGAAATACACATGTAACTCTGTGAGATGAATTCACAGAACACTAAGCAGTTTCTCAGAAAGCTTCTTTCCAGATTTCAACTGAGGATATTTCCTTTTTCACCATAGCCCTCTATGGGCTTCCAAATATCACTTTGCCAATTCCACAAGAACTGTCTTAGCGAAAGGCTTCTTGAGGGGAAAGCTGGAACTCTGTGAGATGATTTCACAGAACACAAAGAAGTTTCTCAGAAAGCTTCTTTCTCTTTGTTATCGGAGGATATTTCCTTTGGCCCTATAGTCTTCAAAGGGATCCGAAATATCTGTTCTCAGATTCCACAGAAATAAGGCTAGCAAAGAGACCCACGAAATACACATGTAACTCTGTGAGATGAATTCACAGAACACTAAGCAGTTTCTCAGAAAGCTTCTTTCCATATTTCATCTGAGGATATTTCCTTTTTCACCATAGCCCTCTATGGGCTTCCAAATATCACTTTGCCAATTCCACAAGAACTGTCTTAGCGAAAGGCTTCTTGAGGGGAAAGCTGGAACTCTGTGAGATGATTTCACAGAACCCAAAGAAGTTTCTCAGAAAGCTTCTTTCACTTTGTTATCGGAGGATATGTCCTTTGGCCCTATAGTCTTCAAAGGGATCCGAAATAACTGTTCTCAGATTCCACAGAAATAAGTCTAGCAAAGAGATCCACGAAATACACATGTAACTATGTGAGATGAATTCACAGAACACTAAGCAGTTTCTCAGAAAGCTTCTTTCCAGATTTCATCTGAGGATATTTCCTTTTTCACCATAGCCCTCTATGGGCTTCCAAATATCACTTTGCCAATTCCACAAGAACTGTCTTAGCGAAAGGCTTCTCGAAGGGAAAGATGTAACTCTGTGAGATGATTTCACAGGACACAAAGAAGTTTCTCAGAAAGCTTCTTTCTCTTTGTTATCGGAGGATATTTCCTTTGGCCCTATAGTCTTCAAAGGGATCCGAAATAACTGCTCTCAGATTCCACAGAAATAAGGCTCGCAAAGAGATCCACGAAATACACATGTAACTCTGTGAGATGAATTCACAGAACACGAAGCAGTTTCTCAGAAAGCTTCTTTCCAGATTTCATCTGAGGATATTTCCTTTTTCACCATAGCCCTCTATGGGCTTCCAAATATCACTTTGCCAATTCCACAAGAACTGTCTTAGCGAAAGGCTTCTTGAGGGGAAAGCTGTAACACTGTGAGATGATTTCACAGAACACAAAGAAGTTTCTCAGAAAGCTTCTTTCTCTTTGTTATCGGAGGATATTTCCTGTGGACCTATAGTCTTCAAAGGGATCCGAAATATCTGTTCTCAGATTCCACAGAAATAAGGCTAGCAAAGAGATCCACGAAATACACATATAACTCTGTGAGATGAATTCACAGAACACTAAGCAGTTTCTCAGAAAGCTTCTTTCCAGATTTCATCTGAGGATATTTCCTTTTTCACCATAGCGCTCTATGGGCTTCCAAATATCACTTTGCCAATTCCACAAGAACTGTCTTAGCGAAAGGCTTCTTGAGGGGAAAGCTGTAACTCTGTGACATGATTTCACAGAACACAAAGAAGTTTCTCAGAAAGCTTCTTTCTCTTTGGTATCGGAGGATATTTCCTTTGGCCCTATGGTCTTCAAAGGGATCCGAAATATCTGTTCTCAGATTCCACAGAAATAAGGCTAGCAAAGAGATCCACGAAATACACATGTAACTCTGTGAGATGAATTCACAGAACACTAAGCAGTTTCTCAGAAAGCTTCTTTCCAGATTTCATCTGAGGATATTACGTTTTTCATCATAGCCCTCTAGGGGCTTCCAAATATCACTTTGCCAATTCCACAAGAACTGTCTTAGCGAAAGGCTTCTTGAGGGGAAAGCTGTAACCCTGTGAGATGATTTCACAGAACACAAAGAAGTTTCTCAGAAAGCTTCTTTCTCTTTGTTATCGGAGGATATTTCCTGTGGCCCTATAGTCTTCAAAGGGATCCGAAATATCTGTTCTCAGATTCCACAGAAATAAGGCTAGCAAAGAGATCCACGAAATACACATGTAACTCTATGAGATGAATTCACAGAACACTAAGCAGTTTCTCAGAAAGCTTCTTTCCAGATTTCATCTGAGGACATTTCCTTTTTCACCATAGCCCTCTATGGTCTTCCAAATATCACTTTGCCAATTCCACAAGAACTGTGTTAGCGAAAGGCTTCTTGAGGGGAAAGCTGTAACTCTGTGAGATGATTTCACAGAACACAAAGAAGTTTCTCAGAAAGCTTCTTTCTCTTTGTTATCGGAGGATATGTCCTTTGGCCCTATAGTCTTCAAAGGGATCCGAAATAACTGTTCTCAGATTCCACAGAAATAAGGCTAGCAAAGAGATCCACGAAATACACATGTAACTATGTGAGCTGAATTCACAGAACACTAAGCAGTTTCTCAGAAAGCTTCTTTCCAGATTTCATCTGAGGATATTTCCTTTTTCACCATAGCCTCTATGGGCTTCCAAATATCACTTTGCCAATTCCACAAGAACTGTCTTAGCGAAAGGCTTCTCGAAGGGAAAGATGTAACTCTGTGAGATGATTTCACAGGACACAAAGAAGTTTCTCAGAAAGCTTCATTCTCTTTGTTATCGGAGGATATGTCCTTTGGCCCTATAGTCTTCAAAGGGATCCGAAATAACTGCTCTCAGATTCCACAGAAATAAGGCTAGCAAAGAGATCCACGAAATAAACATGTAACTCTGTGAGATGAATTCACAGAACACTAAGCAGTTTCTCAGAAAGATTCTTTCCAGATTTCATCTGAGGATATTTCCTTTTTCACCGTAGCCCTCTATGGGCTTCCAAATATCACTTTGCCAATTCCACAAGAACTGTCTTAGCGAAAGGCTTCTTGAGGGGAAAGCTGTAACACTGTGAGATGATTTCACAGAACACAAAGAAGTTTCTCAGAAAGCTTCTTTCTCTTTGTTATCGGGGGATATTTCCTGTGGCCCTATAGTCTTCAAAGGGATCCGAAATATCTGTTCTCAGATTCCACAGAAATAAGGCTAGCAAAGAGATCCACGAAATACACATATAACTCTGTGAGATGAATTCACAGAACACTAAGCAGTTTCTCAGAAAGCTTCTTTCCAGATTTCATCTGAGGATATTTCCTTTTTCACCATAGCGCTCTATGGGCTTCCAAATATCACTTTGCGAATTCCACAAGAACTGTCTTAGCGAAAGGCTTCTTGAGGGGAAAGCTGTAACTCTGTGAGATGATTTCACAGAACACAAAGAAGTTTCTCAGAAAGCTTCTTTCTCTTTGGTATCGGAGGATATTTCCTTTGGCCCTATAGTCTTCAAAGGGATCCGAAATATCTGTTCTCAGATTCCACAGAAATAAGGCTAGCAAAGAGATCCACGAAATACACATGTAACTCTGTGAGATGAATTCACAGAACACTAAGCAGTTTCTCAGAAAGCTTCTTTCCAGATTTCATCTGAGGATATTACGTTTTTCACCATAGCCCTCTAGGGGCTTCCAAATATCACTTTGCCAATTCCACAAGAACTGTCTTAGCGAAAGGCTTCTTGAGGGGAAAGCTGTAACTCTGTGAGATGATTTCACAGAACACAAAGAAGTTTCTCAGAAAGCTTCTTTCTCTTTGTTATCGGACGATATTTCCTTTGGCCCTATAGTCTTCAAAGGGATCCGAAATATCTGTTCTCAGATTCCACAGAAATAAGGCTAACAAAGAGATCCACGAAATACACATGTAACTCTGTGAGATGGATTCACAGAACAATAAGCAGTTTCTCAGAAAGCTTCTTTCCAGATTTCATCTGAGGATATTTCCTTTTTCACCATAGCCCTCTATGGGCTTCCAAATATCACTTTGCCAATTCCACAACAAGTGTCTTAGCGAAAGGCTTCTTGAAGGGAAAGAGGTAACTCTGTTAGATGATTTCACAGAACACAAAGAAGTTTCTCAGAAAGCTTCTTTCTCTTTGTTATCGGAGGATATTTCCTTTGGCCCTATAGTCTTCAAAGGGATCCGAAATAACTGTTCTCAGATTCCACAGAAATAAGGCTATCAAAGAAATCCACGAAATACACATGTAACTCTGTGAGATGAATTCACAGAACACTAAGCAGTTTCTCAGAAAGCTTCTTTCCAGATTTCATCAGAGGATATTTCCTTTTTCACCATAGCCCTCTATGGGCTTCCAAATATCACTTTGCCAATTCCACAAGAACTGTCTTAGCGAAAGGCTTCTTGAGGGGAAAGCTGTAACTCTGTGAGATGATTTCACAGAACACAAAGAAGTTTCTCAGAAAGCTTCTTTCTCTTTGGTATCGGAGGATATTTCCTGTGGCCCTATAGCCTTCAAAGGGATCCGAAATATCTGTTGTCAGATTCCACAGAAATAAGGCTAGCAAAGAGATCCACGAAATACACATGTAACTCTGTGAGATGAATTCACAGAACACTAAGCAGTTTCTCAGAAAGCTTCTTTCCAGATTTCATCTGAGGATATTACGTTTTTCACCATAGCCCTCTAGGGGCTTCCAAATATCACTTTGCCAATTCCACAAGAACTGTCTTAGCGAAAGGCTTCTTGAGGGGAAAGCTGTAACTCTGTGAGATGATTTCACAGAACACAAAGAAGTTTCTCAGAAAGCTTCTTTCTCTTTGTTATCGGACGATATTTCCTTTGGCCCTATAGTCTTCAAAGGGATCCGAAATATCTGTTGTCAGATTCCACAGAAATAAGGCTAGCAAAGAGATCCACGAAATACACATGTAACTCTGTGAGATGAATTCACAGAACACTAAGCAGTTTCTCAGAAAGCTTCTTTACAGATTTCATCTGAGGATATTTCCTTTTTCACCATAGCCCTCTATGGGCTTCCAAATATCACTTTGCCAATTCCACAAGAACTGTCTTAGCGAAAGGCTTCTTGAGGGGAAAGCTGTAACCCTGTGAGATGATTTCACAGAACACAAAGAAGTTTCTCAGAAAGCTTCTTTCTCTTTGTTATCGGAGGATATTTCCTGTGGCCCTATAGTCTTCAAAGGGATCCGAAATATCTGTTCTCAGATTCCACAGAAATAAGGCTAGCAAAGAGATCCACAAAATACACATGTAACTCTGTGAGATGAATTCACAGAACACTAAGCAGTTTCTCAGAAAGCTTCTTTCCAGATTTCATCTGAGGACATTTCCTTTTTCACCATAGCCCTCTATGGTCTTCCAAATATCACTTTGCCAATTCCACAAGAACTGTCTTAGCGAAAGGCTTCTTGAGGGGAAAGCTGTACCTCTGTGAGATGATTTCACAGAACACAAAGAAGTTTCTCAGAAAGCTTCTTTCTCTTTGTTATCGGAGGATATGTCCTTTGGCCCTATAGTCTTCAAAGGGATCCGAAATAACTGTTCTCAGATTCCACAGAAATAAGGCTAGCAAAGAGATCCACGAAATACACATGTAACTATGTGAGCTGAATTCACAGAACACTAAGCAGTTTCTCAGAAAGCTTCTTTCCAGATTTCATCTGAGGATATTTCCTTTTTCACCATAGCCCTCTATGGGCTTCCAAATATCACTTTGCCAATTCCACAAGAACTGTCTTAGCGAAAGGCTTCTCGAAGGGAAAGATGTAACTCTGTGAGATGATTTCACAGGACACAAAGAAGTTTCTCAGAAAGCTTCTTTCTCTTTGTTATCGGAGGATATGTCCTTTGGCCCTTTAGTCTTCAAAGGGATCCGAAATAACTGTTCTCAGATTCCACAGAAATAAGGCTAGCAAAGAGATCCACGAAATACACATATAACTCTGTGAGATGAATTCACAGAACACTAAGCAGTTTCTCAGAAAGCTTCTTTCCAGATTTCATCTGAGGATATTTCCTTTTTCACCATAGCGCTCTATGGGCTTCCAAATATCACTTTGCCAATTCCACAAGAACTGTCTTAGCGAAAGGCTTCTTGAGGGGAAAGCTGTAACTCTGTGAGATGATTTCACAGAACACAAAGAAGTTTCTCAGAAAGCTTCTTTCTCTTTGGTATCAGAGGATATTTCCTTTGGCCCTATAGTCTTCAAAGGGATCCGAAATATCTGTTCTCAGATTCCACAGAAATAAGGCTAGCAAAGAGATCCACGAAATACACATGTAACTCTGTGAGATGAATTCACAGAACACTAAGCAGTTTCTCAGAAAGCTTCTTTCCAGATTTCATCTGAGGATATTACGTTTTTCACCATAGCCCTCTAGGGGCTTCCAAATATCACTTTGCCAATTCCACAAGAACTGTCTTAGCGAAAGGCTTCTTGAGGGGAAAGCTGTAACTCTGTGAGATGATTTCACAGAACACAAAGAAGTTTCTCAGAAAGCTTCTTTCTCTTTGTTATCGGACGATATTTCCTTTGGCCCTATAGTCTTGAAAGGGATCCGAAATATCTGTTCTCAGATTCCACAGAAATAAGGCTAGCAAAGAGATCCAAGAAATACACATGTAACTCTGTGAGATGAATTCACAGAACACTAAGCAGTTTCTCAGAAAGCTTCTTTCCAGATTTCATCTGAGGATATTTCCTTTTTCACCATAGCCCTCTATGGGCTTCCAAATATCACTTTGCCAATTCCACAAGAACTGTCTTAGCGAAAGGCTTCTTGAGGGGGAAAGCTGTATCTCTGTGAGATGATTTCACAGAACACAAAGAAGTTTCTCAGAAAGTTTCTTTCTTTTTGTTATCTGAGGATATGTCCTTTGACCCTATAGTCTTCTAAGGGATCCGAAATATCTGTTCTCAGATTCCACAGAAATAAGGCTAGCAAAGAGATCCACGAAATACACATGTAACTCTGTGAGATGAATTCACAGAACACTAAGCAGTTTCTCAGAAAGCTTCTTTCCAGATTTCATCTGAGGACATTTCCTTTTTCACCATAGCCCTCTATGGGCTTCCAAATATCACTTTGCCAATTCCACAAGAACTGTCTTAGCGAAAGGCTTCTTGAGGGGGAAGCTGTAACTCTGTGAGATGATTTCACAGAACACAAAGAAGTTTCTCAGAAAGCTTCTTTCTCTTTGTTATCGGAGGATATGTCCTTTGGCCCTATAGTCTTCAAAGGGATCCGAAATAACTGTTCTCAGATTCCACAGAAATAAGGCTAGCAAAGAGATCCACGAAATACACATGTAACTCTGTTAGATGAATTCACAGAACACTAAGCAGTTTCTCAGAAAGCTTCTTTCCAGATTTCATCTGAGGATATTTCCTTTTTCACCATAGCCCTCTATGGGCTTCCAAATATCACTTTGCCAATTCCACAAGAACTGTCTTAGCGAAAGGCTTCTTGAAGGGAAAGATGTAACTCTGTGAGATGATTTCACAGAACACAAAGAAGTTTCTCAGAAAGCTTCTTTCTCTTTGTTATCGGAGGATATTTCCTTTGGCCCTATAGTCTTCAAAGGGATCCGAAATAACTGTTCTCAGATTCCACAGAAATAAGGCTAACAAAGAGATCCACGAAATACTCATGTAACTCTGTGAGATGGATTCACAGAACACTAAGCAGTTTCTCAGAAAGCTTCTTTCCAGATTTCATCTGAGGATATTTCCTTTTTCACCATAGCCCTCTATGGGCTTCCAAATATCACTTTGCCAATTCCACAAGAAGTGTCTTAGCGAAAGGCTTCTTGAAGGGAAAGAGGTAACTCTGTTAGATGATTTCACAGAACACAAAGAAGTTTCTCAGAAAGCTTCTTTCTCTTTGTTATCGGAGGATATGTCCTTTGGCCCTATAGTATTCAAAGGGATCCGAAATAACTGTTCTCAGATTCCACAGAAATAAGGCTAGCAAAGAGATCCACGAAATACACATGTAACTCTGTGAGATGAATTCACAGAACACTAAGCAGTTTCTCAGAAAGCTTCTTTCCAGATTTCATCAGAGGATATTTCCTTTTTCACCATAGCCCTCTATGGGCTTCCAAATATCACTTTGCCAATTCCACAAGAACTGTCTTAGCGAAAGGCTTCTTGAGGGGAAAGCTGTAACTCTGTGAGATGATTTCACAGAACACAAAGAAGTTTCTCAGAAAGCTTCTTTCTCTTTGTTATCGGAGGATATTTCCTGTGGCCCTATAGCCTTCAAAGGGATCCGAAATATCTGTTGTCAGATTCCACAGAAATAAGGCTAGCAAAGAGATCCACGAAATACACATGTAACTCTGTGAGATGAATTCACAGAACACTAAGCAGTTTCTCAGAAAGCTTCTTTCCAGATTTCATCTGAGGATATTTCCTTTTTCACCATAGCGCTCTACGGGCTTCCAAATATCACTTTGTCAATTCCACAAGAACTGTCTTAGCGAAAGGCTTCTTGAGGGGAAAGCTGTAACTCTGTGAGATGATTTCACAGAACACAAAGAAGTTTCTCAGAAAGCTTCTTTCTCTTTGTTATCGGAGGATATTTCCTGTGGCCCTATAGTCTTCAAAGGGATCCGAAATATCTGTTCTCAGATTCCACAGAAATAAGGCTAGCAAAGAGATCCACGAAATACACATGTAACACTGTGAGATGAATTCACAGAACACTAAGCAGTTTCTCAGAAAGCTTCTTTCCAGATTTCATCTGAGGATATTTCCTTTTTCACCATAGCGCTCTACGGGCTTCCAAATATCACTTTGCCAATTCCACAAGAACTGTCTTAGCCAAAGGCTTCTTGAGGGGAAAGCTGTAACTCTGTGAGATGATTTCACAGAACACAAAGAAGTTTCTCAGAAAGCTTCTTTCTCTTTGTTATCGGAGGATATTTCCTGTGGCCCTATATTCTTCAAAGGGATCCGAAATATCTGTTCTCAGATTCCACAGAAATAAGGCTAGCAAAGAGATCCACGAAATACACATGTAACTCTGTGAGATGAATTCACAGAACACTAAGCAGTTTCTCAGAAAGATTCTTTCCAGATTTCATCTGAGGATATTTCCTTTTTCACCACAGCCCTCTATGGGCTTCCAAATATCACTTTGCCAATTCCACAAGAACTGTCTTAGCGAAAGGCTTCTTGAGGGGAAAGCTGTAACACTGTGAGATGATTTCACAGAACACAAAGAAGTTTCTCAGAAAGCTTCTTTCTCTTTGTTATCGGAGGATATGTCCTTTGGCCCTATTGTCTTCTAAGGGATCCGAAATATCTGTTCTCAGATTCCACAGAAATAAGGCTAGCAAAGAGATCCACGAAATACACATGTAACTCTGTGAGATGAATTCACAGAACACTAAGCAGTTTCTCAGAAAGCTTCTTTCCAGATTTCATCTGAGGATATTTCCTTTTTCACCATAGCCCTCTATGGGCTTCCAAATATCACTTTGCCAATTCCACAAGAACTGTCTTAGCGAAAGGCTTCATGAGGGGAAAGCTGTAACACTGTGAGATGATTTCACAGAACACAAAGAAGTTTCTCAGAAAGCTTCTGTCTCTTTGTTATCGGAGGATATGTCCTTTGGCCCTATTGTCTTCTAAGGGATCCGAAATATCTGTTCTCAGATTCCACAGAAATAAGGCTAGCAAAGAGATCCACGAAATACACATGTAACTCTGTGAGATGAATTCACAGAACACAAAGCAGTTTCTCAGAAAGCTTCTTTTCAGATTTCATCTGAGGATATTTCCTTTTTCACCATAGCCCTCTATGGGCTTCCATATATCACTTTGCCAATTCCACAAGAACTGTCTTAGCGAAAGGCTTCTTGAGGGGAAAGCTGTAACTCTGTGAGATGATTTCACAGAAAAGAAAGAAGTTTCTCAGAAAGCTTCTTTCTCTTTGTTATCGGAGGATATGTCCTTTGGCCCTATAGTCTTCTAAGGGATCCGAAATATCCGTTCTCAGATTCCACAGAAATAAGGCAAGGAAAGAGATCCACGAAATACACATGTAACTCTGTGAGATGAATTCACAGAACACTAAGCAGTTTCTCAGAAAGCTTCTTTCCAGATTTCATCTGAGGATATTTCCTTTTTCACCATAGCCCTCTATGGGCTTCCAAATATCACTTTGCGAATTCCACAAGAACTGTCTTAGCGAAAGGCTTCCTGAGGGGAAAGCTGTAACTCTGTGAGATGATTTCACAGAACACAAAGAAGTTTCTCAGAAAGCTTCTTTCTCTTTGTTATCTGAGGAAATTTCCTTCGGACTATAGTCTTCAAAGGGATCCGAAATATCTGTTCTCAGATTCCACAGAAATAAGGCTAGCAAAGAGATCCACGAAATACACATCTAACTCTGTGAGATGAATTCACAGAACACTAAGCAGTTTCTCAGAAAGCTTCTTTCCAGATTTCATCTGAGGTTATTTCCTTTTTCACCATAGGCCTCTATGGGCTTCCAAATATCACTTTGCCAATTCCACAAGAACTCTCTTATCGAAAGGCTTCTTGAGGGGAAAGCTGTAACTCTGTGAGATGATTTCACAGAACACAAAGAAGTTTCTCAGAAAGCTTCTTTCTCTTTGTTATCGGAGGATATGTCCTTTGGCCCTATTGTCTTCTAAGGGATCCGAAATATCTGTTCTCAGATTCCACAGAAATAAGGCTAGCAAAGAGATCCACGAAATACACATGTAACTCTGTGAGATGAATTCACAGAACACTAAGCAGTTTCTCAGAAAGCTTCTTTCCAGATTTCATCTGAGGATATTTCCTTTTTCACCGTAGCCCTCTATGCGCTTCCAAATATCACTTTGCCAATTCCACAAGAACTGTCTTAGCGAAAGGCTTCTTGAGGGGAAAGCTGTAACTCTGTGAGATGATTTCACAGAACACAAAGAAGTTTCTCAGAAAGCTTCTTTCTCTTTGTTATCGGAGGATATTTCCTTTGGCCCTATTGTCTTCAAAGGGATCCGAAATATCTGTTCTGAGATTCCACAGAAATAAGGCTAGCAAAGAGATCCAAGAAATACACATGTAACTCTGTGAGATGAATTCACAGAACACTAAGTAGTTTCTCAGAAACCTTCCTTCCAGATTTCATCTGAGGATATTTCCTTTTTCACCATAGCCCTCTATGGGCTTCCAAATATCACTTTGCCAATTCCACAAGAACTGTCTTAGCGAAAGGCTTCTTGAAGGGAAAGATGTAATTCTGTGAGATGATTTCACAGAACACAAAGAAGTTTCTCAGAAAGCTTCTTTCTCTTTGTTATCGGAGGATATGTCCTTTGGCCCTATAGTCTTCAAAGGGATCCGAAATAACTGTTCTCAGATTCCACAGAAATAAGGCTAGCAAAGAGATCCACGAAATACACATGTAACTCTGTGAGATGAATTCACAGAACACTAAGCAGTTTCTCAGAAAGCTTCTTTCCAGATTTCATCTGAGGATATTTCCTTTTTCACCATAGCCCTCTATGGGCTTCCAAATATCACTTTGCCAATTCCACAAGAACTGTCTTAGCGAAAGTCTTCTTGAAGGGAAAGAGGTAACTCTATGAGATGATTTCATAGAACAAAAAGAAGTTTCCTTGAAAGCTTCTTTCTCTTTGTTATCGGAGGATATGTCCTTTGGCCCTATAGTCTTCAAAGGGATCCGAAATAACTGTTCTCAGATTCCACAGAAATAAGGCTAGCAAAGAGATCCACGAAATACACATGTAACTCTGTAAGATGAATTCACAGAACACTAAGCAGTTTCTCAGAAAGCTTCTTTCCAGATTTCATCTGAGGATATTTCCTTTTTCACCACAGCACTCTATGGGCTTCCAAATATCACTTTGCCAATTCCACAAGAACTGTCTTAGCGAAAGGCTTCTTGAGGGGAAAGCTGTAACTCTGTGAGATGATTTCACAGAACACAAAGAAGTTTCTCAGAAAGCTTCTTTCTTTTGTTATCGGAGGATAGGTCCTTTGGCCCAATAGTCTTCTAAGGGATCCGAAATATCTGTTCTCAGATTCCACAGAAATAAGGCTAGCAAAGAGATCCACGAAATACACATGTAACTCTGTGAGATGAATTCACAGAACACTAAGCAGTTTCTCAGAAAGCTTCTTTCCAGATTTCATCAGAGGATATTTCCTTTTTCACCATAGCCCTCTATGGGCTTCCAAATATCACTTTGCCAATTCCAGAAGAACTGTCTTAGCGAAAGGCTTCTTGAGGGGAAAGCTGTAACTCTGTGAGATGATTTCACAGAACAGAAAGAAGTTTCTCAGAAAGCTTCTTTCTCTTTGTTATCGGAGGATATTTCCTGTGGCCCTATAGTCTTCAAAGGGATCCGAAATATCTGTTCTCAGATTCCACAGAAATAAGGCTAGCAAAGAGATCCACGAAATACACAAGTAACTCTGTGAGATGAATTCACAGAACACTAAGCAGTTTCTCAGAAAGCTTCTTTCCAGATTTCATCTGAGGATATTTCCTTTTTCACCATAGCGCTCTACGGGCTTCCAAATATCACTTTGCCAATTCCACAAGAACTGTCTTAGCGAAAGGCTTCTTGAGGGGAAAGCTGTAACACTGTGAGATGATTTCACAGAACACAAAGAAGTTTCTCAGAAAGCTTCTTTCTCTTTGTTATCGGAGGATATTTCCTGTGGCCCTATAGTCTTCAAAGGGATCCGAAATATCTGTTCTCAGATTCCACAGAAATAAGGCTAGCAAAGAGATCCACGAAATACACATGTAACTCTGTGAGATGAATTCACAGAACACTAAGCAGTTTCTCAGAAAGCTTCTTTCCAGATTTCATCTGAGGATATTTCCTTTTTCACCATAGCACTCTATGGGCTTCCAAATATCACTTTGCCAATTCCAAAAGAACTGTCTTAGCGAAAGGCTTCTTGAGGGGAAAGCTGTAACTCTCTGAGATGATTTCACAGAAGACAAAGAAGTTTCTCAGAAAGCTTCTTTCTCTTTGGTATCGGGGAATATTTCCTTTGGCCCTATAGTCTTCAAAGGGATCCGAAATATCTGTTCTCAGATTCCAAAGAAATAAGGCTAGCAAAGAGATCCACGAAATACACATGTAACTCTGTGAGATGAATTCACAGAACACTAAGCAGTTTCTCAGAAAGCTTCTTTCCAGATTTCATCTGAGGATATTTCCTTTTTCACCATAGCCCTCTAGGGGCTTCCAAATATCACTTTGCCAATTCCACAAGAACTGTGTTAGCGAAAGGCTTCTTGAGGGGAAAGCTGTAACTCTGTGAGATGATTTCACAGAACACAAAGAAGTTTCTCAGAAAGCTTCTTTCTCTTTGTTATCGGACGATATTTCCTTTGGCCCTATAGTCTTCAAAGGGATCCGAAATATCTGTTCTCAGATTCCACAGAAATAAGGCTAGCAAAGAGATCCACGAAATACACATGTAACTCTGTGAGATGAATTCACAGAACACTAAGCAGTTTCTCAGAAAGCTTCTTTCCAGATTTCATCTGAGGATATTTCCTTTTTCACCATAGCCCCCTATGGGCTTCCAAATATCACTTTGCCAATTCCACAAGAACTGTCTTAGCGAAAGGCTTCTTGAGGGGAAAGCTGTATCTCTGTGAGATGATTTCACAGAACACAAAGAAGTTTCTCAGAAAGCTTCTTTCTCTTTGTTATCTGAGGATATGTCCTTTGACCCTATAGTCTTCTAAGGGATCCGAAATATCTGTTCTCAGATTCCACAGAAATAAGGCTAGGAAAGAGATCCACGAAATACACATGTAACTCTGTGAGATGAATTCACAGAACACTAAGCAGTTTCTCAGAAAGCTTCTTTCCAGATTTCATCTGAGGACATTTCCTTTTTCACCATAGCCCTCTATGGGCTTCCAATTATCACTTTGCCAATTCCACAAGAACTGTCTTAGCGAAAGGCTTCTTGAGGGGAAAGCTGTAACTCTGTGAGATGATTTCACAGAACACAAAGAAGTTTCTCAGAAAGCTTCTTTCTCTTTGTTATCGGAGGATATTTCCTTTGGCCCTATAGTCTTCAAAGGGATCCGAAATATCTCTTCTCAGATTCCACAGAAATAAGGCTAGCAAAGAGATCTACGAAATACACATGTAACTCTGTGAGATGAATTCACAGAACACTAAGCAGTTTCTCAGAAAGCTTCTTTCCAGATTTCATCTGAGGATATTTCCTTTTTCACCATAGCCCTCTATGGGCTTCCAAATATCACTTTGCCAATTCCACAAGAACTCTCTTAGCGACAGGCTTCTTGAGGTGAAAGCTGTAACTCTGTGAAATGATTTCACAGAACACAAAGAAGTTTCTCAGAAAGCTTCTTTCTCTTTGTTATCGGAGGATATTTACTTTGGACTATAGTCTTCGAAGGGATCCGAAATATCTGTTCTCAGATTCCACAGAAATAAGGCTAGCAAAGAGATCCACGAAATACACATGTAACTCTGTGAGATGAATTCACAGAACAGTAAGCAGTTTCTCAGAAAGCTTCTTTCCAGATTTCAACTGAGGATATTTCCTTTTTCACCATAGCCCTCTATGGGCTTCCAAATATCACTTTACCAATTCCACAAGAACTGTCTTAGCGAAAGGCTTCTTGAGGGGAAAGCTGTAACTGTGTGAGATGATTTCACAGAACACAAAGAAGTTTCTCAGAAAGCTTCTTTCTCTTTGTTATCGGAGGATATTTCCTTAGGCCCTATAGTCTTCAAAGGGATCCGAAATATCTGTTCTCAGATTCCACAGAAATAAGGCTGGCAAAGAGACCCACGAAATACACATGTATCTCTGTGAGATGAATTCACAGAACACTAAGCAGTTTGTCAGAAATCTTCTTTCCAGATTTCATCTGAGGATATTTCCTTTTTCACCATAGCCCTCTATGGGCTTCCAAATATCACTTTGCCAGTTCAACAAGAACTGTCTTAGCGAAAGGCTTCTTGAAGGGAAAGAGGTAACTCTGTTAGATGATTTCACAGAACACAAAGAAGTTTCTCAGAAAGCTTCTTTCTCTTTGTTATCGGAGGATATGTCCTTTGGCCCTATAGTATTCAAAGGGATCCGAAATAACTGTTCTCAGATTCCACAGAAATAAGGCTAGCAAAGAGATCCACGAAATAGACATGTAACTCTGTGAGATGAATTCACAGAACACAAAGAAGTTTCTCAGAAAGCTTCTTTCCAGATTTCATCAGAGGATATTTCCTTTTTCACCATAACCCTCTATGTGCTTCCAAATATCACTTTGCCAATTCCACAAGAACTGTCTTAGCGAAAGGCTTCTTGAGGGGAAAGCTGTAACCCTGTGAGATGATTTCACAGAACACAATGAAGTTTCTCAGAAAGCTTCTTTCTCTTTGTTATCGGAGGATATTTCCTGTGGCCCTATAGTCTTCAAAGGGATCCGAAATATCTGTTCTCAGATTCCACAGAAATAAGGCTAGCAAAGAGATCCACGAAATACACATGTAACTCTGTGAGATGAATTCACAGAACACTAAGCAGTTTCTCAGAAAGCTTCTTTCCAGATTTCATCTGAGGACATTTCCTTTTTCACCATAGCCCTCTATGGGCTTCCAAATATCACTTTGCCAATTCCACAAGAACTGTCTTAGCGAAAGGCTTCTTGAGGGGAAAGCTGTAACTCTGTGAGATGATTTCACAGAACACAAAGAAGTTTCTCAGAAAGCTTCTTTCTCTTTGTTATCGGAGGATATTTCCTTTGGCCCTATAGTCTTCAAAGGGATCCGAAATATCTGTTCTCAGATTCCACAGAAATAAGGCTAGCAAAGAGATCCACGAAATACACATGTAACTCTGTGAGATGAATTCACAGAACACTAAGCAGTTTCTCAGAAAGTTTCTTTCCAGATTTCCTCTGAGGATATTTCCTTTTTCACCATAGTCCTCTATGGGCTTCCAAATATCACTTTGCCAATTCCACAAGAACTGTCTTAGCGAAAGGCTTCTTGAGGGGAAAGCTGTAACTCTGTGAGATGATTTCACAGAACACAAAGAAGTTTCTCAGAAAGCTTCTTTCTCTTTGTTATCGGAGGATATGTCCTTTGGCCCTATAGTCTTCAAAGGGATCCGAAATATCTGTTCTCAGATTCCACAGAAATAAGGCTAGCAGAGAGACCCACGAAATACACATGTAACTCATTGAGATGAATTCACAGAACACTAAGCAGTTTCTCAGAAAGCTTCTTTCCAGATTTCATCTGAGGATATTTCCTTTTTCACCATAGCCCTCTATGGGCTTCCAAATATCACTTTGCCAATTCCACAAGAACTGTCTTAGCGAAAGGCTTCTTGAGGGGAAAGCTGTAACCCTGTGAGATGATTTCACAGAACACAAAGAAGTTTCTCAGAAAGCTTCTTTCTCTTTGTTATCGGAGGATATTTCCTGTGGCCCTATAGTCTTCAAAGGGATCCGAAATATCTGTTCTCAGATTCCACAGAAATAAGGCTAGCAAAGAGATCCACAAAATACACATGTAACTCTGTGAGATGAATTCACAGAACACTAAGCAGTTTCTCAGAAAGCTTCTTTCCAGATTTCATCTGAGGACATTTCCTTTTTCACCATAGCCCTCTATGGTCTTCCAAATATCACTTTGCCAATTCCACAAGAACTGTCTTAGCGAAAGGCTTCTTGAGGGGAAAGCTGTACCTCTGTGAGATGATTTCACAGAACACAAAGAAGTTTCTCAGAAAGCTTCTTTCTCTTTGTTATCGGAGGATATGTCCTTTGGCCCTATAGTCTTTAAAGGGATCCGAAATAACTGTTCTCAGATTCCACAGAAATAAGGCTAGCAAAGAGATCCACGAAATACACATGTAACTATGTGAGCTGAATTCACAGAACACTAAGCAGTTTCTCAGAAAGCTTCTTTCCAGATTTCATCTGAGGATATTTCCTTTTTCACCATAGCCCTCTATGGGCTTCCAAATATCACTTTGCCAATTCCACAAGAACTGTCTTAGCGAAAGGCTTCTCGAAGGGAAAGATGTAACTCTGTGAGATGATTTCACAGGACACAAAGAAGTTTCTCAGAAAGCTTCTTTCTCTTTGTTATCGGAGGATATGTCCTTTGGCCCTTTAGTCTTCAAAGGGATCCGAAATAACTGTTCTCAGATTCCACAGAAATAAGGCTAGCAAAGAGATCCACGAAATACACATGTAACTCTGTGAGATGAATTCACAGAACACTAAGCAGTTTCTCAGAAAGCTTCTTTCCAGATTTCATCTGAGGATATTTCCTTTTTCACCATAGCCCTCTAGGGGCTTCCAAATATCACTTTGCCAATTCCACAAGAACTGTCTTAGCGAAAGGCTTCTTGAGGGGAAAGCTGTAACTCTGTGAGATGATTTCACAGAACACAAAGAAGTTTCTCAGAAAGCTTCTTTCTCTTTGTTATCGGACGATATTTCCTTTGGCCCTATAGTCTTGAAAGGGATCCGAAATATCTGTTCTCAGATTCCACAGAAATAAGGCTAGCAAAGAGATCCAAGAAATACACATGTAACTCTGTGAGATGAATTCACAGAACACTAAGCAGTTTCTCAGAAAGCTTCTTTCCAGATTTCATCTGAGGATATTTCCTTTTTCACCATAGCCCTCTATGGGCTTCCAAATATCACTTTGCCAATTCCACAAGAACTGTCTTAGCGAAAGGCTTCTTGAGGGGGAAAGCTGTATCTCTGTGAGATGATTTCACAGAACACAAAGAAGTTTCTCAGAAAGTTTCTTTCTTTTTGTTATCTGAGGATATGTCCTTTGACCCTATAGTCTTCTAAGGGATCCGAAATATCTGTTCTCAGATTCCACAGAAATAAGGCTAGCAAAGAGATCCACGAAATACACATGTAACTCTGTGAGATGAATTCACAGAACACTAAGCAGTTTCTCAGAAAGCTTCTTTCCAGATTTCATCTGAGGACATTTCCTTTTTCACCATAGCCCTCTATGGGCTTCCAAATATCACTTTGCCAATTCCACAAGAACTGTCTTAGCGAAAGGCTTCTTGAGGGGGAAGCTGTAACTCTGTGAGATGATTTCACAGAACACAAAGAAGTTTCTCAGAAAGCTTCTTTCTCTTTGTTATCGGAGGATATGTCCTTTGGCCCTATAGTCTTCAAAGGGATCCGAAATAACTGTTCTCAGATTCCACAGAAATAAGGCTAGCAAAGAGATCCACGAAATACACATGTAACTCTGTTAGATGAATTCACAGAACACTAAGCAGTTTCTCAGAAAGCTTCTTTCCAGATTTCATCTGAGGATATTTCCTTTTTCACCATAGCCCTCTATGGGCTTCCAAATATCACTTTGCCAATTCCACAAGAACTGTCTTAGCGAAAGGCTTCTTGAAGGGAAAGATGTAACTCTGTGAGATGATTTCACAGAACACAAAGAAGTTTCTCAGAAAGCTTCTTTCTCTTTGTTATCGGAGGATATTTCCTTTGGCCCTATAGTCTTCAAAGGGATCCGAAATAACTGTTCTCAGATTCCACAGAAATAAGGCTAACAAAGAGATCCACGAAATACTCATGTAACTCTGTGAGATGGATTCACAGAACACTAAGCAGTTTCTCAGAAAGCTTCTTTCCAGATTTCATCTGAGGATATTTCCTTTTTCACCATAGCCCTCTATGGGCTTCCAAATATCACTTTGCCAATTCCACAAGAAGTGTCTTAGCGAAAGGCTTCTTGAAGGGAAAGAGGTAACTCTGTTAGATGATTTCACAGAACACAAAGAAGTTTCTCAGAAAGCTTCTTTCTCTTTGTTATCGGAGGATATGTCCTTTGGCCCTATAGTATTCAAAGGGATCCGAAATAACTGTTCTCAGATTCCACAGAAATAAGGCTAGCAAAGAGATCCACGAAATACACATGTAACTCTGTGAGATGAATTCACAGAACACTAAGCAGTTTCTCAGAAAGCTTCTTTCCAGATTTCATCAGAGGATATTTCCTTTTTCACCATAGCCCTCTATGGGCTTCCAAATATCACTTTGCCAATTCCACAAGAACTGTCTTAGCGAAAGGCTTCTTGAGGGGAAAGCTGTAACTCTGTGAGATGATTTCACAGAACACAAAGAAGTTTCTCAGAAAGCTTCTTTCTCTTTGTTATCGGAGGATATTTCCTGTGGCCCTATAGCCTTCAAAGGGATCCGAAATATCTGTTGTCAGATTCCACAGAAATAAGGCTAGCAAAGAGATCCACGAAATACACATGTAACTCTGTGAGATGAATTCACAGAACACTAAGCAGTTTCTCAGAAAGCTTCTTTCCAGATTTCATCTGAGGATATTTCCTTTTTCACCATAGCGCTCTACGGGCTTCCAAATATCACTTTGTCAATTCCACAAGAACTGTCTTAGCGAAAGGCTTCTTGAGGGGAAAGCTGTAACTCTGTGAGATGATTTCACAGAACACAAAGAAGTTTCTCAGAAAGCTTCTTTCTCTTTGTTATCGGAGGATATTTCCTGTGGCCCTATAGTCTTCAAAGGGATCCGAAATATCTGTTCTCAGATTCCACAGAAATAAGGCTAGCAAAGAGATCCACGAAATACACATGTAACACTGTGAGATGAATTCACAGAACACTAAGCAGTTTCTCAGAAAGCTTCTTTCCAGATTTCATCTGAGGATATTTCCTTTTTCACCATAGCGCTCTACGGGCTTCCAAATATCACTTTGCCAATTCCACAAGAACTGTCTTAGCCAAAGGCTTCTTGAGGGGAAAGCTGTAACTCTGTGAGATGATTTCACAGAACACAAAGAAGTTTCTCAGAAAGCTTCTTTCTCTTTGTTATCGGAGGATATTTCCTGTGGCCCTATATTCTTCAAAGGGATCCGAAATATCTGTTCTCAGATTCCACAGAAATAAGGCTAGCAAAGAGATCCACGAAATACACATGTAACTCTGTGAGATGAATTCACAGAACACTAAGCAGTTTCTCAGAAAGATTCTTTCCAGATTTCATCTGAGGATATTTCCTTTTTCACCACAGCCCTCTATGGGCTTCCAAATATCACTTTGCCAATTCCACAAGAACTGTCTTAGCGAAAGGCTTCTTGAGGGGAAAGCTGTAACACTGTGAGATGATTTCACAGAACACAAAGAAGTTTCTCAGAAAGCTTCTTTCTCTTTGTTATCGGAGGATATGTCCTTTGGCCCTATTGTCTTCTAAGGGATCCGAAATATCTGTTCTCAGATTCCACAGAAATAAGGCTAGCAAAGAGATCCACGAAATACACATGTAACTCTGTGAGATGAATTCACAGAACACTAAGCAGTTTCTCAGAAAGCTTCTTTCCAGATTTCATCTGAGGATATTTCCTTTTTCACCATAGCCCTCTATGGGCTTCCAAATATCACTTTGCCAATTCCACAAGAACTGTCTTAGCGAAAGGCTTCATGAGGGGAAAGCTGTAACACTGTGAGATGATTTCACAGAACACAAAGAAGTTTCTCAGAAAGCTTCTGTCTCTTTGTTATCGGAGGATATGTCCTTTGGCCCTATTGTCTTCTAAGGGATCCGAAATATCTGTTCTCAGATTCCACAGAAATAAGGCTAGCAAAGAGATCCACGAAATACACATGTAACTCTGTGAGATGAATTCACAGAACACAAAGCAGTTTCTCAGAAAGCTTCTTTTCAGATTTCATCTGAGGATATTTCCTTTTTCACCATAGCCCTCTATGGGCTTCCATATATCACTTTGCCAATTCCACAAGAACTGTCTTAGCGAAAGGCTTCTTGAGGGGAAAGCTGTAACTCTGTGAGATGATTTCACAGAAAAGAAAGAAGTTTCTCAGAAAGCTTCTTTCTCTTTGTTATCGGAGGATATGTCCTTTGGCCCTATAGTCTTCTAAGGGATCCGAAATATCCGTTCTCAGATTCCACAGAAATAAGGCAAGGAAAGAGATCCACGAAATACACATGTAACTCTGTGAGATGAATTCACAGAACACTAAGCAGTTTCTCAGAAAGCTTCTTTCCAGATTTCATCTGAGGATATTTCCTTTTTCACCATAGCCCTCTATGGGCTTCCAAATATCACTTTGCCAATTCCACAAGAACTGTCTTAGCGAAAGGCTTCCTGAGGGGAAAGCTGTAACTCTGTGAGATGATTTCACAGAACACAAAGAAGTTTCTCAGAAAGCTTCTTTCTCTTTGTTATCTGAGGAAATTTCCTTCGGACTATAGTCTTCAAAGGGATCCGAAATATCTGTTCTCAGATTCCACAGAAATAAGGCTAGCAAAGAGATCCACGAAATACACATCTAACTCTGTGAGATGAATTCACAGAACACTAAGCAGTTTCTCAGAAAGCTTCTTTCCAGATTTCATCTGAGGTTATTTCCTTTTTCACCATAGGCCTCTATGGGCTTCCAAATATCACTTTGCCAATTCCACAAGAACTCTCTTATCGAAAGGCTTCTTCAGGGGAAAGCTGTAACTCTGTGAGATGATTTCACAGAACACAAAGAAGTTTCTCAGAAAGCTTCTTTCTCTTTGTTATCGGAGGATATGTCCTTTGGCCCTATTGTCTTCTAAGGGATCCGAAATATCTGTTCTCAGATTCCACAGAAATAAGGCTAGCAAAGAGATCCACGAAATACACATGTAACTCTGTGAGATGAATTCACAGAACACTAAGCAGTTTCTCAGAAAGCTTCTTTCCAGATTTCATCTGAGGATATTTCCTTTTTCACCGTAGCCCTCTATGCGCTTCCAAATATCACTTTGCCAATTCCACAAGAACTGTCTTAGCGAAAGGCTTCTTGAGGGGAAAGCTGTAACTCTGTGAGATGATTTCACAGAACACAAAGAAGTTTCTCAGAAAGCTTCTTTCTCTTTGTTATCGGAGGATATTTCCTTTGGCCCTATTGTCTTCAAAGGGATCCGAAATATCTGTTCTGAGATTCCACAGAAATAAGGCTAGCAAAGAGATCCAAGAAATACACATGTAACTCTGTGAGATGAATTCACAGAACACTAAGTAGTTTCTCAGAAACCTTCCTTCCAGATTTCATCTGAGGATATTTCCTTTTTCACCATAGCCCTCTATGGGCTTCCAAATATCACTTTGCCAATTCCACAAGAACTGTCTTAGCGAAAGGCTTCTTGAAGGGAAAGATGTAATTCTGTGAGATGATTTCACAGAACACAAAGAAGTTTCTCAGAAAGCTTCTTTCTCTTTGTTATCGGAGGATATGTCCTTTGGCCCTATAGTCTTCAAAGGGATCCGAAATAACTGTTCTCAGATTCCACAGAAATAAGGCTAGCAAAGAGATCCACGAAATACACATGTAACTCTGTGAGATGAATTCACAGAACACTAAGCAGTTTCTCAGAAAGCTTCTTTCCAGATTTCATCTGAGGATATTTCCTTTTTCACCATAGCCCTCTATGGGCTTCCAAATATCACTTTGCCAATTCCACAAGAACTGTCTTAGCGAAAGTCTTCTTGAAGGGAAAGAGGTAACTCTATGAGATGATTTCATAGAACAAAAAGAAGTTTCCTTGAAAGCTTCTTTCTCTTTGTTATCGGAGGATATGTCCTTTGGCCCTATAGTCTTCAAAGGGATCCGAAATAACTGTTCTCAGATTCCACAGAAATAAGGCTAGCAAAGAGATCCACGAAATACACATGTAACTCTGTAAGATGAATTCACAGAACACTAAGCAGTTTCTCAGAAAGCTTCTTTCCAGATTTCATCTGAGGATATTTCCTTTTTCACCACAGCACTCTATGGGCTTCCAAATATCACTTTGCCAATTCCACAAGAACTGTCTTAGCGAAAGGCTTCTTGAGGGGAAAGCTGTAACTCTGTGAGATGATTTCACAGAACACAAAGAAGTTTCTCAGAAAGCTTCTTTCTTTTGTTATCGGAGGATAGGTCCTTTGGCCCAATAGTCTTCTAAGGGATCCGAAATATCTGTTCTCAGATTCCACAGAAATAAGGCTAGCAAAGAGATCCACGAAATACACATGTAACTCTGTGAGATGAATTCACAGAACACTAAGCAGTTTCTCAGAAAGCTTCTTTCCAGATTTCATCAGAGGATATTTCCTTTTTCACCATAGCCCTCTATGGGCTTCCAAATATCACTTTGCCAATTCCAGAAGAACTGTCTTAGCGAAAGGCTTCTTGAGGGGAAAGCTGTAACTCTGTGAGATGATTTCACAGAACAGAAAGAAGTTTCTCAGAAAGCTTCTTTCTCTTTGTTATCGGAGGATATTTCCTGTGGCCCTATAGTCTTCAAAGGGATCCGAAATATCTGTTCTCAGATTCCACAGAAATAAGGCTAGCAAAGAGATCCACGAAATACACAAGTAACTCTGTGAGATGAATTCACAGAACACTAAGCAGTTTCTCAGAAAGCTTCTTTCCAGATTTCATCTGAGGATATTTCCTTTTTCACCATAGCGCTCTACGGGCTTCCAAATATCACTTTGCCAATTCCACAAGAACTGTCTTAGCGAAAGGCTTCTTGAGGGGAAAGCTGTAACACTGTGAGATGATTTCACAGAACACAAAGAAGTTTCTCAGAAAGCTTCTTTCTCTTTGTTATCGGAGGATATTTCCTGTGGCCCTATAGTCTTCAAAGGGATCCGAAATATCTGTTCTCAGATTCCACAGAAATAAGGCTAGCAAAGAGATCCACGAAATACACATGTAACTCTGTGAGATGAATTCACAGAACACTAAGCAGTTTCTCAGAAAGCTTCTTTCCAGATTTCATCTGAGGATATTTCCTTTTTCACCATAGCACTCTATGGGCTTCCAAATATCACTTTGCCAATTCCAAAAGAACTGTCTTAGCGAAAGGCTTCTTGAGGGGAAAGCTGTAACTCTCTGAGATGATTTCACAGAAGACAAAGAAGTTTCTCAGAAAGCTTCTTTCTCTTTGGTATCGGGGAATATTTCCTTTGGCCCTATAGTCTTCAAAGGGATCCGAAATATCTGTTCTCAGATTCCAAAGAAATAAGGCTAGCAAAGAGATCCACGAAATACACATGTAACTCTGTGAGATGAATTCACAGAACACTAAGCAGTTTCTCAGAAAGCTTCTTTCCAGATTTCATCTGAGGATATTTCCTTTTTCACCATAGCCCTCTAGGGGCTTCCAAATATCACTTTGCCAATTCCACAAGAACTGTGTTAGCGAAAGGCTTCTTGAGGGGAAAGCTGTAACTCTGTGAGATGATTTCACAGAACACAAAGAAGTTTCTCAGAAAGCTTCTTTCTCTTTGTTATCGGACGATATTTCCTTTGGCCCTATAGTCTTCAAAGGGATCCGAAATATCTGTTCTCAGATTCCACAGAAATAAGGCTAGCAAAGAGATCCACGAAATACACATGTAACTCTGTGAGATGAATTCACAGAACACTAAGCAGTTTCTCAGAAAGCTTCTTTCCAGATTTCATCTGAGGATATTTCCTTTTTCACCATAGCCCCCTATGGGCTTCCAAATATCACTTTGCCAATTCCACAAGAACTGTCTTAGCGAAAGGCTTCTTGAGGGGAAAGCTGTATCTCTGTGAGATGATTTCACAGAACACAAAGAAGTTTCTCAGAAAGCTTCTTTCTCTTTGTTATCTGAGGATATGTCCTTTGACCCTATAGTCTTCTAAGGGATCCGAAATATCTGTTCTCAGATTCCACAGAAATAAGGCTAGGAAAGAGATCCACGAAATACACATGTAACTCTGTGAGATGAATTCACAGAACACTAAGCAGTTTCTCAGAAAGCTTCTTTCCAGATTTCATCTGAGGACATTTCCTTTTTCACCATAGCCCTCTATGGGCTTCCAATTATCACTTTGCCAATTCCACAAGAACTGTCTTAGCGAAAGGCTTCTTGAGGGGAAAGCTGTAACTCTGTGAGATGATTTCACAGAACACAAAGAAGTTTCTCAGAAAGCTTCTTTCTCTTTGTTATCGGAGGATATTTCCTTTGGCCCTATAGTCTTCAAAGGGATCCGAAATATCTCTTCTCAGATTCCACAGAAATAAGGCTAGCAAAGAGATCTACGAAATACACATGTAACTCTGTGAGATGAATTCACAGAACACTAAGCAGTTTCTCAGAAAGCTTCTTTCCAGATTTCATCTGAGGATATTTCCTTTTTCACCATAGCCCTCTATGGGCTTCCAAATATCACTTTGCCAATTCCACAAGAACTCTCTTAGCGACAGGCTTCTTGAGGTGAAAGCTGTAACTCTGTGAAATGATTTCACAGAACACAAAGAAGTTTCTCAGAAAGCTTCTTTCTCTTTGTTATCGGAGGATATTTACTTTGGACTATAGTCTTCAAAGGGATCCGAAATATCTGTTCTCAGATTCCACAGAAATAAGGCTAGCAAAGAGATCCACGAAATACACATGTAACTCTGTGAGATGAATTCACAGAACAGTAAGCAGTTTCTCAGAAAGCTTCTTTCCAGATTTCAACTGAGGATATTTCCTTTTTCACCATAGCCCTCTATGGGCTTCCAAATATCACTTTACCAATTCCACAAGAACTGTCTTAGCGAAAGGCTTCTTGAGGGGAAAGCTGTAACTGTGTGAGATGATTTCACAGAACACAAAGAAGTTTCTCAGAAAGCTTCTTTCTCTTTGTTATCGGAGGATATTTCCTTAGGCCCTATAGTCTTCAAAGGGATCCGAAATATCTGTTCTCAGATTCCACAGAAATAAGGCTGGCAAAGAGACCCACGAAATACACATGTATCTCTGTGAGATGAATTCACAGAACACTAAGCAGTTTGTCAGAAATCTTCTTTCCAGATTTCATCTGAGGATATTTCCTTTTTCACCATAGCCCTCTATGGGCTTCCAAATATCACTTTGCCAGTTCAACAAGAACTGTCTTAGCGAAAGGCTTCTTGAAGGGAAAGAGGTAACTCTGTTAGATGATTTCACAGAACACAAAGAAGTTTCTCAGAAAGCTTCTTTCTCTTTGTTATCGGAGGATATGTCCTTTGGCCCTATAGTATTCAAAGGGATCCGAAATAACTGTTCTCAGATTCCACAGAAATAAGGCTAGCAAAGAGATCCACGAAATAGACATGTAACTCTGTGAGATGAATTCACAGAACACAAAGAAGTTTCTCAGAAAGCTTCTTTCCAGATTTCATCAGAGGATATTTCCTTTTTCACCATAACCCTCTATGTGCTTCCAAATATCACTTTGCCAATTCCACAAGAACTGTCTTAGCGAAAGGCTTCTTGAGGGGAAAGCTGTAACCCTGTGAGATGATTTCACAGAACACAATGAAGTTTCTCAGAAAGCTTCTTTCTCTTTGTTATCGGAGGATATTTCCTGTGGCCCTATAGTCTTCAAAGGGATCCGAAATATCTGTTCTCAGATTCCACAGAAATAAGGCTAGCAAAGAGATCCACGAAATACACATGTAACTCTGTGAGATGAATTCACAGAACACTAAGCAGTTTCTCAGAAAGCTTCTTTCCAGATTTCATCTGAGGACATTTCCTTTTTCACCATAGCCCTCTATGGGCTTCCAAATATCACTTTGCCAATTCCACAAGAACTGTCTTAGCGAAAGGCTTCTTGAGGGGAAAGCTGTAACTCTGTGAGATGATTTCACAGAACACAAAGAAGTTTCTCAGAAAGCTTCTTTCTCTTTGTTATCGGAGGATATTTCCTTTGGCCCTATAGTCTTCAAAGGGATCCGAAATATCTGTTCTCAGATTCCACAGAAATAAGGCTAGCAAAGAGATCCACGAAATACACATGTAACTCTGTGAGATGAATTCACAGAACACTAAGCAGTTTCTCAGAAAGTTTCTTTCCAGATTTCCTCTGAGGATATTTCCTTTTTCACCATAGTCCTCTATGGGCTTCCAAATATCACTTTGCCAATTCCACAAGAACTGTCTTAGCGAAAGGCTTCTTGAGGGGAAAGCTGTAACTCTGTGAGATGATTTCACAGAACACAAAGAAGTTTCTCAGAAAGCTTCTTTCTCTTTGTTATCGGAGGATATGTCCTTTGGCCCTATAGTCTTCAAAGGGATCCGAAATATCTGTTCTCAGATTCCACAGAAATAAGGCTAGCAGAGAGACCCACGAAATACACATGTAACTCATTGAGATGAATTCACAGAACACTAAGCAGTTTCTCAGAAAGCTTCTTTCCAGATTTCATCTGAGGATATTTCCTTTTTCACCATAGCCCTCTATGGGCTTCCAAATATCACTTTGCCAATTCCACAAGAACTGTCTTAGCGAAAGGCTTCTTGAGGGGAAAGCTGTAACTCTGTGAGATGATTTCACAGAACACAAAGAAGTTTCTCAGAAAGCTTCTTTCTCTTTGTTATCGGAGGATATGTCCTTTGGCCCTATAGTCTTCAAAGGGATCCGAAATAACTGTTCTCAGATTCCACAGAAATAAGGCTAGCAAAGAGATCCACGAAATACACATGTAACTCTGTGAGATGAATTCACAGAACACTAAGCAGTTTCTCAGAAAGCTTCTTTCCGGATTTCATCTGAGGATATTTCCTTTTTCACCATTGCCCTCTATGGGCTTCCAAATATCACTTTGCCAATTCCACAAGAACTGTCTTAGCGAAAGTCTTCTTGAAGGGAAAGAGGTAACTCTGTGAGATGATTTCACAGAACAAAAAGATGTTTCCTTGAAAGCTTCTTTCTCTTTGTTATCGGAGGATATGTCCTTTGGCCCTATAGTCTTCAAAGGGATCCGAAATAACTGTTCTCAGATTCCACAGAAATAAGGCTAGCAAAGAGATCCACGAAATACACATGTAACTCTGTGAGATGAATTCACAGAACACTAAGCAGTTTCTCAGAAAGCTTCTTTGCAGATTTCATCTGAGAATATTTCCTTTTTCACCACAGCACTCTATGGGCTTCCAAATATCACTTTGCCAATTCCACAAGAACTGTCTTAGCGAAAGGCTTCTTGAGGGGAAAGCTGTAACTCTGTGAGATGATTTCACAGAACACAAAGAAGTTTCTCAGAAAGCTTCTTTCTCTTTGTTATCGGAGGATATGTCCTTTGGCCCTATTGTCTTCTAAGGGATCCGAAATATCTGTTCTCAGATTCCACAGAAATAAGGCTAGCAAAGAGATCCACGAAATACACATGTAACTCTGTGAGATGAATTCACAGAACACTAAGCAGTTTCTCAGAAAGCTTCTTTCCAGATTTCATCTGAGGATATTTCCTTTTTCACCATAGCCCTCTATGGGCTTCCAAATATCACTTTGCCAATTCCACAAGAACTGTCTTAGCGAAAGGCTTCTTGAGGGGAAAGCTGTAACACTGTGAGATGATTTCACAGAACACAAAGAAGTTTCTCAGAAAGCTTCTTTCTCTTTGTTATCGAAGGATATGTCCTTTGGCCCTATTGTCTTCTAAGGGATCCGAAATATCTGTTCTCAGATTCCACAGAAATAAGGCTAGCAAAGAGATGCACGAAATACACATGTAACTCTGTGAGATGAATTCACAGAACACTAAGCAGTTTCTCAGAAAGCTTCTTTCCAGATTTCATCTGAGGATATTTCCTTTTTCACCATAGCCCTCTATGGGCTTCCAAATATCACTTTGCCAATTCCACAAGAACTGTCTTAGCGAAAGGCTTCTTGAGGGGAAAGCTGTAACTCTGTGAGATGATTTCACAGAACAGAAAGAAGTTTCTCAGAAAGCTTCTTTCTCTTTGTTATCGGAGGATATGTCCTTTGGCCCTATAGTCTTCTAAGGGATCCGAAATATCCGTTCTCAGATTCCACAGAAATAAGGCAAGGAAAGAGATCCACGAAATACACATGTAACTCTGTGAGATGAATTCACAGAACACTAAGCAGTTTCTCAGAAAGCTTCTTTCCAGATTTCATCTGATGATATTTCCTTTTTCACCATAGCCCTCTATGGGCTTCCAAATATCACTTTGCCAATTCCACAAGAACTGTCTTAGCGAAAGGCTTCTTGAGGGGAAAGCTGTAACTCTGTGAGATGATTTCACAGAACACAAAGAAGTTTCTCAGAAAGCTTCTTTCTCTTTGTTATCTGAGGAAATTTCCTTCGGACTATAGTCTTCACAGGGATCCGAAATATCTGTTCTCAGATTCCACAGAAATAAGGCTAGCAAAGAGATCCACGAAATACACATCTAACTCTGTGAGATGAATTCACAGAACACTAAGCAGTTTCTCAGAAAGCTTCTTTCCAGATTTCATCTGAGGTTATTTCCTTTTTCACCATAGGCCTCTATGGGCTTCCAAATATCACTTTGCCAATTCCACAAGAACTCTCTTAGCGAAAGGCTTCTTGAGGGGAAAGCTGTAACTCTGTGAGATGATTTCACAGAACACAATGAAGTTTCTCAGAAAGCTTCTTTCTCTTTGTTATCGGAGGATATGTCCTTTGGCCCTATTGTCTTCTAAGGGATCCGAAATATCTGTTTTCAGATTCCACAGAAATAAGGCTAGCAAAGAGATCCACGAAATACACATGTAACTCTGTGAGATGAATTCACAGAACACTAAGCAGTTTCTCAGAAAGCTTCTTTCCAGATTTCATCTGAGGATATTTCCTTTTTCACCGTAGCCCTCTATGCGCTTCCAAATATCACTTTGCCAATTCCACAAGAACTGTCTTAGCGAAAGGCTTCTTGAGGGGAAAGCTGTAACTCTGTGAGATGATTTCACAGAACACAAAGAAGTTTCTCAGAAAGCTTCTTTCTCTTTGTTATCGGAGGATATTTCCTTTGGCCCTATTGTCTTCAAAGGGATCCGAAATATCTGTTCTGAGATTCCACAGAAATAAGGCTAGCAAAGAGATCCAAGAAATACACATGTAACTCTGTGAGATGAATTCACAGAACACTAAGTAGTTTCTCAGAAAGCTTCTTTCCAGATTTCATCTGAGGATATTTCCTTTTTCACCATAGCCCTCTATGGGCTTCCAAATATCACTTTGCCAATTCCACAAGAACTGTCTTAGCGAAAGGCTTCTTGAAGGGAAAGATGTAATTCTGTGAGATGATTTCACAGAACACAAAGAAGTTTCTCAGAAAGCTTCTTTCTCTTTGTTATCGGAGGATATGTCCTTTGGCCCTATAGTCTTCAAAGGGATCAGAAATAACTGTTCTCAGATTCCACAGAAATAAGGCTAGCAAAGAGATCCACGAAATACACATTTAACTCTGTGAGATGAATTAACAGAACACTAAGCAGTTTGTCAGAAAGCTTCTTTCCAGATTTCATCTGAGGATATTTCCTTTTTCACCACAGCACTCTATGGGCTTCCAAATATCACTTTGCCAATTCCACAAGAACTGTCTTAGCGAAAGGCTTCTTGAGGGGAAAGCTGTAACTCTGTGAGATGATTTCACAGAACACAAAGAAGTTTCTCAGAAAGCTTCTTTCTCTTTCTTATCGGAGGATAGGTCCTTTGGCCCAATAGTCTTCTAAGGGATCCGAAATATCTGTTCTCAGATTCCACAGAAATAAGGCTAGCAAAGAGATCCGCGAAATACACATGTAACTCTGTGAGATGAATTCACAGAACACTAAGCAGTTTCTCAGAAAGTTTCTTTCCAGATTTCATCTGAGGACATTTCCTTTTTCACCATAGCCCTCTATGGGCTTCCAAATATCACTTTACCAATTCCACAAGAACTGTCTTAGCGAAAGGCTTCTTGAGGGGAAAGCTGTAACTGTGTGAGATGATTTCACAGAACACAAAGAAGTTTCTCAGAAAGCTTCTTTCTCTTTGTTATCGGAGGATATTTCCTTAGGCCCTATTGTCTTCAAAGGGATCAGAAATATCTGTTCTCAGATTCCACAGAAATAAGGCTGGCAAAGAGACCCACGAAATACACATGTAACTCTGTGAGATGAATTCACAGAACACTAAGCAGTTTCTCAGAAATCTTCTTTCCAGATTTCATCTGAGGATATTTCCTTTTTCACCATAGCCCTCTATGGGCTTCCAAATATCACTTTGCCAATTCCACAAGAACTGTCTTAGCGATAGGCTTCTGGAGGGGAAAGCTGTAACTCTGTGAGATGATTTCAGAGAACACAAAGAAGATTCTCAGAAAGCTTCTTTCTCTTTGTTATCGGAGGATATGTCCTTTGGCCCTATAGTCTTCAAAGGGATCCGAAATAACTGTTCTCAGATTCCACAGAAATAAGGCTAGCAAAGAGATCCACGAAATACACATGTAACTCTGTGAGATGGATTCACAGAACACTAAGCAGTTTCTCAGAAAGCTTCTTTCCAGATTTCATCTGAGGATATTTCCTTTTTCACCATAGCCCTCTATGGGCTTCCAAATATCACTTTGCCAATTCAACAAGAACTGTCTTAGCGAATGGCTTCTTGAAGGGAAAGAGGTAACTCTGTTAGATTATTTCACAGAACACAAAGAAGTTTCTCAGAAAGCTTCTTTCTCTTTGTTATCGGAGGATATGTCCTTTGGCCCTATAGTCTTCAAAAGGATCCGAAATATCTGTTCTCAGATTCCACAGAAATAAGGCTAGCAAAGAGATCCACGAAATACACATGTAACTCTGTGAGATGAATTCACAGAACACTAAGCAGTTTCTCAGAAAGCTTCTTTCCAGATTTCCTCTGAGGATATTTCCTTTTTCACCATAGTCCTCTATGGGCTTCCAAATATCACTTTGCCAATTCCACAAGAACTGTCTTAGCGAAAGGCTTCTTGAGGGGAAAGCTGTAACTCTGTGAGATGATTTCACAGAACACAAAGAAGTTTCTCAGAAAGCTTCTTTCTCTTTGTTATCGGAGGATATGTCCTTTGGCCCTATAGTCTTCAAAGGGATCCGAAATATCTCTTCTCAGATTCCACAGAAATAAGGCTAGTAAAGAGATCCACGAAATACACATGTAACTCTGTGAGATGAATTCAGAGAACACTAAGCAGTTTCTCAGAAAGCTTCTTTCCAGATTTCATCTGAGGATATTTCCTTTTTCACCATAGCCCTCTGGGGGCTTCCAAATATCACTTTGCCAATTCCACAAGAACTGTCTTAGCGAAAGGCTTCTTGAGGGGAAAGCTGTAACTCTGTGAGATGATTTCACAGAACACAAAGAAGTTTCTCACAAATCATCTTTCTCTTTGTTATCTTAGGATATTTCCTTTGGACTATAGTCTTCAAAGGGATCCGAAATATCTGTTCTCAGATTCCACAGAAATAAGGCTAGCAAAGAGATCCACGAAATACACATGTAACTCTGTGAGATGAATTCACAAAACACTAAGCAGTTTCTCAGAAAGCTTCTTTCCAGATTTCAACTGAGGATATTTCCCTTTTCACCATAGCCCTCTATGGGCTTCCAAATATCACTTTGCCAATTCCACAAGAACTGTCTTAGCGAAAGGCTTCTTGAGGGGAAAGCTGTAACTCTGTGAGATGATTTCACAGAACACAAAGAAGTTTCTCAGAAAGCTTCTTTCTCTTTGTTATCGGAGGATATTTCCTTTGGCCCTATAGTCTTCAAAGGGATCCGAAATATCTGTTCTCAGATTCCACAGAAATAAGGCTAGCAAAGAGACCCACGAAATACACATGTAACTCTGTGAGATGAATTCACAGAACACTAAGCAGTTTCTCAGAAAGCTTCTTTCCAGATTTCATCTGAGGATATTTCCTTTTTCACCATAGCCCTCTATGGGCTTCCAAATATCACTTTGCCAATTCCACAAGAACTGTCTTAGCGAAAGGCTTCTTGAGGGGAAAGCTGTAACTCTGTGAGATGATTTAACAGAACACAAAGAAGTTTCTCAGAAAGCTTCTTTCTCTTTGTTATCGGAGGATATGTCCCTTGGCCCTATAGTCTTCAAAGGGATCCGAAATAACTGTTCTCAGATTCCACAGAAATAACGCTAGCAAAGAGATCCACGAAATACACATGTAACTATGTGAGATGAATTCACAGAACACTAAACAGTTTCTCAGAAAGCTTCTTTCCAGATTTCATCTGAGGATATTTCCGTTTTCACCATAGCCCTCTATGGGCTTCCAAATATCACTTTGCCAATTCCACAAGAACTGTCTTAGCGAAAGGCTTCTCGAAGGGAAAGATGTAACTCTGTGAGATGATTTCACAGAACACAAAGAAGTTTCTCAGAAAGCTTCTTTCTCTTTGTTATCGGAGGATATGTCCTTTGGCCCTATAGTCTTCAAAGGGATCCGAAATAACTGTTCTCAGATTCCACAGAAAAAAGGCTAGCAAAGAGATGCACGAAATACACATGTAAATCTGTGAGATGGATTCACAGAACACTAAGCGGTTTCTCAGAAAGCTTCTTTCCAGATTTCATCTGAGGATATTTCCTTTTTCACCATAGCCCTCTATGGGCTTCCAAATATCACTTTGCCAATTCCACAAGAACTGTCTTAGCGACAGGCTTCTTGAGGTGAAAGCTGTAACTCTGTGAAATGATTTCACAGAACACAAAGAAGTTTCTCAGAAAGCTTCTTTCTCTTTGTTATCGGAGGATATTTCCTTTGGACTATAGTCTTCAAAGGGATCCGAAATATCTGTTCTCAGATTCCACAGAAATAAGGCTAGCAAAGAGATCCACGAAATACACATGAAACTCTGTGAGATGAATTCACAGAACACTAAGCAGTTTCTCCGAAAGCTTCTTTCCAGATTTCAACTGAGGATATTTCCTTTTTCACCATAGCCCTCTATGGGCTTCCAAATATCACTTTACCAATTCCACAAGAACTGTCTTAGCGAAAGGCTTCTTGAGGGGAAAGCTGTAACTGTGTGAGATGATTTCACAGAACACAAAGAAGTTTCTCAGAAAGCTTCTTTCTCTTTGTTATCGGAGGATATTTCCTTAGGCCCTATTGTCTTCAAAGGGATCCGAAATATCTGTTCTCAGATTCCACAGAAATAAGGCTGGCAAAGAGACCCACGAAATACACACGTAACTCTGTGAGATGAATTCACAGAACACTAAGCAGTTTCTCAGAAATCTTCTTTCCAGATTTCATCAGAGGATATTTCCTTTTTCACCATAGCCCTCTATGGGCTTCCAAATATCACTTTGCCAATTCCACAAGAACTGTCTTAGCGATAGGCTTCTGGAGGGGAAAGCTGTAACTCTGTGAGATGATTTCACAGAACACAAAGAAGTTTCTCAGAAAGCTTCTTTCTCTTTGTTATCGGAGGATATGTCCTTTGGCCCTATAGTCTTCAAAGGGATCCGAAATAACTGTTCTCAGATTCCACAGAAATAAGGCTAGCAAAGAGATCCACGAAATACACATGTAACTCTGTGAGATGGATTCACAGAACACTAAGCAGTTTCTCAGAAAGCTTCTTTCCAGATTTCATCTGAGGATATTTCCTTTTTCACCATAGCCCTCTATGGGCTTCCAAATATCACTTTGCCAATTCAACAAGAACTGTCTTAGCGAAAGGCTTCTTGAAGGGAAAGAGGTAACTCTGTTAGATTATTTCACAGAACACAAAGAAGTTTCTCAGAAAGCTTCTTTCTCTTTGTTATCGGAGGATATGTCCTTTGGCCCTAGAGTATTCAAAGGGATCCCAAATAACTGTTCTCAGATTCCACAGAAATAAGGCTAGCAAAGAGATCCACGAAATACACATGTAACTCTGTGAGATGAATTCACAGAACACTAAGCAGTTTCTCAGAAAGCTTCTTTCCAGATTTCATCAGAGGATATTTCCTTTTTCACCATAGTCTTCTATGGGCTTCCAAATATCACTTTGCCAATTCCACAAGAACTGTCTTAGCGAAAGGCTTCTTGAGGGGAAAGCTGTAACTCTGTGAGATGATTTCACAGAACACAAAGAAGTTTCTCAGAAAGCTTCTTTCTCTTTGTTATCGGAGGATATGTCCTTTGGCCCTATAGTCTTCAAAGGGATCCGAAATATCTCTTCTCAGATTCCACAGAAATAAGGCTAGTAAAGAGATCCACGAAATACACATGTAACTCTGTGAGATGAATTCACAGAACACTAAGCAGTTTCTCAGAAAGCTTCTTTCCTGATTTCATCTGAGGATATTTCCTTTTTCACCATAGCCCTCTATGGGCTTCCAAATATCACTTTGCCAATTCCACAAGAACTGTCTTAGCGAAAGGCTTCTTCAGGGGAAAGCTGTAACTCTGTGAGATGATTTCACAGAACACAAAGAAGTTTCTCACAAATCTTCTTTCTCTTTGTTATCTTAGGATATTTCCTTTGGACTATAGTCTTCAAAGGGATCCGAAATATCTGTTCTCAGATTCCACAGAAATAAGGCTAGCAAAGAGATCCACGAAATACACATGTAACTCTGTGAGATGAATTCACAGAACACTAAGCAGTTTCTCAGAAAGCTTCTTTCCAGATTTCAACTGAGGATATTTCCCTTTTCACCATAGCCCTCTATGGGCTTCCAAATATCACTTTGCCAATTCCACAAGAACTGTCTTAGCGAAAGGCTTCTTGAGGGGAAAGCTGTAACTCTGTGAGATGATTTCACAGAACACAAAGAAGTTTCTCAGAAAGCTTCTTTCTCTTTGTTATCGGAGGATATTTCCTTTGGCCCTATAGTCTTCAAAGGGATCCGAAATATCTGTTCTCAGATTCCACAGAAATAAGGCTAGCAAAGAGATCCACGAAATACACATGTAACTATGTGAGATGAATTCACAGAACACTAAGCAGTTTCTCAGAAAGCTTCTTTCCAGATTTCATCTGAGGATATTTCCGTTTTCACCATAGCCCTCTATGGGCTTCCAAATATCACTTTGCCAATTCCACAAGAACTGTCTTAGCGAAAGGCTTCTCGAAGGGAAAGATGTAACTCTGTGAGATGATTTCACAGAACACAAAGAAGTTTCTCAGAAAGCTTCTTTCTCTTTGTTATCGGAGGATATGTCCTTTGGCCCTAGTGTCTTCAACGGGATCCGAAATAACTGTTCTCAGATTCCACAGAAAAAAGGCTAGCAAAGAGATCCACGAAATACACATGTAACTCTGTGAGATGGATTCACAGAACACTAAGCGGTTTCTCAGAAAGCTTCTTTCCAGATTTCATCTGAGGATATTTCCTTTTTCACCATAGCCCTCTATGGGCTTCCAAATATCACTTTGCCAATTCCACAAGAACTGTCTTAGCGACAGGCTTCTTGAGGTGAAAGCTGTAACTCTGTGAAATGATTTCACAGAACACAAAGAAGTTTCTCAGAAAGCTTCTTTCTCTTTGTTATCGGAGGATATTTCCTTTGGACTATATTCTTCAAAGGGATCCGAAATATCTGTTCTCAGATTCCACAGAAATAAGGCTAGCAAAGAGATCCACGAAATACACATGTAACTCTGTGAGATGAATTCACAGAACACTAAGCAGTTTCTCAGAAAGCTTCTTTCCAGATTTCATCTGAGGATATTTCCTTTTTCACCATAGCCCTCTATGGGCTTCCAAATATCACTTTGCCAATTCCACAAGAACTGTCTTAGCGAAAGGCTTCTTGAGGGGAAAGCTGTAACTCTGTGAGATGATTTCACAGAACACAAAGAAGTTTCTCAGAAAGCTTCTTTCTCTTTGTTATCGGAGGATATTTCCTTTGGCCCTATAGTCTTCAAAGGGATCCGAAATATCTGTTCTCAGATTCCACAGAAATAAGGCTAGCAAAGAGACCCACGAAATACACATGTAACTCTGTGAGATGAATTCACAGAACACTAAGCAGTTTCTCAGAAAGCTTCTTTCCGGATTTCATCTGAGGATATTTCCTTTTTCACCATAGCCCTCTATGGGCTTCCAAATATCACTTTGCCAATTCCACAAGAACTGTCTTAGCGAAAGGCTTCTTGAGGGGAAAGCTGTAACTCTGTGAGATGATTTCACAGAACACAAAGAAGTTTCTCAGAAAGCTTCTTTCTCTTTGTTATCGGAGGATATTTCCTTTGGCCCTATAGTCTTCAAAGGGATCCGAAATAACTGTTCTCAGATTCCACAGAAATAAGGCTAGCAAAGAGATCCACGAAATACACATGTAACTATGTGAGATGAATTCACAGAACACTAAGCAGTTTCTCAGAAAGCTTCTTTCCAGATTTCATCTGAGGATATTTCCGTTTTCACCATAGCCCTCTATGGGCTTCCAAATATCACTTTGCCAATTCCACAAGAACTGTCTTAGCGAAAGGCTTCTCGAAGGGAAAGATGTAACTCTGTGAGATGATTTCACAGAACACAAAGAAGTTTCTCAGAAAGCTTCTTTCTCTTTGTTATCGGAGGATATGTCCTTTGGCCCTATAATCTTCAAAGGGATCCGAAATAACTGTTTTCAGATTCCACAGAAAAAAGGATAGCAAAGAGATCCACGAAATACACATGTAACTCTGTGAGATGGATTCACAGAACACTAAGCGGTTTCTCAGAAAGCTTCTTTCCAGATTTCATCTGAGGATATTTCCTTTTTCACCATAGCCCTCTATGGGCTTCCAAATATCACTTTGCCAATTCCACAAGAACTGTCTTAGCGACAGGCTTCTTGAGGTGAAAGCTGTAACTCTGTGAAATGATTTCACAGAACACAAAGAAGTTTCTCAGAAAGCTTCTTTCTCTTTGTTATCGGAGGATATTTCCTTTGGACTATAGTCTTCAAAGGGATCCGAAATATCTGTTCTCAGATTCCACAGAAATAAGGCTAGCAAAGAGATCCACGAAATACACATGTAACTCTGTGAGATGAATTCACAGAACACTAAGCAGTTTCTCAGAAAGCTTCTTTCCAGATTTCAACTGAGGATATTTCCTTTTTCACCATAGCCCTCTAAGGGCTTCCAAATATCACTTTACCAATTCCACAAGAACTGTCTTAGCGAAAGGCTTCTTGAGGGGAAAGCTGTAAGTGTGTGAGATGATTTCACAGAACACAAAGAAGTTTCTCAGAAAGCTTCTTTCTCTTTGTTATCGGAGGATATTTCCTTAGGCCCTATAGTCTTCAAAGGGATCCGAAATATCTGTTCTCAGATTCCACAGAAATAAGGCTGTCAAAGAGACCCACGAAATACACATGTAACTCTGTGAGATGAATTCACAGAACACTAAGCAGTTTCTCAGAAATCTTCTTTCCAGATTTCATCTGAGGATATTTCCTTTTTCACCATAGCCCTCTATGGGCTTCCAAATATCACTTTGCCAATTCCACAAGAACTGTCTTAGCGATAGGCTTCTTGAGGGGAAAGCTGTAACTCTGTGAGATGATTTCACAGAACACAAAGAAGTTTCTGAGAAAGCTTCTTTCTCTTTGTTATCGGAGGATATGTCCTTTGGCCCTATAGTCTTCAAAGGGATCCGAAATAACTGTTCTCAGATTCCACAGAAAGAAGGCTAGCAAAGAGATCCACGAAATACACATGTAACTCTGTGAGATGGATTCACAGAACACTAAGCGGTTTCTCAGAAAGCTTCTTTCCAGATTTCATCTGAGGATATTTCCTTTTTCACCATAGCCCTCTATGGGCTTCCAAATATCACTTTGCCAATTCAACAAGAACTGTCTTAGCGAAAGGCTTCTTGAAGGGAAAGAGGTAACTCTGTTAGATGATTTCACAGAACACAAAGAAGTTTCTCAGAAAGCTTCTTTCTCTTTGTTATCGGAGGATATGTCCTTTGGCCCTATAGTATTCAAAGGGATCCGAAATAACTGTTCTCAGATTCCACAGAAATAAGGCTAGCAAAGAGATCCACGAAATACACATGTAACTCTGTGAGATGAATTCACAGAACACTAAGCAGTTTCTCAGAAAGCTTCTTTCCAGATTTCATCAGAGGATATTTCCTTTTTCACCATAGCCCTCTATGGGCTTCCAAATATCACTTTGCCAATTCCACAAGAACTGTCTTAGCGAAAGGCTTCTTGAGGGGAAAGCTGTAACCCTGTGAGATGATTTCACAGAACACAATGAAGTTTCTCAGAGAGCTTCTTTCTCTTTGTTATCGGAGGATATTTCCTGTGGCCCTATAGTATTCAAAGGGATCCGAAATATCTGTTCTCAGATTCCACAGAAATAGGCTAGCAAAGAGATCCACGAAATACACATGTAACTCTGTGAGATGAATTCACAGAACACTAAGCAGTTTCTCAGAAAGCTTCTTTCCAGATTTCCTCTGAGGATATTTCCTTTTTCACCATAGTCCTCAATGGGCTTCCAAATATCACTTTGCCAATTCCACAAGAACTGTCTTAGTGAAAGGCTTCTTGATGGGAAAGCTATAACTCTGTGAGATGATTTCACAGAACACAAAGAAGTTTCTCAGAAAGCTTCTTTCTCTTTGTTATCGGAGGATATGTCCTTTGGCCCTATAGTCTTCAAAGGGATCCGAAATATCTCTTCTCAGATTCCACAGAAATAAGGCTAGTAAAGAGATCCACGAAATACACATGTAACTCTGTGAGATGAATTCACAGAACACTAAGCAGTTTCTCAGAAAGCTTCTTTCCAGATTTCATCTGAGGATATTTCCTTTTTCACCATAGCCCTCTATGGGCTTCCAAATATCACTTTGCCAATTCCACAAGAACTGTCTTAGCGAAAGGCTTCTTGAGGGGAAAGCTGTAACTCTGTGAGATGATTTCACAGAACACAAAGAAGTTTCTCACAAATCTTCTTTCTCTTTGTTATCTTAGGATATTTCCTTTGGACTATAGTCTTCAAAGGGATCCGAAATATCTGTTCTCAGATTCCACAGAAATAAGGCTAGCAAAGAGATCCACGAAATACACATGTAACTCTGTGAGATGAATTCACAGAACACTAAGCAGTTTCTCAGAAAGCTTCTTTCCAGATTTCAACTGAGGATATTTCCCTTTTCACCATAGCCCTCTATGGGCTTCCAAATATCACTTTGCCAATTCCACAAGAACTGTCTTAGCGAAAGGCTTCTTGAGGGGAAAGCTGTAACTCTGTGAGATGATTTCACAGAACACAAAGAAGTTTCTCAGAAAGCTTCTTTCTCTTTGTTATCGGAGGATATGTCCTTTGGCCCTATAGTCTTCAAAGGGATCCGAAATAACTGTTCTCAGATTCCACAGAAATAAGGCTAGCAAAGAGATCCACGAAATACACATGTAACTATGTGAGATGAATTCACAGAACACTAAGCAGTTTCTCAGAAAGCTTCTTTCCAGATTTCATCTGAGGATATTTCCGTTTTCACCATAGCCCTCTATGGGCTTCCAAATATCACTTTGCCAATTCCACAAGAACTGTCTGAGCGAAAGGCTTCTCGAAGGGAAAGATGTAACTCTGTGAAATGATTTCACAGAACACAAAGAAGTTTCTTAGAAAGCTTCTTTCTCTTTGTTATCGGAGGATATTTCCTTTGGACTATAGTCTTCAAAGGGATCCGAAATATCTGTTCTCAGATTCCACAGAAATAAGGCTAGCAAAGAGATCCACGAAATACACATGAAACTCTGTGAGATGAATTCACAGAACACTAAGCAGTTTCTTCGAAAGTTTCTTTCCATATTTCAACTGAGGATATTTCCTTTTTCACCATAGCCCTCTATGGGCTTCCAAATATCACTTTACCAATTCCACAAGAACTGTCTTAGCGAAAGGCTTCTTGAGGGGAAAGCTGTAACTGTGTGAGATGATTTCACAGAACACAAAGAAGTTTCTCAGAAAGCTTCTTTCTCTTTGTTATCGGAGGATATTTCCTTAGGCCTATTGTCTTCAAAGGGATCCGAAATATCTGTTCTCAGATTCCACAGAAATAAGGCTGGCAAAGAGACCCACGAAATACACATGTAACTCTGGGAGATGAATTCACAGAACACTAAGCAGTTTCTCAGAAATCTTCTTTCCAGATTTCATCTGAGGATATTTCCTTTTTCACCATAGCCCTCTATGGGCTTCCAAATATCACTTTGCCAATTCCACAAGAACTGTCTTAGCGATAGGCTTCTAGAGGGGAAAGCTGTAACTCTGTGAGATGATTTCACAGAACACAAAGAAGTTTCTCAGAAAGCTTCTTTCTCTTTGTCATCGGAGGATATGTCCTTTGGCCCTATAGTCTTCAAAGGGATCCGAAATAACTGTTCTCAGATTCCACAGAAATAAGGCTAGCAAAGAGATCCACGAAATACACATGTAACTCTGTGAGATGGATTCACAGAACACTAAGCAGTTTCTCAGAAAGCTTCTTTCCAGATTTCATCTGAGGATATTTCCTTTTTCACCATAGCCCTCTATGGGCTTCCAAATATCACTTTGCCAATTCAACAAGAACTGTCTTAGCGAAAGGCTTCTTGAAGGGAAAGAGGTAACTCTGTTAGATTATTTCACAGAACACAAAGAAGTTTCTCAGAAAGCTTCTTTCTCTTTGTTATCGGAGGATATGTCCTTTGGCCCTACAGTATTCAAAGGGATCCGAAATAACTGTTCTCAGATTCCACAGAAATAAGGCTAGCAAAGAGATCCACGAAATACACATGTAACTCTGTGAGATGAATTCACAGAACACTAAGCAGTTTCTCAGAAAGCTTCTTTCCAGATTTCATCAGAGGATATTTCCTTTTTCACCATAGCCCTCTATGGGCTTCCAAATATCACTTTGCCAATTCCACAAGAACTGTCTTAGCGAAAGGCTTCTTGAGGGGAAAGCTGTAACCCTGTGAGATGATTTCACAGAACACAATGAAGTTTCTCAGAAAGCTTCTTTCTCTTTGTTATCGGAGGATATTTCCTGTGGCCCTTTAGTCTTCAAAGGGATCCGAAATATCTGTTCTCAGATTCCACAGAAATAAGGCTAGCAAAGAGATCCAAGAAATACACATGTAACTCTGTGAGATGAATTCACAGAACACTAAGCAGTTTCTCAGAAAGCTTCTTTCCAGATTTCATCTGAGGATATTTCCTTTTTCACCATAGCCCTCTATGGGCTTCCAAATATCACTTTGCCAATTCCACAAGAACTGTCTTAGCGACAGGCTTCTTGAGGTGAAAGCTGTGACTCTGTGAAATGATTTCACAGAAGACAAAGAAGTTTCTCAGAAAGCTTCTTTCTCTTTGTTATCGGAGGATATTTCCTTTGGACTATAGTCTTCAAAGGGATCCGAAATATCTGTTCTCAGATTCCACAGAAATAAGGCTAGCAAAGAGATCCACGAAATACACATGTAACTCTGTGAGATGAATTCACAGAACACTAAGCAGTTTCTCAGAAAGCTTCTTTCCAGATTTCAATTGAGGATATTTCCTTTTTCACCATAGCCCTCTATGGGCTTCCAAATATCACTTTACCAATTCCACAAGAACTGTCTTAGCGAAAGGCTTCTTGAGGGGAAAGCTGTAACTGTGTGAGATGATTTCACAGAACACAAAGAAGTTTCTCAGAAAGCTTCTTTCTCTTTGTTATCGGAGGATATTTCCTTAGGCCCTATAGTCTTCAAAGGGATCCGAAATATCTGTTCTCAGATTCCACAGAAATAAGGCTGTCAAAGAGACCCACGAAATACACATGTAACTCTGTGAGATGAATTCACAGAACACTAAGCAGTTTCTCAGAAATCTTCTTTCCAGATTTCATCTGAGGATATTTCCTTTTTCACCATAGCCCTCTATGGGCTTCCAAATATCACTTTGCCAATTCCACAAGAACTGTCTTAGCGATAGGCTTCTGGAGGGGAAGCTGTAACTCTGTGAGATGATTTCACAGAACACAAAGAAGTTTCTCAGAAAGCTTCTTTCTCTTTGTTATCGGAGGATATGTCCTTTGGCCCTATAGTCTTCAAAGGGATCCGAAATAACTGTTCTCAGATTCCACAGAAATAAGGCTAGCAAAGAGATCCACGAAATACACATGTAACTCTGTGAGATGGATTCACAGAACACTAAGCAGTTTCTCAGAAAGCTTCTTTCCAGATTTCATCTGATGATATTTCCTTTTTCACCATAGCCCTCTATGGGCTTCCAAATATCACTTTGCCAATACAACAAGAACTGTCTTAGCGAAAGGCTTCTTGAAGGGAAAGAGGTAACTCTGTTAGATGATTTCACAGAACACAAAGAAGTTTCTCAGAAAGCTTCTTTCTCTTTGTTATCGGAGGATATGTCCTTTGGCCCTATAGTATTCAAAGGGATCCGAAATAACTGTTCTCAGATTCCACAGAAATAAGGCTAGCAAAGAGATCCACGAAATACACATGTAACTCTGTGAGATGAATTCACAGAACACTAAGCAGTTTCTCAGAAAGCTTCTTTCCAGATTTCATCAGAGGATATTTCCTTTTTCACCATAGCCCTCTATGGGCTTCCAAATATCACTTTGCCAATTCCACAAGAACTGTCTTAGCGAAAGTCTTCTTGAGGGGAAAGCTGTAACCCTGTGAGATGATTTCACAGAACACAATGAAGTTTCTCAGAAAGCTTCTTTCTTTTGTTATCGGAGGATATTTCCTGTGGCCCTATAGTCTTCAAAGGGATCCGAAATATCTGTTCTCAGATTCCACAGAAATAAGGCTAGCAAAGAGATCCACGAAATACACATGTAACTCTCTGAGATGAATTCACAGAACACTAAGCAGTTTCTCAGAAAGCTTCTTTCCAGATTTCATCTGAGGACATCTCCTTTTTCACCATAGCCCTCTATGGGCTTCCAAATATCACTTTGCCAATTCCACAAGAACTGTCTTAGCGAAAGGCTTCTTGAGGGGAAAGCTGTAAATCTGTGAGATGATTTCACAGAACACAAAGAAGTTTCTCAGAAAGCTTCTTTCTCTTTGTTATCGGAGGATATTTCCTTTGGCCCTATAGTCTTCAAAGGGATCCGAAATATCTGTTCTCAGATTCCACAGAAATAAGGCTAGCAAAGAGATCCACGAAATACACATGTAACTCTGTGAGATAAATTCACAGAACACTAAGCAGTTTCTCAGAAAGCTTCTTTCCAGATTTCCTCTGAGGATATTTCCTTATTCACCATAGTCCTCTATGGGCTTCCAAATATCACTTTGCCAATTCCACAAGAACTGTCTTAGTGAAAGGCTTCTTGAGGGGAAAGCTGTAACTCTGTGAGATGATTTCACAGAACACAAAGAAGTTTCTCAGAAAGCTTCTTTCTCTTTGTTATCGGAGGATATGTCCTTTGGCCCTATAGTCTTCAAAGGGATCCGAAATATCTCTTCTCAGATTCCACAGAAATAAGGCTAGTAAAGAGATCCACGAAATACACATGTAACTCTGTGAGATGAATTCACAGAACACTAAGCAGTTTCTCAGAAAGCTTCTTTCCAGATTTCATCTGAGGATATTTCCTTTTTCACCATAGCCCTCTATGGGCTTCCAAATATCACTTTGCCAATTCCACAAGAACTGTCTTAGCGAAAGGCTTCTGGAGGGGAAAGCTGTAACTCTGTGAGATGATTTCACAGAACACAAAGAAGTTTCTCACAAATCTTCTTTCTCTTTGTTATCTTAGGATATTTCCTTTGGACTATAGTCTTCAAAGGGATCCGAAATATCTGTTCTCAGATTCCACAGAAATAAGGCTAGCAAAGAGATCCACGAAATACACATGTAACTCTGTGAGATGAATTCACAGAACACTAAGCAGTTTCTCAGAAAGCTTCTTTCCAGATTTCAACTGAGGATATTTCCTTTTTCACCATAGCCCTCTATGGGCTTCCAAATATCACTTTGCCAATACCACAAGAACTGTCTTAGCGAAAGGCTTCTTGAGGGGAAAGCTGTAACTCTGTGAGATGATTTCACAGAACACAAAGAAGTTTATCAGAAAGCTTCTTTCTCTTTGTTATCGGAGGATATTTCCTTTGGCCCTATAGTCTTCAAAGGGATCCGAAATATCTGTTCTCAGATTCCACAGAAATAAGGCTAGCAAAGAGACCCACGAAATACACATGTAACTCTGTGAGATGAATTCACAGAACACTAAGCAGTTTCTCAGAAAGCTTCTTTCCAGATTTCATCTGAGGATATTTCCTTTTTCACCATAGCCCTCTATGGGCTTCCAAATATCACTTTGCCAATTCCACAAGAACTGTCTTAGCGAAAGGCTTCTTGAGGGGAAAGCTGTAACTCTGTGAGATGATTTCACAGAACACAAAGAAGTTTCTCAGAAAGCTTCTTTCTCTTTGTTATCGGAGGATATGTCCTTTGGCCCTATAGTCTTCAAAGGGATCCGAAATAACTGTTATCAGATTCCACAGAAATAAGGCTAGCAAAGAGATCCACGAAATACACATGTAACTATGTGAGATGAATTCACAGAACACTAAGCGGTTTCTCAGAAAGCTTCTTTCCAGATTTCATCTGAGGATATTTCCTTTTTCACCATAGCCCTCTATGGGCTTCCAAATATCACTTTGCCAATTACACAAGAACTGTCTTATCGAAAGGCTTCTTGAGGGGAAAGCTGTAACTCTGTGAGATGATTTCACAGAACACAAAGAAGTTTCTCAGAAAGCTTCTTTCTCTTTGTTATCGGAGGATATGTCCTTTGGCCCTATAGTCTTCAAAGGGATCCGAAATAACTGTTCTCAGATTCCACAGAAATAAGGCTAGCAAAGAGATCCACGAAACACACATATAACTCTGTGAGATGAATTCACAGAACACTAAGCAGTTTCTCAGAAAGCTTCTTTCCAGATTTAATCTGAGGACATTTCCTTTTTCACCATAGCCCTCTATGGGCTTCCAAATATCACTTTGCCAATTCCACAAGAACTGTCTTAGCGAAAGGCTTCTTGAGGGGAAAGCTGTAACCCTGTGAGATGATTTCAGAGAACACAAAGAAGTTTCTCAGAAAGCTTCTTTCTCTTTGTTATCGGAGGATATTTCCTGTGGCCCTATAGTCTTCAAAGATATCCGAAATATCTGTTCTCAGATTCCACAGAAATAAGGCTAGCAAAGAGATCCACGAAATACACATGTAACTCTGTGAGATGAATTCACAGAACACTAAGCAGTTTCTCAGAAAGCTTCTTTCCGGATTTCATCTGAGGACATTTCCTTTTTCACCATAGCCCTCTATGGTCTTCCCAACATCACTTTGCCAATACCACAAGAACTGTCTTAGCGAAAGGCTTCTTGAGGGGAAAGCTGTAACTCTGTGAGATGATTTCACAGAACACAAAGAAGTTTCTCAGAAAGCTTCTTTCTCTTTGTTATCCGAGGATATTTCATTTGGCCCTATAGTCTTCAAAGGGATCCGAAATATCTGTTCTCAGATTCCACAGAAATAAGGCTGGCAAAGAGACCCACGAAATACACATGTAACTCTGTGAGATGAATTCACAGAACACTAAGCAGTTTCTCAGAAAGCTTCTTTCCAGATTTCATCTGAGGATATTTCCTTTTTCACCATAGCCCTCTATGGGCTTCCAAATATCACTTTGCCAATTCCACAAGAACTGTCTTAGCGAAAGGCTTCTTGAGGGGAAAGCTGTAAATCTGTGAGATGATTTCACAGAACACAAAGAAATTTCTCAGAAAGCTTCTTTCTCTTTGTTATCGGAGGATATTTCCTGTGGCCCTATAGTCTTCAAAGATATCCGAAATATCTGTTCTCAGATTCCACAGAAATAAGGCTAGCAAAGAGATCCACGAAATACACATGTAACTCTGTGAGATGAATTCACAGAACACTAAGCAGTTTCTCAGAAAGCTTCTTTCCGGATTTCATCTGAGGACATTTCCTTTTTCACCATAGCCCTCTATGGTCTTCCAAACATCACTTTGCCAATTCCACAAGAACTGTCTTAGCGAAAGGCTTCTTGAGGGGAAAGCTGTAACTCTGTGAGATGATTTCACAGAACACAAAGAAGTTTCTCAGAAAGCTTCTTTCTCTTTGTTATCCGAGGATATTTCCTTTGGCCCTATAGTCTTCAAAGGGATCCGAAATATCTGTTCTCAGATTCCACAGAAATAAGGCTGGCAAAGAGACCCACGAAATACACATGTAACTCTGTGAGATGAATTCACAGAACACTAAGCAGTTTCTCAGAAATCTTCTTTCCAGATTTCATCTGAGGATATTTCCTTTTTCACCATAGCCCTCTATGGGCTTCCAAATATCACTTTGCCAATTCCACAAGAACTGTCTTAGCGAAAGGCTTCTTGAGGGGAAAGCTGTAAATCTGTGAGATGATTTCACAGAACACAAAGAAATTTCTCAGAAAGCTTCTTTCTCTTTGTTATCGGAGGATATGTCCTTTGGCCCTATAGTCTTCTAAGGGATCCGAAATATCTGTTCTCAGATTCCACAGAAATAAGGCTAGCAAAGAGATCCACGAAATACACATGTAACTCTGTGAGATGAATTCACAGAACACTAAGCAGTTTCTAAGAAAGCTTCTTTCCAGATTTCATCTGAGTATATTTCCTTTTTCACCATAGCCCTCTATGGGCTTCCAAATATCACTTTGCCGATTCCACAAGAACTGTCTTAGCGAAAGGCTTCTGGAGGGGAAAGCTGTAACTCTGTGAGATGATTTCACAGAACACAAAGAAGTTTCTCAGAAAGCTTCTTTCTCTTTGTTATCGGAGGATATTTCCTTTGGCCCTATAGTCTTCAAAGGGATCTGAAATATCTGTTCTCAGATTCCACAGAAATAAGGCTAGCAAAGAGATCCACGAAATACACATGTAACTCTGTGAGATGAATTCACAGAACACTAAGCAATTTCTCAGAAAGCTTCTTTCCAGATTTCATCTGAGGATATTTCCTTTTTCACCATAACGCTCTATGGGCTTCCAAATATCACTTTCCCAATTCCACAAGAACTGTCTTAGCGAAAGGCTTCTTGAGGGGAAAGCTCTAACTCTGTGAGATGATTTCACAGAACACAAAGAAGTTTCTCAGAAAGCTTCTTTCTCTTTGTTATCGGAGGATATTTCCTGTGGCCCTATAGTCTTCAAAGGGATCCGAAATATCTGTTCTCAGATTACACAGAAATAAGGCTAGCAAAGAGATCCACGAAATACACATGTAACTCTGTGAGATGAATTCACAGAACACTAAGCTGTTTGTCAGAAAGCTTCTTTCCAGATTTCATCTGAGGATATTTCCTTTTTCACCATAGCCCTCTATGGGCTTCCAAATATCACTTTGCCAATTCCACAAGAACTGTCTCAGCAAAAGGCTTCTTGAGGGGAAAGCTGTAACTCTGTGAGATGATTTCACAGAACACAAAGAAGTTTCTCAGAAAGCTTCTTTCTCTTTGTTATCGGAGGATATGTCCTTTGGCCCTATAGTCTTCTAAGGGATCCGAAATATCTGTTCTCAGATTCCACAGAAATAAGGCTAGCAAAGAGATCCACGAAATACACATGTAACTCTGTGAGATGAATTCACAGAACACTAAGCAGTTTCTCAGAAAGCTTCTTTCCAGATTTCATCTGAGGATATTTCCTTTTTCACCATAGCCCTCTATGGGCTTCCAAATATCACTTTGCCAATTCCACAAGAACTGTCTTAGCGAAAGGCTTCTTGAGGGGAAAGCTGTAACTCTGTGAGATGATTTCACAGAACACAAAGAAGTTTCTCAGAAAGCTTCTTTCTCTTTGTTATCGGAGGATATTTCCTTTGGCCCTATAGTCTTCAAAGGGATCCGAAATATCTGTTCTCAGATTCCACAGAAATAAGGCTAGCAAAGAGATCCACGAAATACACATGTAACTCTGTGAGATGAACTCACAGAACACTAAGCAGTTTCTCAGAAAGCTTCTTTCCAGATTTCATCTGAGGATATTTCGTTTTTCACCATAACGCTCTATGGGCTTCCAAATATCACTTTGCCAATTCCACAAGAACTGTCTTAGCGAAAGGCTTCTTGAGGGGAAAGCTGTAACTCTGTGAGATGATTTCACAGAACACAAAGAAGTTTCTCAGAAAGCTTCTTTCTCTTTGTTATCGGAGGATATTTCCTGTGGCCCTATAGTCTTCAAAGGGATCCGAAATATCTGTTCTCAGATTCCACAGAAATAAGGCTAGCAAAGAGATCCACGAAATACACATGTAACTCTGTGAGATGAATTCACAGAACACAAAGCAGTTTGTCAGAAAGCTTCTTTCCAGATTTCATCTGAGGATATTTCCTTTTTCACCATAGCCCTCTATGGGCTTCCAAATATCACTTTGCCAATTAAACAAGAACTGTCTTAGCGAAAGGCTTCTTGAGGGGAAAGCTGTAACTCTGTGAGATGATTTCACAGAACACAAAGAAGTTTCTCAGAAAGCTTCTTTCTCTTTGTTATCGGAGGATATTTCCTTTGGCCCTATAGACTTCAAAGGGATCCGAAATATCTGTTCTCAGATTCCACAGAAATAAGGCTCGCAAAGACATCCACGAAATACACATGTAACTCTGTGAGATGAATTCACAGAACACTAAGCAGTTTCTCAGAAAGCTTCTTTCCAGATTTCATCTGAGGATATTTCCTTTTTTACCATAGCCCTCTATGGGCTTCCAAATATCACTTTGCCAATTCCACAAGAACTGTCTTAGCGAAAGGCTTCTTGAGGGGAAAGCTGTAACACTGTGAGATGATTTCACAGAACACGAAGAAGTTTCTCAGAAAGCTTCTTTCTCTTTGTTATCGGAGGATATTTCCTTTGGCCCTATAGTCTTCAAAGGGATCCGAAATATCTGTTCTCAGATTCCACAGAAATAAGGCTAGCAAAGAGATCCACGAAATACACATGTAATTCTGTGAGATGAATTCACAGAACACTAAGCTGTTTGTCAGAAAGCTTCTTTCCAGATTTCATCTGAGGATATTTCCTTTTTCACCATAGCCCTCTATGGGCTTCCAAATATCACTTTGCCAATTCCACAAGAACTGTCTTAGCGAAAGGCTTCTTGAGGGGAAAGCTGTAACTCTGTGAGATGATTTCACAGAACACAAAGAAGTTTCTCAGAAAGCTTCTTTCTCTTTGTTATCTGAGGATATGTCCTTTGACCCTATAGTCTTCTAAGGGATCCGAAATATCTGTTCTCAGATTCCACAGAAATAAGGCTAGGAAAGAGATCCACGAAATACACATGTAACTCTGTGAGATGAATTCACAGAACACTAAGCAGTTTCTCAGAAAGCTTCTTTCCAGATTTCATCTGGGGACATTTCCTTTTTCACCATAGCCCTCTATGGGCTTCAAAATATAACTTTGCCAATTCGACAAGAACTGTCTTAGCGAAAGGCTTCTTGAGGGGAAAGCTGTAACTCTGTGAGATGATTTCACAGAACACAAAGAAGTTTCTCAGAAAGCTTCTTTCTCTTTGTTATCGGAGGATATTTCCTTTGGCCCTGTAGTCTTCAAAGGGATCCGAAATATCTGTTCTCAGATTCCACAGAAATAAGTCTAGCAGGGCTTCCAAATATCACTTTGCCAATTCCACAAGAACTGTCGTAGCGAAAGGCTTCTTGAGGGGAAAGCTGTAAATCTGTGAGATGATTTCACAGAACACAAAGAAGTTTCTCACTAAGCTTCTTTCTCTTTGTTATCGGAGGATATTTCCTTTGTCCCTATAGTCTTCAAAGGGATCCGAAATATCTGTTCTCAGATTCCACAGAAATAAGGCTAACAAAGAGATCCACGAAATACACGTGTAACTCTGTGAGATGAATTCACAGAACACTAAGCAGTTTCTCAGAAAGCTTCTTTCCAGATTTCATCTGAGGATATTTGCTTTTTCACCATAGCCATCTATGGGTTTCCAAATATCACTTTGCCAATTCCACAAGAACTGTCTTAGCGAAAGGCTTCTTGAGGGGAAAGCTGTAACTCTGTGAGATGATTTCACAGAACACAAAGAAGTTTCTCAGAAAGCTTCTTTCTCTTTGTTATCGGAGGATATTTCCTTTGGCCCTATAGTCTTCAAAGGGATCCGAAATATCTGTTCTCAGATTCCACAGAAATAAGGCTAGCAAAGAGATCCACGAAATACACATGTAACTCTGTGAGATGAATTCACAGAACACTAAGCAGTTTGTCAGAAAGCTTCTTTCCAGATTTCATCTGAGGATATTTCCTTTTTCACCATAGCCCTCTATGGGCTTCCAAATATCACTTTGCCAATTCCAAAAGAACTGTCTTAGCGAAAGGCTTCTGGAGGGGAAAGCTGTAACTCTGTGAGATGATTTCACAGAACACAAAGAAGTTTCTCAGAAAGCTTCTTTCTCTTTGTTATCGGAAGATATTTCCTTTGGCCCTATAGTCTTCAAAGGGATCCGAAATATCTGTTCTCAGATTCCACAGAAATAAGTCTAGCAAAGAGATCCAAGAAATACACATGTAACTCTGTGAGATGAATTCACAGAACACTAAGCAGTTTCTCAGAAAGCTTCTTTCCAGATTTCATCTGAGGATATTTCCTTTTTCACCATAGCCCTCTATGGGCTTCCAAATATCACTTTGCCAATTCCACAAGAACTGTCTTAGCGAAAGGCTTCTTGAGGGGAAAGCTGTAACTCTGTGAGATGATTTCACAGAACACAAAGAAGTTTCTCAGAAAGCTTCTTTCTCTTTGGTATCGGAGGATATTTCCTTTGGCCCTATAGTCTTCAAAGGGATCCGAAATATCTGTTCTCAGATTCCACAGAAATAAGGCTAGCAAAGAGATCCACGAAATACACATGTAACTCTGTGAGATGAATTCACAGGACACTAAGCAGTTTCTCAGAAAGCTTCTTTCCAGATTTCATCTGAGTATATTTCCTTTTTCAACAGCGTCCTCTATGGGCTTCCAAATATCACTTTGCCAATTCCACAAGTACTGTCTTAGCGAAAGGCTTCTTGAGGGGAAAGCTGTAACTCTGTGAGATGATTTCACAGAACACAAAGAACTTTCTCACAAATCTTCTTTCTCTTTGTTATCTGAGGAAATTTCCTTTGGACTATAGTCTTCAAAGGGATCCGAAATATCTGTTCTCAGATTCCACAGAAATAAGGCTAGCAAAGAGATCCACGAAATACACGTGTAAATCTGTGAGATGAATTCAAAGAACACTAAGCAGTTTCTCAGAAAGCTTCTTTCCAGATTTCATCTGAGGATATTTCCTTTTTCACCGTAGCCCTCTATGGGCTGCCAAATATCACTTTGCCAATTCCACAAGAACTGTCTTAGCGAAAGGCTTCTTGAGGGGAAGCTGTAACTCTGTGAGATGATTTCACAGAACACAAAGAAGTTTCTCAGAAAGCTTCTTTCTCTTTGTTATCGGAGGATATTTCCTTTGGCCCTATAGTCTTCAAAGGGATCCGAAATATCTGTTCTCAGATTCCACAGAAATAAGGCTAGCAAAGAGATCCAAGAAATACACATGTAACTCTGTGAGATGAATTCACAGAACACTAAGCAGTTTCTCAGAAAGCTTCTTTCCAGATTTCATCTGAGGATATTTCCTTTTTCACCATAGCCCTCTATGGGCTTCCAAATATCACTTTGCCAATTCCACAAGAACTGTCTTAGCGAAAGGCTTCTTGAGGGGAAAGCTGTAACTCTGTGAGATGATTTCACAGAACACAAAGAAGTTTCTCAGAAAGCTTCTTTCTCTTTGGTATCGGAGGATATTTCCTTTGGCCCTATAGTCTTCAAAGGGATCCGAAATATCTGTTCTCAGATTCCACAGAAATAAGGCTAGCAAAGAGATCCACGAAATACACATGTAACTCTGTGAGATGAATTCACAGAACACTAAGCAGTTTCTCAGAAAGCTTCTTTCCAGATTTCATCTGAGTATATTTCCTTTTTCACCAGCGTCCTCTATGGGCTTCCAAATATCACTTTGCCAATTCCACAAGTACTGTCTTAGCGAAAGGCTTCTTGAGGGGAAAGCTGTAACTCTGTGAGATGATTTCACAGAACACAAAGAACTTTCTCACAAATCTTCTTTCTCTTTGTTATCTGAGGAAATTTCCTTTGGATTATAGTCTTCAAAGGGATCCGAAATATCTGTTCTCAGATTCCACAGAAATAAGGCTAGCAAAGAGATCCACGAAATACACGTGTAAATCTGTGAGATGAATTCACAGAACACTAAGCAGTTTCTCAGAAAGCTTCTTTCCAGATTTCATCTGAGGATATTTCCTTTTTCACCGTAGCCCTCTATGGGCTTCCAAATATCACTTTGCCAATTCCACAAGAACTGTCTTAGCGAAAGGCTTCTTGAGGGGAAGCTGTAACTCTGTGAGATGATTTCACAGAACACAAAGAAGTTTCTCAGAAAGCTTCTTTCTCTTTGTTATCGGAGGATATTACTTTTGGCCCTATAGTCTTCAAAGGGATCCGAAATATCTGTTCTCAGATTCCACAGAAATAAGGCTAGCAAAGAGATCCACGAAATACACATGTAACTCTGTGAGATGGATTCACAGAACACTAAGCAGTTTCTCAGAAAGCTTCTTTCCAGATTTCATCTGAGGACATTTCCTTTTTCACCATAGCCCTCTATGGGCTTCAAAATATAACTTTGCCAATTCGACAAGAACTGTCTTAGCGAAAGGCTTCTTGAAGGGAAAGCTATAACTCTGTGAGATGATTTCACAGTACACAAAGAAGTTTCTCAGAAAGCTTCTTTCTCTTTGTTATCGGAGGATATTTCCTTTGGCCCTATAGTCTTCCAAGGGATCCGAAATATCTGTTCTCAGATTCCACAGAAATAAGGCTAACAAAGAGATCCACGAAATACACGTGTAACTCTGTGAGATGAATTCACAGAACACTAAGCAGTTTCTCAGAAAGCTTCTTTCCAGATTTCATCTGAGGATATTTCCTTTTTCACCATAGCCCTCTATTGGCTTCCAAATATCACTTTGCCAATTCCACAAGAACTGTCTTAGCGAAAGGCTTCTTGAGGGGAAAGCTGTAACTCTGTGAGATGATTTCACAGAACACAAAGAAGTTTTTCAGAAAGCTTCTTTCTCTTTGTTATCGGAGGATATTTCCTTTGGCCCTATAGTCTTCAAAGGGATCCGAAATATCTGTTCTCAGATTCCACAGAAATAAGGCTAGCAAAGAGATCCACGAAATACACATCTAAATCTGTGAGATGAATTCACAGAACACTAAGCAGTTTCTCAGAAAGCTTCTTTCCAGATTTCATCTGAGGATATTTCCTTTTTCACCAGCGCCCTCTATGGGCTTCCAAATATCACTTTGCCAATTCCACAAGAACTGTCTTAGCGAAAGGCTTCTTGAGGGGAAAGCTGTAACCCTGTGAGATGATTTCAGAGAACACAAAGAAGTTTCTCAGAAAGCTTCTTTCTCTTTGTTATCGGAGGATATTTCCTGTGGCCCTATAGTCTTCAAAGATATCCGAAATATCTGTTCTAAGATTCCACAGAAATAAGGCTAGCAAAGAGATCCACGAAATACACATGTAACTCTGTGAGATGAATTCACAGAACACTAAGCAGTTTCTCAGAAAGCTTCTTTCCGGATTTCATCTGAGGACATTTCCTTTTTCACCATAGCCCTCTATGGTCTTCCAAACATCACTTTGCCAATTCCAAAAGAACTGTCTTAGCGAAAGGCTTCTTGAGGGGAAAGCTGTAACTCTGTGAGATGATTTCACAGAACACAAAGAAGTTTCTCAGAAAGCTTCTTTCTCTTTGTTATCCGAGGATATTTCCTTTGGCCCTATAGTCTTCAAAGGGATCCGAAATATCTGTTCTCAGATTCCACAGAAATAAGGCTGGCAAAGAGACCCACGAAATACACATGTAACTCTGTGAGATGAATTCACAGAACACTAAGCAGTTTCTCAGAAATCTTCTTTCCAGATTTCATCTGAGGATATTTCCTTTTTCACCATAGCCCTCTATGGGCTTCCAAATATCACTTTGCCAATTCCACAAGAACTGTCTTAGCGAAAGGCTTCTTGAGGGGAAAGCTGTAAATCTGTGAGATGATTTCACAGAACACAAAGAAATTTCTCAGAAAGCTTCTTTCTCTTTGTTATCGGAGGATATGTCCTTTGGCCCTATAGTCTTCTAAGGGATCCGAAATATCTGTTCTCAGATTCCACAGAAATAAGGCTAGCAAAGAGATCCACGAAATACACATGTAACTCTGTGAGATGAATTCACAGAACTCTAAGCAGTTTCTCAGAAAGCTTCTTTCCAGATTTCATCTGAGGATATTTCCTTTTTCACCATAGCCCTCTATGGGCTTCCAAATATCACTTTGCCAATTCCACAAGAACTGTCTTAGCGAAAGGCTTCTGGAGGGGAAAGCTGTAACTCTGTGAGATGATTTCACAGAACACAAAGAAGTTTCTCAGAAAGCTTCTTTCTCTCTGTTATCGGAGGATATTTCCTTTGGCCCTATAGTCTTCCAAGGGATCCGAAATATCTGTTCTCAGATTCCACAGAAATAAGGCTAGCAAAGAGATCCACGAAATACACATGTAACTCTGTGAGATGAATTCACAGAACACTAAGCAGTTTCTCAGAAAGCTTCTTTCCAGATTTCATCTGAGGATATTTCCTTTTTCACCATAGCCCTCTATGGGCTTCCAAATATCACTTTGCCAATTCCACAAGAACTGTCTTAGCGAAGGGCTTCTTGAGGGGAAAGCTGTACCTCTGTGAGATGATTTCACAGAACACAAAGAAGTTTCTCAGAAAGCTTCTTTCTCTTTGGTATCGGAGGATATTTCCTTTGGCCCTATAGTCTTCAAAGGGATCCGAAATATCTGTTCTCAGATTCCACAGAAATAAGGCTAGCAAAGAGATCCACGAAATACATATGTAACTCTGTGAGATGAATTCACAGAACACTAAGCAGTTTCTCAGAAAGCTTCTTTCCAGATTTCATCTGAGGATATTTCCTTTTTCACCATAGCCCTCTATGGGCTTCCAAATATCACTTTGCCAATTCCACAAGAACTGTCTTAGCGAAAGGCTTCTTGAGGGGAAAGTTGTAACCCTGTGAGATGATTTCAGAGAACACAAAGAAGTTTCTCAGAAAGCTTCTTTCTCTTTGTTATCGGAGGATATTTCCTGTGGCCCTATAGTCTTCAAAGATATCCGAAATATCTGTTCTCAGATTCCACAGAAATAAGGCTAGCAAAGAGATCCACGAAATACACATGTAACTCTGTGAGATGAATTCACAGAACACTAAGCAGTTTCTCAGAAAGCTTCTTTCCGGATTTCATCTGAGGACATTTCCTTTTTCACCATAGCCCTCTATGGTCTTGCAAACATCACTTTGCCAATTCCACAAGAACTGTCTTAGCGAAAGGCTTCTTGAGGGGAAAGCTGTAACTCTGTGAGATGATTTCACAGAACACAAAGAAGTTTCTCAGAAAGCTTCTTTCTCTTTGTTATCCGAGGATATTTCCTTTGGCCCTATAGTTTTCAAAGGGATCCGAAATATCTCTTCTCAGATTCCACAGAAATAAGGCTGGCAAAGAGACCCACGAAATACACATGTAACTCTGTGAGATGAATTCACAGAACACTAAGCAGTTTCTCAGAAATCTTCTTTCCAGATTTCATCTGAGGATATTTCCTTTTTCACCATAGCCCTCTATGGGCTTCCAAATATCACTTTGCCAATTCCACAAGAACTGTCTTAGCGAAAGGCTTCTTGAGGGGAAAGCTGTAAATCTGTGAGATGATTTCACAGAACACAAAGAAATTTCTCAGAAAGCTTCTTTCTCTTTGTTATCGGAGGATATGTCCTTTGGCCCTATAGTCTTCTAAGGGATCCGAAATATCTGTTCTCAGATTCCACAGAAATAAGGCTAGCAAAGAGATCCACGAAATACACATGTAACTCTGTGAGATGAATTCACAGAACACTAAGCAGTTTCTAAGAAAGCTTCTTTCCAGATTTCATCTGAGTATATTTCCTTTTTCACCATAGCCCTCTATGGGCTTCCAAATATCACTTTGCCAATTACACAAGAACTGTCTTAGCGAAAGGCTTCTTGAGGGGAAAGCTGTAACTCTGTGAGATGATTTCACAGAACACAAAGAAGTTTCTCAGAAAGCTTCTTTCTCTTTGTTATCGGAGGATATTTCCTTTGGCCCTATAGTCTTCAAAGGGATCTGAAATATCTGTTCTCAGATTCCACAGAAATAAGGCTAGCAAAGAGATCCACGAAATACACATGTAACTCTGTGAGATGAATTCACAGAACACTAAGCAGTTTCTCAGAAAGCTTCTTTCCAGATTTCATCTGAGGATATTTCCTTTTTCACCATAACGCTCTATGGGCTTCCAAATATCACTTTGCCAATTCCACAAGAACTGTCTTAGCGAAAGGCTTCTTGAGGGGAAAGCTGTAACTCTGTGAGATGATTTCACAGAACACAATGAAGTTTCTCAGAAAGCTTCTTTCTCTTTGTTATCGGAGGATATTTCCTGTGGCCCTATAGTCTTCAAAGGGATCCGAAATATCTGTTCTCAGATTCCACAGAAATAAGGCTAGCAAAGAGATCCACGAAATACACATGTAACTCTGTGAGATGAATTCACAGAACACTAAGCAGTTTCTCAGAAAGCTTCTTTCCAGATTTCATCTGAGGATATTTCCTTTTTCACCATAGCCCTCTATGGGCTTCCAAATATCACTTTGCCAATTCCACAAGAACTGTCTTAGCGAAAGGCTTCTTGAGGGGAAAGCTGTAACTCTGTGAGATGATTTCACAGAACACAAAGAAGTTTCTCAGAAAGCTTCTTTCTCTTTGTTATCGGAGGATATTTCCTTTGGCCTTATAGTCTTCAAAGGGATCCGAAATATCTGTTCTCAGATTCCACAGAAATAAGGCTAGGAAAGAGATCCACGAAATACACATGTAACTCTGTGAGATGAATTCACAGAACACTAAGCAGTTTCTCAGAAAGCTTCTTTCCAGATTTCAACTGAGGATATTTCCTTTTTCACCATAGCCCTCTATGGGCTTCCAAATATCACTTTGCCAATTCCACAAGAACTGTCTTAGCGAAAGGCTTATTGAGGGGAAAGCTGTAACTCTGTGAGATGATTTCACAGAACACAAAGAAGTTTCTCAGAAAGCTTCTTTCTCTTTGTTATCGGAGGATATGTCCTTTGGCCCTATAGCCTTCAAAGGGATCCGAAATAACTGTTCTCAGATTCCACAGAAATAAGGCTAGCAAAGAGATCCACGAAATACACATGTAACTCTGTGAGATGAATTCACAGAACACTAAGCAGTTTCTCAGAAAGCTTCTTTCCAGATTTCATCTGAGGATATTTCCTTTTTCACCATAGCCTTCTATGGGCTTCCAAATATCACTTTGCCAATTCCACAAGAACTGTCTTAGCGAAAGGCTTCTTGAGGGGAAAGCTGTAACTCTGTGAGATGATTTCACAGAACACAAAGAAGTTTCTCAGAAAGCTTCTTTCTCTTTGTTATCGGAGGATATGTCCTGTGGCCCTATAGTCTTCAAAGGGATCCGAAATATCTGTTCTCAGATTCCACAGAAATAAGGCTAGCAAAGAGATCCACGAAATACACATGTAACTCTGTGAGATGAATTCACAGAACACTAAGCAGTTTCTCAGAAAGCTTCTTTCCAGATTTCATCTGAGGATATTTCCTTTTTCACCATAGCGCTCTATGGGCTTCCAAATATCACATTGCCAATTGCACAAGAACTGTCTTAGCGAAAGACTTCTTGAGGGGAAAGCTGTAACTCTGTGAGATGATTTCACAGAACACAAAGAAGTTTCTCAGAAAGCTTCTTTCTCTTTGTTATCAGAGGATATGTCCTTTGACCCTATAGTCTTCTAATGGATCCGAAATATCTGTTCTCTGATTCCACAGAAATAAGGCGAGGAAAGAGATCCACGAAATACACATGTAACTCTGTGAGATGAATTCAAAGAACACTAAGCAGTTTCTCAGAAAGCTTCTTTACAGATTTCATCTGAGGACATTTCCTTTTTCACCATAGCCCTCTATGGGCTTCCAAATATCACTTTGCCAATTCGACAAGTACTGTCTTAGCGAAAGGCTTCTTGAGGCGAAAGCTGTAACTCTGTGAGATGATTTCACAGAACACAAAGAAGTTTCTCAGAAAGCTTCTTTCTCTTTGTTATCGGAGGATATTTCCTTTGGCCCTATAGACTTCAAAGGGATCCGAAATATCTGTTCTCAGATTCCACAGAAATAAGGCTCGCAAAGACATCCACGAAATACACATGTAACTCTGTGAGATGAATTCACAGAACACTAAGCAGTTTCTCAGAAAGCTTCTTTCCAGATTTCATCTGAGTATATTTCCTTTTTCACCATAGCCCTCTATGGGCTTCCAAATATCACTTTGCCAATTCCACAAGAACTGTCTTAGCGAAAGGCTTCTTGAGGGGAAAGCTGTAACTCTGTGAGATGATTTCACAGAACACAAAGAAGTTTCTCAGAAAGCTTCTTTCTCTTTGTTATCGGAGTATATTTCCTTTGGCCCTATAGTCTTCAAAGGGATCTGAAATATCTGTTCTCAGATTCCACAGAAATAAGGCTAGCAAAGAGATCCACGAAATACACATGTAACTCTGTGAGATGAATTCACAGAACACTAAGCAGTTTCTCAGAAAGCTTCTTTCCAGATTTCATCTGAGGATATTTCCTTTTTCACCATAACGCTCTATGGGCTTCCAAATATCACTTTGCCAATTCCACAAGAACTGTCTTAGCGAAAGGCTTCTTGAGGGGAAAGCTGTAACTCTGTGAGATGATTTCACAGAACACAATGAAGTTTCTCAGAAAGCTTCTTTCTCTTTGTTATCGGAGGATATTTCCTGTGGCCCTATAGTCTTGAAAGGGATCCGAAATATCTGTTCTCAGATTCCACAGAAATAAGGCTAGCAAAGAGATCCACGAAATACACATGTAACTCTGTGAGATGAATTCACAGAACACTAAGCTGTTTGTCAGAAAGCTTCTTTCCAGATTTCATCTGAGGATATTTCCTTTTTCACCATAGCCCTCTATGGGCTTCCAAATATCACTTTGCCAATTCCACAAGAACTGTCTTAGCGAAAGGCTTCTTGAGGGGAAAGCTGTAACTCTGTGAGATGATTTCACAGAACACAAAGAAGTTTCTCAGAAAGCTTCTTTCTCTTTGTTATCGGAGGATATTTCCTTTGGCCTTATAGTCTTCAAAGGGATCCGAAATATCTGTTCTCAGATTCCACAGAAATAAGGCTAGCAAAGAGATCCACGAAATACACATGTAACTCTGTGAGATGAATTCACAGAACACTAAGCAGTTTCTCAGAAAGCTTCTTTCCAGATTTCAACTGAGGATATTTCCTTTTTCACCATAGCCCTCTATGGGCTTCCAAATATCACTTTGCCAATTCCACAAGAACTGTCTTAGCGAAAGGCTTATTGAGGGGAAAGCTGTAACTCTGTGAGATGATTTCACAGAACACAAAGAAGTTTCTCAGAAAGCTTCTTTCTCTTTGTTATCGGAGGATATGTCCTTTGGCCCTATAGCCTTCAAAGGGATCCGAAATAACTGTTCTCAGATTCCACAGAAATAAGGCTAGCAAAGAGATCCACGAAATACACATGTAACTCTGTGAGATGAATTCACAGAACACTAAGCAGTTTCTCAGAAAGCTTCTTTCCAGATTTCATCTGAGGAAATTTCCTTTTTCACCGTAGCCTTCTATAGGCTTCCAAATATCACTTTGCCAATTCCACAAGAACTGTCTTAGCGAAAGGCTTCTTGAGGGGAAAGCTGTAACTCTGTGAGATGATTTCACAGAACACAAAGAAGTTTCTCAGAAAGCTTCTTTCTCTTTGTTATCGGAGGATATGTCCTGTGGCCCTATAGTCTTCAAAGGGATCCGAAATATCTGTTCTCAGATTCCACAGAAATAAGGCTAGCAAAGAGATCCACGAAATACACATGTAACTCTGTGAGATGAATTCACAGAACACTAAGCAGTTTCTCAGAAAGCTTCTTTCCAGATTTCATCTGAGGATATTTCCTTTTTCACCATAGCGCTCTATGGGCTTCCAAATATCACATTGCCAATTGCACAAGAACTGTCTTAGCGAAAGACTTCTTGAGGGGAAAGCTGTAACTCTGTGAGATGATTTCACAGAACACAAAGAAGTTTCTCAGAAAGCTTCTTTCTCTTTGTTATCGGAGGATATGTCCTTTGACCCTATAGTCTTCTAATGGATCCGAAATATCTGTTCTCTGATTCCACAGAAATAAGGCGAGGAAAGAGATCCACGAAATACACATGTAACTCTGTGAGATGAATTCAAAGAACACTAAGCAGTTTCTCAGAAAGCTTCTTTACAGATTTCATCTGAGGACATTTCCTTTTTCACCATAGCCCTCTATGGGCTTCCAAATATCACTTTGCCAATTCGACAAGTACTGTCTTAGCGAAAGGCTTCTTGAGGGGAAAGCTGTAACTCTGTGAGATGATTTCACAGAACACAAAGAAGTTTCTCAGAAAGCTTCTTTCTCCTTGTTATCGGAGGATATTTCCTTTGGCCCTATAGACTTCAAAGGGATCCGAAATATCTGTTCTCAGATTCCACAGAAATAAGGCTCGCAAAGACATCCACGAAATACACATGTAACTCTGTGAGATGAATTCACAGAACACTAAGCAGTTTCTCAGAAAGCTTCTTTCCAGATTTCATCTGAGGATATTTCCTTTTTCACCATAGCCCTCTATGGGCTTCCAAATATCACTTTGCCAATTCCACAAGAACTGTCTTAGCGAAAGGCTTCTTGAGGGGAAAGCTGTAAATCTGTGAGATGATTTCACAGAACACAAAGAAGTTTCTCACTAAGCTTCTTTCTCTTTGTTATCGGAGGATATTTCCTTTGTCCCTATAGTCTTCAAAGGGATCCGAAATATCTGTTCCCAGATTCCACAGAAATAAGGCTAACAAAGAGATCCACGAAATACACGTGTAACTCTGTTAGATGAATTCACAGAACACTAAGCAGTTTCTCAGAAAGCTTCTTTCCAGATTTCATCTGAGGATATTTGCTTTTTCACCATAGCCATCTATGGGCTTCCAAATATCACTTTGCCAATTCCACAAGAACTGTCTTAGCGAAAGGCTTCTTGAGGGGAAAGCTGTAACTCTGTGAGATGATTTCACAGAACACAAAGAAGTTTCTCAGAAAGCTTCTTTCTCTTTGTTATCGGAGGATATTTCCTTTGGCCCTATAGTCTTCAAAGGGATCCGAAATATCTGTTCTCAGATTCCACAGAAATAAGGCTAGCAAAGAGATCCACGAAATACACATGTAACTCTGTGAGATGAATTCACAGAACACTAAGCAGTTTCTCAGAAAGCTTCTTTCCAGATTTCATCTGAGGATATTTCCTTTTTCACCATAGCCCTCTATGGGCTTCCAAATATCACTTTGCCAATTCGACAAGAACTGTCTTAGCGAAAGGCTTCTGGAGGGGAAAGCTGTAACTCTGTGAGATGATTTCACAGAACACAAAGAAGTTTCTCAGAAAGCTTCTTTCTCTTTGTTATCGGAGGATATTTCCTTTGGCCCTATAGTCTTCAAAGGGATCCGAAATATCTGTTCTCAGATTCCACAGAAATAAGGCTAGCAAAGAGATCCAAGAAATACACATGTAACTCTGTGAGATGAATTCACAGAACACTAAGCAGTTTCTCAGAAAGCTTCTTTCCAGATTTCATCTGAGGATATTTCCTTTTTCACCATAGCCCTCTATGGGCTTCAAAATATCACGTTGCCAATTCCACAAGAACTGTCTTAGCGAAAGGCTTCTTGAGGGGAAAGCTGTAACTCTGTGAGTTGATTTCACAGAACACAAAGAAGTTTCTCAGAAAGCTTCTTTCTCTTTGGTATCGGAGGATATTTCCTTTGGCCCTATAGTCTTCAAAGGGATCCGAAATATCTGTTCTCAGATTCCACAGAAATAAGGCTAGCAAAGAGATCCACGAAATACACATGTAACACTGTGAGATGAATTCACAGAACACTAAGCAGTTTCTCAGAAAGCTTCTTTCCAGATTTCATCTGAGTATATTTCCTTTTTCACCAGCGTCCTCTATGGGCTTCCAAATATCACTTTGCCAATTCCACAAGTACTGTCTTAGCGAAAGGCTTCTTGAGGGGAAAGCTGTAACTCTGTGAGATGATTTCACAGAACACAAAGAACTTTCTCACAAATCTTCTTTCTCTTTGTTATCTGAGGAAATTTCCTTTGGACTATAGTCTTCAAAGGGATCCGAAATATCTGTTCTCAGATTCCACAGAAATAAGGCTAGCAAAGAGATCCACGAAATACACGTGTAAATCTGTGAGATGAATTCACAGAACACTAAGCAGTTTCTCAGAAAGCTTCTTTCCAGATTTCATCTGAGGATATTTCCTTTTTCACCATAGCCCTCTATGGGCTTCCAAATATCACTTTGCCAATTCCACAAGAACTGTCTTAGCGAAAGGCTTCTTGAGGGGAAGCTGTAACTCTGTGAGATGATTTCACAGAACACAAAGAAGTTTCTCAGAAAGCTTCTTTCTCTTTGTTATCGGAGGATATTTCCTGTGGCCCTATAGTCTTCAAAGGGATCCGAAATATCTGTTCTCAGATTCCACAGAAATAAGGCTAGCAAAGAGATCCAAGAAATACACATGTAACTCTGTGAGATGAATTCACAGAACACTAAGCAGTTTCTCAGAAAGCTTCTTTCCAGATTTCATCTGAGGATATTTCCTTTTTCACCATAGCCCTCTATGGGCTTCCAAATATCACTTTGCCAATTCCACAAGAACTGTCTTAGCGAAAGGCTTCTTGAGGGGAAAGCTGTAACTCTGTGAGTTGATTTCACAGAACACAAAGAAGTTTCTCAGAAAGCTTCTTTCTCTTTGGTATCGGAGGATATTTCCTTTGGCCCTATAGTCTTCAAAGGGATCCGAAATATCTTTTCTCAGATTCCACAGAAATAAGGCTAGCAAAGAGATCCACGAAATACACATGTAACTCTGTGAGATGGATTCACAGAACACTAAGCAGTTTCTCAGAAAGCTTCTTTCCAGATTTCATCTGAGGACATTTCCTTTTTCACCATAGCCCTCTATGGGCTTCAAAATATAACTTTGCCAATTCGACAAGAACTGTCTTAGCGAAAGGCTTCTTGAGGGGAAAGCTGTAACTCTGTGAGATGATTTCACAGTACACAAAGAAGTTTCTCAGAAAGCTTCTTTCTCTTTGTTATCGGAGGATATTTCCTTTGGCCCTATAGTCTTCCAAGGGATCCGAAATATCTGTTCTCAGATTCCACAGAAATAAGGCTAACAAAGAGATCCACGAAATACACGTGTAACTCTGTGAGATGAATTCACAGAACACTAAGCAGTTTCTCAAAAAGCTTCTTTCCAGATTTCATCTGAGGATATTTCCTTTTTCACCATAGCCCTCTATTGGCTTCCAAATATCACTTTGCCAATTCCACAAGAACTGTCTTAGCGAAAGGCTTCTTGAGGGGAAAGCTGTAACTCTGTGAGATGATTTCACAGAACACAAAGAAGTTTTTCAGAAAGCTTCTTTCTCTTTGTTATCGGAGGATATTTCCTTTGGCCCTATAGTCTTCAAAGGGATCCGAAATATCTGTTCTCAGATTCCACAGAAATAAGGCTAGCAAAGAGATCCACGAAATACACATCTAACTCTGTGAGATGAATTCACAGAACACTAAGCAGTTTCTCAGAAAGCTTCTTTCCAGATTTCATCTGAGGATATTTCCTTTTTCACCAGCGCCCTCTATGGGCTTCCAAATATCACTTTGCCAATTCCACAAGAACTGTCTTAGCGAAAGGCTTCTTGAGGGGAAAGCTGTAACTCTGTGAGATGATTTCACAGAACACAAAGAAGTTACTCAGAAAGCTTCTTTCTCTTTGTTATCGGAGGATATGTCCTTTGGTCCTATAGTCTTCTAAGGGATCCGAAATATCTGTTCTCAGATTCCACAGAAATAAGGCTAGCAAAGAGATCCACGAAATACACATGTAACTCTTTGAGATGAATTCACAGAACACTAAGCAGTTTCTCAGAAAGCTTCTTTCCAGATTTCATCTGAGGATATTTAGTTTTTCACCATAGCCCTCTATGGGCTTCCAAATATCACTTTGCCAATTCCACAAGAACTGTCTTAGCGAAAGTCTTCTGGAGGGGAAAGCTGTAACTCTGTGAGATGATTTCACAGAACACAAAGAAGTTTCTCAGAAAGCTTCTTTCTCTTTGTTATCAGAGGATATTTCCTTTGGCCCTATAGTCTTCAAAGGGATCCGAAATATCTGTTCTCAGATTCCACAGAAATAAGGCTAGCAAAGAGATCCACGAAATACACATCTAACTTTGTGAGATGAATTCACAGAACACTAAGCAGTTTCTCAGAAAGCTTCTTTCCAGATTTCATCTGAGGATATTTCTTTTTTCACCAGCGCCCTCTATGGGCTTCCAAATATCACTTTGCCAATTCCACAAGAACTGTGTTAGCGAAAGGCTTCTTGAGGGGAAAGCTGTAACTCTGTGAGATGATTTCACAGAACACAAAGAAGTTTCTCAGAAAGCTTCTTTCTCTTTGTTATCGGAGGATATTTCCTTTGGCCCTATAGTCTTCAAAGGGATCCGAAATATCTGTTCTCAGATTCCACAGAAATAAGGCTAGCAAAGAGATCCACGAAATACACATGTAACTCTGTGAGATGAATTCACAGAACACTAAGCAGTTTCTCAGAAAGCTTCTTTCCAGATTTCATCTGAGGATATTTCCTTTTTCACCATAGCCCTCTATGGGCTTCCAAATATCACTTTGCCAATTCCACAAGAACTGTCTTAGCGAAAGGCTTCTTGAGGGGAAAGCTGTAACTCTGTGAGATGATTTCACAGAACACAAAGAAGTTTCTCACAAATCTTCTTTCTCTTTGTTATCTGAGGATATTTCCTTTGGACTATAGTCTTCAAAGGGATCCGAAATATCTGTTCTCAGATTCCACAGAAAAAAGGCTAGCAAAGAGATCCACGAAATACACGTGTAAATCTGTGAGATGAATTCACAGAACACTTAGCAGTTTCTCAGAAAGCTTCTGTCCAGATTTCATCTTGGGATATTTCCTTTTTCTCCGTAGCCCGCTATGGGCTTCAAATATCACTTTGCCAATTCCACAAGAACTGTCTTAGCGAAAGGCTTCTTTAGGGGAAAGCTGTAAATCTGTGAGATGATTTCACAGAACACAAAGAAGTTTCTCACTAAGCTTCTTTCTCTTTGTTATCGGAGGATATTTCCTTTGGCCCTATAGTCTTCAAAGGGATCCGAAATATCTGTTCTCAGATTCCACAGAAATAAGGCTAACAAAGAGATCCACGAAATACACATGTAACTCTGTGACATGAATTCACAGAACACTAAGCAGTTTCTCAGAAAGCTTCTTTCCAGATTTCATCTGAGGATATTTGCTTTTTCACCATAGCCCTCTATGGGCTTCCAAATATCACTTTGCCAATTCCACAAGAACTGTCTTAGCGAAAGGCTTCTGGAGGGGAAAGCTGTAACTCTGTGAGATGATTTCACAGAACACAAAGAAGTTTCTCAGAAAGCTTCTTTCTCTTTGTTATCGGAGGATATTTCCTTTGGCCCTATAGTCTTCAAAGGGATCCGAAATATCTGTTCTCAGATTCCACAGAAATAAGGCTAGCAAAGAGATCCACGAAATACACATCTAACTCTGTGAGATGAATTCACAGAACACTAAGCAGTTTCTCAGAAAGCTTCTTTCCAGATTTCATCTGAGGATATGTCTTTTTTCACCAGGGCCCTCTATGGGCTTCCAAATATCACTTTGCCAATTCCACAAGAACTGTGTTAGCGAAAGGCTTCTTGAGGGGAAAGCTGTAACTCTGTGAGATGATTTCACAGAACACAAAGAAGTTTCTCAGAAAGCTTCTTTCTCTTTGTTATCGGAGGATATTTCCTTTGGCCCTATAGTCTTCAAAGGGATCCGAAATATCTGTTCTCAGATTCCACAGAAATAAGGCTAGCAAAGAGATCCACGAAATACACATGTAACTCTGTGAGATGAATTCACAGAACACTAAGCAGTTTCTCAGAAAGCTTCTTTCCAGATTTCATCTGAGGATATTTCCTTTTTCACCATAGCCCTCTATGGGCTTCCAAATATCACTTTGCCAATTCCACAAGAACTGTCTTAGCGAAAGGCTTCTTGAGGGGAAAGCTGTAACTCTGTGAGATGATTTCACAGAACACAAAGAAGTTTCTCACAAATCTTCTTTCTCTTTGTTATCTGAGGATATTTCCTTTGGACTATAGTCTTCAAAGGGATCCGAAATATCTGTTCTCAGATTCCACAGAAAAAAGGCTAGCAAAGAGATCCACGAAATACACGTGTAAATCTGTGAGATGAATTCACAGAACACTTAGCAGTTTCTCAGAAAGCTTCTGTCCAGATTTCATCTTGGGATATTTCCTTTTTCACCGTAGCCCGCTATGGGCTTCAAATATCACTTTGCCAATTCCACAAGAACTGTCTTAGCGAAAGGCTTCTTTAGGGGAAAGCTGTAAATCTGTGAGATGATTTCACAGAACACAAAGAAGTTTCTCACTAAGCTTCTTTCTCTTTGTTATCGGAGGATATTTCCTTTGGCCCTATAGTCTTCAAAGGGATCCGAAATATCTGTTCTCAGATTCCACAGAAATAAGGCTAACAAAGAGATCCACGAAATACACATGTAACTCTGTGACATGAATTCACAGAACACTAAGCAGTTTCTCAGAAAGCTTCTTTCCAGATTTCATCTGAGGATATTTGCTTTTTCACCATAGCCCTCTATGGGCTTCCAAATATCACTTTGCCAATTCCACAAGAACTGTGTTAGCGAAAGGCTTCTTGAGGGGAAAGCTGTAACTCTGTGAGATGATTTCACAGAACACAAAGAAGTTTCTCAGAAAGCTTCTTTCTCTTTGTTATCGGAGGATATTTCCTTTGGCCCTATAGTCTTCAAAGGGATCCGAAATATCTGTTCTCAGATTCCACAGAAATAAGGCTAGCAAAGAGATCCACGAAATACACATGTAACTCTGTGAGATGAATTCACAGAACACTAAGCAGTTTCTCAGAAAGCTTCTTTCCAGATTTCATCTTAGGATATTTCCTTTTTCACCATAGCCCTCTATGGTCTTCCAAATATCACTTTGCCAATTCCACAAGAACTGTCTTAGCGAAAGGCTTCTTGAGGGGAAAGCTGTAACTCTGTGAGATGATTTCACAGAACACAAAGAAGTTTCTCACAAATCTTCTTTCTCTTTGTTATCTGAGGATATTTCCTTTGGACTATAGTCTTCAAAGGGATCCGAAATATCTGTTCTCAGATTCCACAGAAAAAAGGCTAGCAAAGAGATCCACGAAATACACGTGTAAATCTGTGAGATGAATTCACAGAACACTTAGCAGTTTCTCAGAAAGCTTCTGTCCAGATTTCATCTTGGGATATTTCCTTTTTCACCGTAGCCCGCTATGGGCTTCAAATATCACTTTGCCAATTCCACAAGAACTGTCTTAGCGAAAGGCTTCTTTAGGGGAAAGCTGTAAATCTGTGAGATGATTTCACAGAACACAAAGAAGTTTCTCACTAAGCTTCTTTCTCTTTGTTATCGGAGGATATTTCCTTTGGCCCTATAGTCTTCAAAGGGATCCGAAATATCTGTTCTCAGATTCCACAGAAATAAGGCTAACAAAGAGATCCACGAAATACACATGTAACTCTGTGACATGAATTCACAGAACACTAAGCAGTTTCTCAGAAAGCTTCTTTCCAGATTTCATCTGAGGATATTTGCTTTTTCACCATAGCCCTCTATGGGCTTCCAAATATCACTTTGCCAATTCCACAAGAACTGTGTTAGCGAAAGGCTTCTTGAGGGGAAAGCTGTAACTCTGTGAGATGATTTCACAGAACACAAAGAAGTTTCTCAGAAAGCTTCTTTCTCTTTGTTATCGGAGGATATTTCCTTTGGCCCTATAGTCTTCAAAGGGATCCGAAATATCTGTTCTCAGATTCCACAGAAATAAGGCTAGCAAAGAGATCCACGAAATACACATGTAACTCTGTGAGATGAATTCACAGAACACTAAGCAGTTTCTCAGAAAGCTTCTTTCCAGATTTCATCTTAGGATATTTCCTTTTTCACCATAGCCCTCTATGGTCTTCCAAATATCACTTTGCCAATTCCACAAGAACTGTCTTAGCGAAAGGCTTCTTGAGGGGAATGCTGTAACTCTGTGAGATGATTTCACAGAACACAAAGAAGTTTCTCACAAATCTTCTTTCTCTTTGTTATCTGAGGATATTTCCTTTGGACTATAGTCTTCAAAGGGATCCGAAATATCTGTTCTCAGATTCCACAGAAAAAAGGCTAGCAAAGAGATCCACGAAATACACGTGTAAATCTGTGAGATGAATTCACAGAACACTTAGCAGTTTCTCAGAAAGCTTCTGTCCAGATTTCATCTTGGGATATTTCCTTTTTCACCGTAGCCCGCTATGGGCTTCAAATATCACTTTGCCAATTCCACAAGAACTGTCTTAGCGAAAGGCTTCTTGAGGGGAAGCTGTAACTCTGTGAGATGATTTCACAGAACACAAAGAAGTTTCTCAGAAAGCTTCTTTCTCTTTGGTATCGGAGGATATTTCCTTTGGCCCTATAATCTTCAAAGGGATCCGAAATATCTGTTCTCAGATAACACAGAAATAAGGCTAGCAAAGAGATCCACGAAATACACATGTAACTCTGTGAGATGAATTCACAGAACACTAAGCAGTTTCTCAGAAAGCTTCTTTCCAGATTTCATCTGAGTATATTTCCTTTTTCACCAGCGTCCTCTATGGGCTTCCAAATATCACTTTGCCAATTCCACAAGTACTGTCTTAGCGAAAGGCTTCTTGAGGGGAAAGCTGTAACTCTGTGAGATGATTTCACAGAACACAAAGAACTTTCTCACAAATCTTCTTTCTCTTTGTTATCTGAGGAAATTTCCTTTGGACTATAGTCTTCAAAGGGATCCGAAATATCTGTTCTCAGATTCCACAGAAATAAGGCTAGCAAAGAGATCCACGAAATACACGTGTAAATCTGTGAGATGAATTCACAGAACACTAAGCAGTTTCTCAGAAAGCTTCTTTCCAGATTTCATCTGAGGATATATCCTTTTTCACCGTAGCCCTCTATGGGCTTCCAAATATCACTTTGCCAATTCCACAAGAACTGTCTTAGCGAAAGGCTTCTTGAGGGGAAGCTGTAACTCTGTGAGATGATTTCACAGAACACAAAGAAGTTTCTCAGAAAGCTTCTTTCTCTTTGTTATCGGAGGATATTACTTTTGGCCCTATAGTCTTCAAAGGGATCCGAAATATCTGTTCTCAGATTCCACAGAAATAAGGCTAGCAAAGAGATCCACGAAATACACATGTAACTCTGTGAGATGGATTCACAGAACACTAAGCAGTTTCTCAGAAAGCTTCTTTCCAGATTTCATCTGAGGACATTTCCTTTTTCACCATAGCCCTCTATGGGCTTCAAAATATAACTTTGCCAATTCGACAAGAACACTCTTAGCGAAAGGCTTCTTGAGGGGAAAGCTGTAACTCTGTGAGATGATTTCACAGAACACAAAGAAGTTTCTCAGAAAGCTTCTTTCTCTTTGTTATCGGAGGATATGTCCTTTGGCCCTACAGTCTTCTATGGGATACGAAATATCTGTTCTCAGATTCCACAGAAATAAGGCTAGCAAAGAGATCCACGAAATACACATGTAACTCTGTGAGATGAATTCACAGAACACTAAGCAGTTTCTCAGAAAGCTTCTTTCCAGATTTCATCTGAGGATATTTCCTTTTTCACCAGCGCCCTCTATGGGCTTCCAAATATCACTTTGCCAATTCCACAAGAACTGTGTTAGCGAAAGGCTTCTGGAGGGGAAAGCTGTAACTCTGTGAGATGATTTCACAGAACACAAAGAAGTTTCTCAGAAAGCTTCTTTCTCTTTGTTATCGGAGGATATTTCCTTTGGCCCTATAGTCTTCAAAGGGATCCGAAATATCTGTTCTCAGATTCCACAGAAATAAGGCTAGCAAAGAGATCCACGAAATACACATGTAACTCTGTGAGATGAATTCACAGAACACTAAGCAGTTTCTCAGAAAGCTTCTTTCCAGATTTCATCTGAGGATATTTCCTTTTTCACCATAGCCCTCTATGGGCTTCCAAATATCACTTTGCCAATTCCACACGAACTGTCTTAGCGAAAGGCTTCTTGAGGGGAAAGCTGTAACTCTGTAAGATGATTTCACAGAACACAAAGAAGTTTCTCACAAATCTTCTTTCTCTTTGTTATCTGAGGATATTTCCTTTCGACTATAGTCTTCAAAGGGATCCGAAATATCTGTTCTCAGATTCCACAGAAAAAAGGCTAGCAAAGAGATCCACGAAATACACGTGTAAATCTGTGAGATGAATTCACAGAAAACTTAGCAGTTTCTCAGAAAGCTTCTTTCCAGATTTCATCTGGGGATATTTCCTTTTTCACCGTAGCCCGCTATGGGCTTCAAATATCACTTTGCCAATTCCACAAGAACTGTCTTAGCGAAAGGCTTCTTTAGGGGAAAGCTGTAAATCTGTGAGATGATTTCACAGAACACAAAGAAGTTTCTCACTAAGCTTCTTTCTCTTTGTTATCGGAGGATATTTCCTTTGGCCCTATAGTCTTCAAAGGGATCCGAAATATCTGTTCTCAGATTCCACAGAAATAAGGCTAACAAAGAGATCCACGAAATACACATGTAACTCTGTGAGATGAATTCACAGAACACTAAGCAGTTTCTCAGAAAGCTTCTTTCCAGATTTCATCTGAGGATATTTGCTTTTTCACCATTGCCCTCTATGGGCTTCCAAATATCACTTTGCCAATTCCACAAGAACTGTCTTAGCGAAAGGCTTCTTGAGGGGAAAGCTGTAACTCTGTGAGATGATTTCACAGAACACAAAGAAGTTTCTCAGAAAGCTTCTTTCTCTTTGTTATCGGAGGATATTTCCTTTGGCCCTATAGTCTTCAAAGGGATCCGAAATATCTGTTCTCAGATTCCACAGAAATAAGGCTAGCAAAGAGATCCACGAATTACACATGTAACTCTGTGAGATGAATTCACAGAACACTAAGCAGTTTCTCAGAAAGCTTCTTTCCAGATTTCATCAGAGGATATTTCCTTTTTCACCATAGCCCTCTATGGGCTTCCAAATATCACTTTGCCAATTCGACAAGAACTGTCTTAGCGAAAGGCTTCTTGAGGGGAAAGCTGTAACTCTGTGAGATGATTTCACAGAACACAAAGAAGTTTCTCAGAAAGCTTCTTTCTCTTTGTTATCGGAGGATATTTCCTTTGGCCCTATAGTCTTCAAAGGGATCCGAAATATCTGTTCTCAGATTCCACAGAAATAAGGCTAGCAAAGAGATCCAAGAAATACACATGTAACTCTGTGAGATGAATTCACAGAACACTAAGCAGTTTCTCAGAAAGCTTCTTTCCAGATTTCATCTGAGGATATTTCCTTTTTCACCATAGCCCTCTATGGGCTTCCAAATATCACTTTGCCAATTCCACAAGAACTGTCTTAGCGAAAGGCTTCTGGAGGGGAAAGCTGTAACTCTGTGAGATGATTTCACAGAACACAAAGAAGTTTCTCAGAAAGCTTCTTTCTCTTTGTTATCGGAGGATATTTCCTTTGGCCCTATAGTCTTCCAAGGGATCCGAAATATCTGTTCTCAGATTCCACAGAAATAAGGCTAACAAAGAGATCCACGAAATACACGTGTAACTCTGTGAGATGAATTCACAGAACACTAAGCAGTTTCTCAGAAAGCTTCTTTCCAGATTTCATCTGAGGATATTTCCTTTTTCACCATAGCCCTCTATTGGCTTCCAAATATCACTTTGCCAATTCCACAAGAACTGTCTTAGCGAAAGGCTTCTTGAGGGGAAAGCTGTAACTCTGTGAGATGATTTCACAGAACACAAAGAAGTTTTTCAGAAAGCTTCTTTCTCTTTGTTATCGGACGATATTTCCTTTGGCCCTATTGTCTTCAAAGGGATCCGAAATATCTGTTCTCAGATTCCACAGAAATAAGGCTAGCAAAGAGATCCACGAAATACACATCTAACTCTGTGAGATGAATTCACAGAACACTAAGCAGTTTCTCAGAAAGCTTCTTTCCAGATTTCATATGAGGATATTTCCTTTTTCACCAGCGCCCTCTATGGGCTTCCAAATATCACTTTGCCAAATCCACAAGAACTGTCTTAGCGAAAGGCTTCTTGAGGGGAAAGCTGTAACTCTGTGAGATGATTTCACAGAACACAAAGAAGTTTCTCAGAAAGCTTCTTTCTCTTTGTTATCGGAGGATATGTCCTTTGGCCCTATAGTCTTCTAAGGGATCCGAAATATCTGTTCTCAGATTCCACAGAAATAAGGCTAGCAAAGAGATCCACGAAATACACATGTAACTCTGTGAGATGAATTCACAGAACACTAAGCAGTTTCTCAGAAAGCTTCTTTCCAGATTTCATCTGAGGATATTTAGTTTTTCACCATAGCCCTCTAGGGGCTTCCAAATATCACTTTGCCAATTCCACAAGAACTGTCTTAGCGAAAGGCTTCTGGAGGGGAAAGCTGTAACTCTGTGAGATGATTTCACAGAACACAAAGAAGTTTCTCAGAAAGCTTCTTTCTCTTTGTTATCGGAGGATATTTCCTTTGGCCCTATAGTCTTCAAAGGGATCCGAAATATCTGTTCTCAGATTCCACAGAAATAAGGCTAGCAAAGAGATCCACGAAATACACATCTAACTCTCTGAGATGAATTCACAGAACACTAAGCAGTTTCTCAGAAAGCTTCTTTCCAGATTTCATCTGAGGATATTTCCTTTTTCACCAGCGCCCTCTATGGGCTTCCAAATATCACTTTGCGAATTCCACAAGAACTTTGTTAGCGAAAGGCTTCTTGAGGGGAAAGCTGTAACTCTGTGAGATGATTTCACAGAACACAAAGAAGTTTCTCAGAAAGCTTCTTTCTCTTTGTTATCGGAGGATATTTCCTTTGGCCCTATAGTCTTCAAAGGGATCCGAAATATCTGTTCTCAGATTCCACAGAAATAAGGCTAGCAAAGAGATCCACGAAATACACATGTAACTCTGTGAGATGAATTCACAGAACACTAAGCAGTTTCTCAGAAAGCTTCTTTCCAGATTTCATCTGAGGATATTTCCTTTTTCACCATAGCCCTCTATGGGCTTCCAAATATCACTTTGCCAATTCCACAAGAACTGTCTTAGCGAAAGGCTTCTTGACGGGAAAGCTGTAACTCTGTGAGATGATTTCACAGAACACAAAGAAGTTTCTCAGAAAGCTTCTTTCTCTTTGGTATCGGAGGATATTTCCTTTGGCCCTATAGTCTTCAAAGGGATCCGAAATATCTGTTCTCAGATTCCACAGAAATAAGGCTAGCAAAGAGATCCACGAAATACACATGTAACTCTGTGAGATGAATTCACAGAACACTAAGCAGTTTCTCAGAAAGCTTCTTTCCAGATTTCATCTGAGGATATTTCCTTTTTCACCAGCGCCCTCTATGGGCTTCCAAATATCACTTTGCCAATTCCACAAGAACTGTCTTAGCGAAAGGCTTCTTGAGGGGAAAGCTGTAACTCTGTGAGATGATTTCACAGAACACAAAGAAGTTTCTCAGAAAGCTTCTTTCTCTTTGTTATCGGAGGATATGTCCTGTGGCCCTATAGTCTTCAAAGGGATCCGAAATATCTGTTCTCAGATTCCACAGAAATAAGGCTAGCAAAGAGATCCACGAAATACACATGTAACTCTGTGAGATGAATTCACAGAACACTAAGCAGTTTCTCAGAAAGCTTCTTTCCAGATTTCATCTGAGGATATTTCCTTTTTCATCATAGCGCTCTATGGGCTTCCAAATATCACTTTGCCAATTGCACAAGAACTGTCTTAGCGAAAGACTTCTTGAGGGGAAAGCTCTAACTCTGTGAGATGATTTCACAGAACACAAAGAAGTTTCTCAGAAAGCTTCTTTCTCTTTGTTATCGGAGGATATGTCCTTTGGCCCTATAGTCTTCAAAGGGATCCGAAATAACTGTTCTCAGATTCCACAGAAATAAGGCTAGCAAAGAGATCCACGAAATACACATGTAACTCTGTGAGATGAATTCACAGAACACTAAGCAGTTTCTCAGAAAGCTTCTTTCCGGATTTCATCTGAGGATATTTCCTTTTTCACCATAGCCCTCTATGGGCTTCCAAATATCACTTTGCCAATTCCACAAGAACTGTCTTAGCGAAAGGCTTCTTGAGGGGAAAGCTGTAACTCTGTGAGATGATTTCACAGAACACAAAGAAGTTTCTCAGAAAGCTTCTTTCTCTTTGTTATCGGAGGATATTTCCTGTGGCCCTATAGTCTTCAAAGGGATCCGAAATATCTGTTCTCAGATTCCACAGAAATAAGGCTAGCAAAGAGATCCACGAAATACACATGTAACTCTGTGAGATGAATTCACAGAACACTAAGCAGTTTCTCAGAAAGCTTCTTTCCAGATTTCATCTGAGGATATTTCCTTTTTCACCATAGCGCTCTATGGGCTTCCAAATATCACTTTGCCAATTGCACAAGAACTGTCTTAGCGAAAGACTTCTTGAGGGGAAAGCTCTAACTCTGTGAGATGATTTCACAGAACACAAAGAAGTTTCTCAGAAAGCTTCTTTCTCTTTGTTATCGGAGGATATGTCCTTTGGCCCTATAGTCTTCAAAGGGATCCGAAATAACTGTTCTCAGATTCCACAGAAATAAGGCTAGCAAAGAGATCCACGAAATACACATGTAACTCTGTGAGATGAATTCACAGAACACTAAGCAGTTTCTCAGAAAGCTTCTTTCCAGATTTCATCTGAGGATATTTCCTTTTTCACCATAGCCCTCTATGGGCTTCCAAATATCACTTTGCCAATTCCACAAGAACTGTCTCAGCAAAAGGCTTCTTGAGGGGAAAGCTGTAACTCTGTGAGATGATTTCACAGAACACAAAGAAGTTTCTCAGAAAGCTTCTTTCTCTTTGTTATCGGAGGATATGTCCTTTGGCCCTATTGTCTTCTATGGGATACGAAATATCTGTTCTCAGATTCCACAGAAGTAAGGCTAGGAAAGAGATCCACGAAATACACATGTAACTCTGTGAGATGAATTCACAGAACACTAAGCAGTTTCTCAGAAAGCTTCTTTCCAGATTTCATCTGAGGATATTTCCTTTTTCACCATAGCCCTCTATGGGCTTCCAAATATCACTTTGCCAATTCCACAAGAACTGTCTTAGCGAAAGGCTTCTTGAGGGGAAAACTGTAACTCTGTGAGATGATTTCACAGAACAGAAAGAAGTTTCTCAGAAAGCTTCTTTCTCTTTGTTATCGGAGGATATTTCCTTTGGCCCTATAGTCTTCAAAGGGATCCGAAATATCTGTTCTCAGATTCCACAGAAATAAGGCTAGCAAAGAGATCCACGAAATACACATGTAACTCTGTGAGATGAATTCACAGAACACTAAGCAGTTTGTGAGAAAGCTTCTTTCCAGATTTCATCTAAGGATATTTCCTTTTTCACCATAGCCCTCAATGGGCTTCCAAATATCACTTTGCCAATTCCACAAGAACTGTCTTAGCGAAAGGCTTCTTGAAGGGAAAGCTGTAACTCTGTGAGATGATTTCACAGAACACAAAGAAGTTTCTCAGAAAGCTTCTTTCTCTTTGTTATCTGAGGATATGTCCTTTGACCCTATAGTCTTCTAAGGGATCCGAAATATCTGTTCTCAGATTCCACAGAAATAAGGCTAGGAAAGAGATCCACGAAATACACATGTAACTCTGTGAGATGAATTCACAGAACACTAAGCAGTTTCTCAGAAAGCTTCTTTCCAGATTTCATCTGAGGACATTTCCTTTTTCACCATAGCCCTCTATGGGCTTCAAAATATAACTTTGCCAATTCGACAAGAACTGTCTTAGCGAAAGGCTTCTTGAGGGGAAAGCTGTAACTCTGTGAGATGATTTCACAGAACACAAAGAAGTTTCTCAGAAAGCTTCTTTCTCTTTGTTATCCGAGGATATTTCCTTTGGCCCTATAGTCTTCAAAGGGATCCGAAATATCTGTTCTCAGATTCCACAGAAATAAGGCTAGCAAAGAGATCCACGAAATACACATGTAACTCTGTGAGATGAATTCACAGAACTCTAAGCAGTTTCTCAGAAAGCTTCTTTCCAGATTTCAACTGAGGATATTTCCTTTTTCACCATAGCCCTCTATGGGCTTCCAAATATCACTTTGCCAATTCCACAAGAACTGTCTTAGCGAAAGGCTTCTTGAGGGGAAAGCTGTAACTCTGTGAGATGATTTCACAGAACACAAAGAAGTTTATCAGAAAGCTTCTTTCTCTTTGTTATCGGAGGATATGTCCTTTGGCCCTATAGTCTTCAAAGGGATCCGAAATAACTGTTCTCAGATTCCACAGAAATAAGGCTAGCAAAGAGATCCACGAAATACACATGTAACTCTGTGAGATGAATTCACAGAACACTAAGCAGTTTCTCAGAAAGCTTCTTTCCAGATTTCATCTGAGGATATTTCCTTTTTCACCATAGCCTTCTATGGGCTTCCAAATATCACTTTGCCAATTCCACAAGAACTGTCTTAGCGAAAGGCTTCTTGAGGGGAAAGCTGTAACTCTGTGAGATGATTTCACAGAACACAAAGAAGTTTCTCAGAAAGCTTCTTTCTCTTTGTTATCGGAGGATATGTCCTGTGGCCCTATAGTCTTCAAAGGGATCCGAAATATCTGTTCTCAGATTCCACAGAAATAAAGCTAGCAAAGAGATCCACGAAATACACATGTAACTCTGTGAGATGAATTCACAGAACACTAAGCAGTTTCTCAGAAAGCTTCTTTCCAGATTTCATCTGAGGATATTTCCTTTTTCACCATAGCGCTCTATGGGCTTCCAAATATCACATTGCCAATTGCACAAGAACTGTCTTAGCGAAAGACTTCTTGAGGGGAAAGCTGTAACTCTGTGAGATGATTTCACAGAACACAAAGAAGTTTCTCAGAAAGCTTCTTTCTCTTTGTTATCGGAGGATATGTCCTTTGGCCCTATAGTCTTCTAAGGGATCCGAAATAACTGTTCTCAGATTCCACAGAAATAAGGCTAGCAAAGAGATCCACGAAATACACATGTAACTCTGTGAGATGAATTCACAGAACACTAAGCAGTTTCTCAGAAAGCTTCTTTCCAGATTTCATCTGAGGATATTTCCTTTTTCACCATAGCCCTCTATGGGCTTCCAAATATCACTTTGCCAATTCCACAAGAGCTGTCTTAGCGAAAGGCTTCTTGAGGGGAAAGCTGTAACTCTGTGAGATGATTTCACAGAACACAAAGAAGTTTCTCAGAAAGCTTCTTTCTCTTTGTTATCGGAGGATATTTCCTTTGGCCCTATAGTCTTCAAAGGGATCCGAAATATCTCTTCTCAGATTCCACAGAAATAAGGCTAGCAAAGAGATCCACGAAATACACATGTAACTCTGTGAGATGAATTCACAGAACACTAAGCAGTTTCTCAGAAAGCTTCTTTCCAGATTTCATCTGAGGATATTTCCTTTTTCACCATAACGCTCTATGGGCTTCCAAATATCACTTTGCCAATTCCACAAGAACTGTCTTAGCGAAAGGCTTCTTGAGGGGAAAGCTGTAACTCTGTGAGATGATTTCACAGAACACAAAGAAGTTTCTCAGAAAGCTTCTTTCTCTTTGTTATTGGAGGATATTTCCTGTGGCCCTATAGTCTTCAAAGGGATCCGAAATATCTGTTCTCAGATTCCACAGAAATAAGGCTCGCAAAGACATCCACGCAATACACATGTAACTCTGTGAGATGAATTCACAGAACACTAAGCAGTTTCTCAGAAAGCTTCTTTCCAGATTTCATCTGAGGATATTTCCTTTTTCACCATAGCCCTCTATGGGCTTCCAAATATCACTTTGCCAATTCCACAAGAACTGTCTTAGCGAAAGGCTTCTTGAGGGGAAAGCTGTAACTCTGTGAGATGATTTCACAGAACAGAAAGAAGTTTCTCAGAAAGCTTCTTTCTCTTTGTTATCGGAGGATATTTCCTTTGGCCCTATAGTCTTCAAAGGGATCCGAAATATCTGTTCTCAGATTCCACAGAAATAAGGCTAGCAAAGAGATCCACGAAATACACATGTAACTCTGTGAGATGAATTCACAGAACACTAAGCAGTTTGTCAGAAAGCTTCTTTCCAGATTTCATCTGAGGATATTTCCTTTTTCACCATAGCCCTCAATGGGCTTCCAAATATCACTTTGCCAATTCCACAAGAACTGTCTTAGCGAAAGGCTTCTTGAGGCGAAAGCTGTAACTCTGTGAGATGATTTCATAGAACACAAAGAAGTTTCTCAGAAAGCTTCTTTCTCTTTGTTATCTGAGGATATATCCTTTGACCCTATAGTCTTCTAAGGGATCCGAAATATCTGTTCTCAGATTCCACAGAAATAAGGCTAGGAAAGAGATCCACGAAATACACATGTAACTCTGTGAGATGAATTCACAGAACACTAAGCAGTTTCTTAGAAAGCTTCTTTCCAGATTTCATCTGAGGACATTTCCTTTTTCACCATACCCCTCTATGGGCTTCAAAATATAACTTTGCCAATTCGACAAGAACTGTCTTAGCGAAAGGCTTCTTGAGGGGAAAGCTGTAACACTGTGAGATGATTTCACAGAACACAAAGAAGTTTCTCAGAAAGCTTCTTTCTCTTTGTTATCGGAGGATATTTCCTTTGGCCCTATATTCTTCAAAGGGATCCGAAATATCTGTTCTCATATTCCACAGAAATAAGTCTAGCAAGGCTTCCAAATATCACTTTGCCAGTTCCACAAGAACTGTCTTAGCGAAAGGCTTCTTGAGGGGAAAGCTGTAAATCTGTGAGATGATTTCACAGAACACAAAGAAGTTTCTCACTAAGCTTCTTTCTCTTTGTTATCGGAGGATATGTCCTTTGGCCCTATAGTCTTCAAAGGGATCCGAAATAACTGTTCTCAGATTCCACAGAAATAAGGCTAGCAAAGAGATCCACGAAATACACATGTAACTCTGTGAGATGAATTCACAGAACACTAAGCAGTTTCTCAGAAAGCTTCTTTCCAGATTTCATCTGAGGATATTTCCTTTTTCACCATAGCCCTCTATGGGCTTCCAAATGTCCCTTTGCCAATTCCACAAGAACTGTCTTGGCGAAAGGCTTCTTGAGGGGAAAGCTGTAACTCTGTGAGATGATTTCACAGAACACAAAGAAGTTTCTCCGAAATGTTCTTTCTCTTTGTTATCGGAGGATATTTCCTTTGGCCCTATAGTCTTCAAAGGGATCCGAAATATCTGTTCTCAGATTCCACAGAAATAAGGCTAGCAAAGAGATCCACGAAATACACATGTAACTCTGTGAGATGAATTCACAGAACACTAAGCAGTTTCTCAGAAAGCTTCTTTCCAGATTTCATCTGAGGATATTTCCTTTTTCACCATAACGCTCTATGGGCTTCCAAATATCACTTTGCCAATTCCACAAGAACTGTCTTAGCGAAAGGATTCTTGAAGGGAAAGCTGTAACTCTGTGAGATGATTTCACAGAACACAAAGAAGTTTCTCAGAAAGCTTCTTTCTCTTTGTTATCGGAGGATATTTCCTGTGGCCCTATAGTCTTCAAAGGGATCCGAAATATCTGTTCTCAGATTCCACAGAAATAAGGCTAGCAAAGAGATCCACGAAATACACATGTAACTCTGTGAGATGAATTCACAGAACACTAAGTAGTTTGTCAGAAAGCTTCTTTCCAGATTTCATCTGAGGATATTTCCTTTTTCACCATAGCCCTCTATGGGCTTCCAAATATCACTTTGCCAATTCCACAAGAACTGTCTTAGCGAAAGGCTTCTTGAGGGGAAAGCTGTAACTCTGTGAGATGATTTCACAGAACACAAAGAAGTTTCTCAGAAAGCTTCTTTCTCTTTGTTATCGGAGGATATGTCCTTTGACCCTATAGTCTTCTAATGGATCCGAAATATCTGTTCTCTGATTCCACAGAAATAAGGCTAGGAAAGAGATCCACGAAATACACATGTAACTCTGTGAGATGAATTCAAAGAACACTAAGCAGTTTCTCAGAAAGCTTTTTTCCAGATTTCATCTGAGGACATTTCCTTTTTCACCATAGCCCTCTATGGGCTTCCAAATATCACTTTGCCAATTCGACAAGTACTGTCTTAGCGAAAGGCTTATTGAGGGGAAAGCTGTAACTCTGTGAGATGATTTCACAGAACACAAAGAAGTTTCTCAGAAAGCTTCTTTCTCTTTGATATCGGAGGATATTTCCTTTGGCCTTATAGACTTCAAAGGGATCCGAAATATCTGTTCTCAGATTCCACAGAAATAAGGCTCGCAAAGACATCCACGAAATACACATGTAACTCTGTGAGATGAATTCCCAGAACACTAAGCAGTTTCTCAGAAAGCTTCTTTCCAGATTTCATCTGAGGATATTTCCTTTTTCACCATAGCCCTCTATGGGCTTCCAAATATCACTTTGCCAATTCCACAAGAACTGTTTTAGCGAAAGGCTTCTTGAGGGGAAAGCTGTAACTCTGTGAGATGATTTCACAGAACACGAAGAAGTTTCTTAGAAAGCTTCTTTCTCTTTGTTATCGGAGGATATTTCCTTTGGCCCTATAGTCTTCAAAGGGATCCGAAATATCTGTTCTCAGATTCCACAGAAATAAGGCTAGCAAAGAGATCCACGAAATACACATGTAACTCTGTGAGATGAATTCACAGAACACTAAGCAGTTTGTCAGAAAGCTTCTTTCCAGATTTCATCTAAGGATATTTCCTTTTTCACCATAGCCCTCTATGGGCTTCCAAATATCACTTTGCCAATTCCACAAGAACTGTCTTAGCGAAAGGCTTCTTGAAGGGAAAGCTGTAACTCTGTGAGATGATTTCACAGAACACAAAGAAGTTTCTCAGAAAGCTTCTTTCTCTTTGTTATCTGAGGATATGTCCTTTGACCCTATAGTCTTCTAAGGGATCCGAAATATCTGTTCTCAGATTCCACAGAAATAAGGCTAGGAAAGAGATCCACGAAATACACATGTAACTCTGTGAGATGAATTCACAGAACACTAAGCAGTTTCTCAGAAAGCTTCTTTCCAGATTTCATCTGAGGACATTTCCTTTTTCACCATAGCCCTCTATGGGCTTCAAAATATAACTTTGCCAATTCGACAAGAACTGTCTTAGCGAAAGGCTTCTTGAGGGGAAAGCTGTAACTCTGTGAGATGATTTCACAGAACACAAAGAAGTTTCTCAGAAAGCTTCTTTCTCTTTGTTATCGGAGGATATTTCCTTTGGCCCTATAATCTTCAAAGGGATCCGAAATATCTGTTCTCAGATTCCACAGAAATAAGGCTAGCAAAGAGATCCACGAAATACACATGTAACTCTGTGAGATGAATTCACAGAACACTAAGCAGTTTCTCAGAAAGCTTCTTTCCAGATTTCAACTGAGGATATTTCCTTTTTCACCATAGCCCTCTATGGGCTTCCAAATATCACTTTGCCAATTCCACAAGAACTGTCTTAGCGAAAGGCTTATTGAGGGGAAAGCTGTAACTCTGTGAGATGATTTCACAGAACACAAAGAAGTTTTTCAGAAAGCTTCTTTCTCTTTGTTATCGGAGGATATGTCCTTTGGCCCTATAGTCTTCAAAGGGATCCGAAATAACTGTTCTCAGATTCCACAGAAATAAGGCTAGCAAAGAGATCCACGAAATACACATGTAACTCTGTGAGATGAATTCACAGAACACTAAGCAGTTTCTCAGAAAGCTTCTTTCCAGATTTCATCTGAGGATATTTCCTTTTTCACCATAACGCTCTATGGGCTTCCAAATATCACTTTGCCAATTCCACAAGAACTGTCTTAGCGAAAGGCTTCTTGAGGGGAAAGCTGTAACTCTGTGAGATGATTTCACAGAACACAAAGAAGTTTCTCAGAAAGCTTCTTTCTCTTTGTTATTGGAGGATATTTCCTGTGGCCCTATAGTCTTCAAAGGGATCCGAAATATCTGTTCTCAGATTCCACAGAAATAAGGCTCGCAAAGACATCCACGCAATACACATGTAACTCTGTGAGATGAATTCACAGAACACTAAGCAGTTTCTCAGAAAGCTTCTTTCCCGATTTCATCTGAGGATATTTCCTTTTTCACCATAGCCCTCTATGGGCTTCCAAATATCACTTTGCCAATTCCACAAGAACTGTCTTAGCGAAAGGCTTCTTGAGGGGAAAGCTGTAACTCCGTGAGATGATTTCACAGAACAGAAAGAAGTTTCTCAGAAAGCTTCTTTCTCTTTGTTATCGGAGGATATTTCCTTTGGCCCTATAGTCTTCAAAGGGATCCGAAATATCTGTTCTCAGATTCCACAGAAATAAGGCTAGCAAAGAGATCAACGAAATACACATGTAACTCTGTGAGATGAATTCACAGAACACTAAGCAGTTTGTTAGAAAGCTTCTTTCCAGATTTCATCTGAGGATATTTCCTTTTTCACCATAGCCCTCTATGGGCTTCCAAATATCACTTTGCCAATTCCACAAGAACTGTCTTAGCGAAAGGCTTCTTGAGGCGAAAGCTGTAACTCTGTGAGATGATTTCATAGAACACAAAGAAGTTTCTCAGAAAGCTTCTTTCTCTTTGTTATCTGAGGATATGTCCTTTGACCCTATAGTCTTCTAAGGGATCCGAAATATCTGTTCTCAGATTCCACAGAAATAAGGCTAGGAAAGAGATCCACGAAATACACATGTAACTCTGTGAGATGAATTCACAGAACACTAAGCAGTTTCTTAGAAAGCTTCTTTCCAGATTTCATCTGAGGACATTTCCTTTTTCACCATAGCCCTCTATGGGCTTCAAAATATAACTTTGCCAATTCGACAAGAACTGTCTTAGCGAAAGGCTTCTTGAGGGGAAAGCTGTAACACTGTGAGATGATTTCACAGAACACAAAGAAGTTTCTCAGAAAGCTTCTTTCTCTTTGTTATCGGAGGATATTTCCTTTGGCCCTATAATCTTCAAAGGGATCCGAAATATCTGTTCTCAGATTCCACAGAAATAAGTCTAGCAAGGCTTCCAAATATCACTTTGCCAGTTCCACAAGAACTGTCTTAGCGAAAGGCTTCTTGAGGGGAAAGCTGTAAATCTGTGAGATGATTTCACAGAACACAAAGAAGTTTCTCACTAAGCTTCTTTCTCTTTGTTTTCGGAGGATATTTCCTTTGGCCCTATAGTCTTAAAAGGGATCCGAAATATCTGTTCTCAGATTCCACAGAAATAAGGCTAACAAAGAGATCCACGAAATACACGTGTAACTCTGTGAGATGAATTCACAGAACACTAAGCAGTTTCTCAAAAAGCTTCTTTCCAGATTTCATCTGAGGATATTTGCTTTTTCACCATAGCCCTCTATGGGCTTCCAAATATCACTTTGCCAATTCCACAAGAACTGTCTTAGCGAAAGGCTTCTTGAGGGGAAAGCTGTAACTCTGTGAGATGATTTCACAGAACACAAAGAAGTTTCTCAGAAAGCTTCTTTCTCTTTGTTATCGGAGGATATTTCCTTTGGCCCTATAGTCTTCAAAGAGATCCGAAATATCTGTTCTCAGAATCCACAGAAATAAGGCTAGCAAATAGATCCACGAAATACACATGTAACTCTGTGAGATGAATTCACAGAACACTAAGCAGTTTCTCAGAAAGCTTCTTTCCAGATTTCATCTGAGGTTATTTCCTTTTTCACCATAGCCCTCTATGGGCTTCCAAATATCACTTTGCCAATTCGACAAGAACTGTCTTAGCGAAAGGCTTCTGGAGGGGAAAGCTGTAACTCTGTGAGATGATTTCACAGAACACAAAGAAGTTTCTCAGAAAGCTTCTTTCTCTTTGTTATCGGAGGATATTTCCTTTGGCCCTATAGTCTTCAAAGGGATCCGAAATATCTGTTCTCAGATTCCACAGAAATAAGGCTAGCAAAGAGATCCACGAAATACACATGTAACTCTGTGAGATGAATTCACAGAACACTAAGCAGTTTCTCAGAAAGCTTCTTTCCAGATTTCATCTGAGGATATTTCCTTTTTCACCATAGCCCTCTATGGGCTTCCAAATATCACTTTGCCAATTCCACAAGAACTGTCTTTGCGAAAGGCTTCTTGAGGGGAAAGCTGTAACTCTGTGAGTTGATTTCACAGAACACAAAGAAGTTTCTCAGAAAGCTTCTTTCTCTTTGGTATCGGAGGATATTTCCTTTGGCCCTATAGTCTTCAAAGGGATCCGAAATATCTGTTCTCAGATTCCACAGAAATAAGGCTAGCAAAGAGATCCACGAAATACACATGTAACTCTGTGAGATGGATTCACAGAACACTAAGCAGTTTCTCAGAAAGCTTCTTTCCAGATTTCATCTGAGGATATTTCCTTTTTCACCATAGCCCTCTATGGGCTTCAAAATATAACTTTGCCAATTCGACAAGAACTGTCTTAGCGAAAGGCTTCTTGAGGGGAAAGCTGTAACTCTGTGAGATGATTTCACAGAACACAAAGAAGTTTCTCAGAAAGCTTCTTTCTCTTTGTTATCGGAGGATATTTCCTTTGGCCCTATATTCTTCCAAGGGATCCGAAATATCTGTTCTCAGATTCCACAGAAATAAGGCTAACAAAGAGATCCACGAAATACACGTGTAACTCTGTGAGATGAATTCACAGAACACTAAGCAGTTTCTCAGAAAGCTTCTTTCCAGATTTCATCTGAGGATATTTCCTTTTTCACCATAGCCCTCTATTGGCTTCCAAATATCACTTTGCCAATTCCACAAGAACTGTCTTAGCGAAAGGCTTCTTGAGGGGAAAGCTGTAACTCTGTGAGATGATTTCACAGAACACAAAGAAGTTTTTCAGAAAGCTTCTTTCTCTTTGTTATCGGAGGATATTTCCTTTGGCCCTATAGTCTTCAAAGGGATCCGAAATATCTGTTCTCAGATTCCACAGAAATAAGGCTAGCAAAGAGATCCACGAAATACACATCTAACTCTGTGAGATGAATTCACAGAACACTAAGCAGTTTCTCAGAAAGCTTCTTTCCAGATTTCATCTGAGGATATTTAGTTTTTCACCATAGCCCTCTATGGGCTTCCAAATATCACTTTGCCAATTCCACAAGAACTGTCTTAGCGAAAGGCTTCTGAAGGGGAAAGCTGTAACTCTGTGAGATGATTTCACAGAACACAAAGAAGTTTCTCAGAAAGCTTCTTTCTCTTTGTTATCGGAGGATATTTCCTTTGGCCCTATAGTCTTCCAAGGGATCCGAAATATCTGTTCTCAGATTCCACAGAAATAAGGTTAACAAAGAGATCCACGAAATACACATCTAACTCTGTGAGATGAATTCACAGAACACTAAGCAGTTTCTCAGAAAGCTTCTTTCCAGATTTCATCTGAGGATATATCCTTTTTCACCAGCGCCCTCTATGGGCTTCCAAATATCACTTTGCCAATTCCACAAGAACTGTGTTAGCGAAAGGCTTCTTGAGGGGAAAGCTGTAACTCTGTGAGATGATTTCACAGAACACAAAGAAGTTTCTCAGAAAGCTTCTTTCTCTTTGTTATCGGAGGATATGTCCTTTGGCCCTATAGTCTTCTAAGGGATCCGAAATATCTGTTCTCAGATTCCACAGAAATAAGGCTAGGAAAGAGATCCGCGAAATACACATGTAACTCTGTGAGATGAATTCACAGAACACTAAGCAGTTTCTCAGAAAGCTTCTTTCCAGATTTCATCTGAGGATATTTGCTTTTTCACCATAGCCCTCTATGGGCTTCCAAATATCACTTTGCCAATTCCACAAGAACTGTCTTAGCGAAAGGCTTCTTGAGGGGAAAGCTGTAACTCTGTGAGATGATTTCACAGAACACAAAGAAGTTTCTCAGAAAGCTTCTTTCTCTTTGTTATCTGAGGATATGTCCTGTGGCCCTATAGTCTTCAAAGGGATCCGAAATATCTGTTCTCAGATTCCACAGAAATAAGGCTAGCAAAGAGATCCACGAAATACACATGTAACTCTGTGAGATGAATTCACAGAACACTAAGCAGTTTCTCAGAAAGCTTCTTTCCAGATTTCATCTGAGGATATTTCCTTTTTCACCATAGCCCTCTATGGGCTTCCAAATATCACTTTGCCAATTCCACAAGAACTGTCTTAGCGAAAGGCTTCTTGAGGGGAAAGCTGTAACTCTGTGAGATGATTTCACAGAACACGAAGAAGTTTCTCAGAAAGCTTCTTTCTCTTTGTTATCGGAGGATATTTCCTTTGGCCCTATAGTCTTCAAAGGGATCCGAAATATCTGTTCTCAGATTCCACAGAAATAAGGCTAGCAGGGCTTCCAAATATCACTTTGCCAATTCCACAAGAACTGTCTTAGCGAAAGGCTTCTTGAGGGGAAAGCTGTAAATCTGTGAGATGATTTCACAGAACACAAAGAAGTTTCTCAGAAAGCTTCTTTCTCTTTGTTATCCGAGGATATTTCCTTTGGCCCTATAGTCTTCAAAGGGATCCGAAATATCTGTTCTCAGATTCCACAGAAAAAAGGCTAGCAAAGAGATCCACGAAATACACGTGTAAATCTGTGAGATGAATTCACAGAACACTATGCAGTTTCTCAGAAAGCTTCTTTCCAGATTTCATCTGAGGATATTTCCTTTTTCACTGTAGCCCGCTATGGGCTTCAAATATCACTTTGCCAATTCCACAAGAACTGTCTTAGCGAAAGGCTTCTTGAGGGGAAAGCTGTAACTCTGTGAGATGATTTCACAGAACACAAAGAAGTTTCTCAGAAAGCTTCTTTCTCTTTGTTATCGGAGGATATTTCCTTTGGCCCTATAGTCTTCAAAGGGATCCGAAATATCTCTTCTCAGATTCCACAGAAATAAGGCTAGGAAAGAGATCCACGAAATACACATGTAACTCTGTGAGATGAATTCACAGAACACTAAGCAGTTTCTCAGAAAGCTTCTTTCCAGATTTCATCTGAGGATATTTCCTTTTTCACCATAGCCCTCTTTTGGCTTCCAAATATCACTTTGCCAATTCCACAAGAACTGGGTTAGCGAAAGGCTTCTTGAGGGGAAAGCTGTAACTCTGTGAGATGATTTCACAGAACACAAAGAAGTTTCTCAGAAAGCTTCTTTCTCTTTGTTATCCGAGGATATTTCCTTTGGCCCTATAGTCTTCAAAGGGATCCGAAATATCTGTTCTCAGATTCCACAGAAATAAGGCTAGCAAAGAGATCCACGAAATACACATGTAACTCTGTGAGATGAATTCACAGAACACTAAGCAGTTTCTCAGAAAGCTTCTTTCAAGATTTCATCTGAGGATATTTCCTTTTTCACCATAGCCCTCTATGGGCTTCCAAATATCACTTTGCCAATTCCACAAGAACTGTCTTAGCGAAAGGCTTCTTGAGGGGACAGCTGTAACTCTGTGAGATGATTTCACAGAACACAAAGAAGTTTCTCAGAAAGCTTCTTTCTCTTTGGTATCGGAGGATATTTCCATTGGCCCTATAGTCTTCAAAGGGATCCGAAATATCTGTTCTCAGATTCCACAGAAATAAGGCTAGCAAAGAGATCCACGAAATACACATGTAACTCTGTGAGATGAATTCACAGAACACTAAGCAGTTTCTCAGAAATCTTCTTTCCAGATTTCATCTGAGGATATTTCCTTTTTCACCATAGCCCTCTATGGGCTTCCAAATATCACTTTGCCAATTCCACAAGAACTGTCTTAGCGAAAGGCTTTTTGAGGGGAAAGCTGTAACTCTGTGAGATGATTTCACAGAACACAAAGAACTTTCTTACAAAGCTTCTTTCTCTTTGTTATCGGAGGATATTTCCTTTGGCCCTATAGTCTTCAAAGGGATCCGAAATATCTGTTCTCAGATTACACAGAAATAAGGCTCGCAAAGACATCCACGAAATACACATGTAACTCTGTGAGATGAATTCACAGAACACTAAGCAGTTTGTCAGAAAGCTTCTTTCCAGATTTCATCTGAGGATATTTCCTTTTTCACCATAGCCCTCTATGGGCTTCCAAATATCACTTTGCCAATTCCACAAGAACTGTCTTAGCGAAAGGCTTCTTGAGGGGAAAGCTGTAACTCTGTGAGATGATTTCACAGAACACAAAGAAGTTTCTCAGAAAGCTTCTTTCTCTTTGTTATCGGAGGATATTTCCTTTGGCGCTATAGTCTTCAAAGGGATCCGAAATATCTGTTCTCAGATTCCACAGAAATAAGGCTAGCAAAGAGATCCACGAAATACACATGTAACTCTGTGAGATGAATTCACAGAACACTAAGCAGTTTCTCAGAAGGCTTTTTCCAGATTTCATCTGAGGATATTTCCTTTTTCACCATAGCCCTCTATGGGCTTCCAAATATCACTTTGCCGATTCCACAAGAACTGTCTTAGCGAAAGGCTTCTTGAGGGGAAAGCTGTAACTCTGTGAGATGATTTCACAGAACACAAAGAAGTTTCTCAGAAAGCTTCTTTCTCTTTGTTATCTGAGGATATGTCCTTTGACCCTATAGTCTTCTAAGGGATCCGAAATATCTGTTCTCAGATTCCACAGAAATAAGGCTAGGAAAGAGATCCACGAAATACACATGTAACTCTGTGAGATGAATTCACAGAACACTAAGCAGTTTCTCAGAAAGCTTCTTTCCAGATTTCATCTGAGGACATTTCCTTTTTCACCATAGCCCTCTATGGGCTTCAAAATATAACTTTGCCAATTCGACAAGAACTGTCAGCGAAAGGCTTCTTGAGGGGTAAGCTGTAACTCTGTGAGATGATTTCACAGAACACAAAGAAGTTTCTCAGAAAGCTTCTTTCTCTTTGTTATCGGAGGATATTTCCTTTGGCCCTATAGTCTTCCAAGGGATCCGAAATATCTGTTCTCAGAATCCATAGAAATAAGGCTAACAAAGAGATCCACGAAATACACGTGTAACTCTGTGAGATGAATTCACAGAACACTAAGCAGTTTCTCAGAAAGCTTCTTTCCAGATTTCATCTGAGGATATTTCCTTTTTCACCATAGCCCTCTTTTGGCTTCCAAATATCACTTTGCCAATTCCACAAGAACTGTCTTAGCGAAAGGCTTCTTGTAGGGAAAGCTGTAACTCTGTGAGATGATTTCACAGAACACAAAGAAGTTTCTCAGAAAGCTTCTTTCTCTTTGTTATCGGAGGATATTTTCTTTGGCCCTATAGTCTTCAAAGGGATCCGAAATTACTGTTCTCAGATTCCACAGAAATAAGGCTAGCAAAGAGATCCACGAAATACACATGTAACTCTGTGAGATGAATTCACAGAACACTAAGCAGTTTCTCAGAGAGCTTCTTTCCAGATTTCATCTGAGGATATTTCCTTTTTCACCATAGCCCTCTATGGGCTTCCAAATATCACTTTGCCAATTCCACAAAAACTGTCTTAGCGAAAGGCTTCTGGAGGGGAAAGCTGTAACTCTGTAAGATGATTTCACAGAACACAAAGAAGTTTCTCAGAAAGCTTCTTTCTCTTTGTTATCGGAGGATATTTCCTTTGGACCTATAGTCTTCAAAGGGATCCGAAATATCTGTTCTCAGATTCCACAGAAATAATTCTAGCAAAGAGATCCACGAAATACACATGTAACTCTGTGAGATGAATTCACAGAACACTAAGCAGTTTCTCAGAAAGCTTCTTTCCAGATTTCATCTGAGGATATTTCCTTTTTCACCATAGCCCTCTATGGGCTTCCAAATATCACTTTGCCAATTCCACAAGAACTGGGTTAGCGAAAGGCTTCTTGAGGGGAAAGCTGTAACTCTGTGAGATGATTTCACAGAACACAAAGAAGTTTCTCAGAAAGCTTCTTTCTCTTTGTTATCCGAGGATATTTCCTTTGGCCCTATAGTCTTCAAAGGGATCCGAAATATCTGTTCTCAGATTCCACAGAAATAAGGCTAGCAAAGAGATCCACGAAATACACATGTAACTCTGTGAGATGAATTCACAGAACACTAAGCAGTTTCTCAGAAAGCTTCTTTCAAGATTTCATCTGAGGATATTTCCTTTTTCACCATAGCCCTCTATGGGCTTCCAAATATCACTTTGCCAATTCCACAAGAACTGTCTTAGCGAAAGGCTTCTTGAGGGGAAAGCTGTAACTCTGTGAGATGATTTCACAGAACACAAAGAAGTTTCTCAGAAAGCTTCTTTCTCTTTGGTATCGGAGGATATTTCCATTGGCCCTATAGTCTTCAAAGGGATCCGAAATATCTGTTCTCAGATTCCACAGAAATAAGGCTAGCAAAGAGATCCACGAAATACACATGTAACTCTGTGAGATGAATTCACAGAACACTAAGCAGTTTCTCAGAAATCTTCTTTCCAGATTTCATCTGAGGATATTTCCTTTTTCACCATAGCCCTCTATGGGCTTCCAAATATCACTTTGCCAATTGCACAAGAACTGTCTTAGCGAAAGGCTTTTTGAGGGGAAAGCTGTAACTCTGTGAGATGATTTCACAGAACACAAAGAACTTTCTTACAAAGCTTCTTTCTCTTTGTTATCGGAGGATATTTCCTTTGGCCCTATAGTCTTCAAAGGGATCCGAAATATCTGTTCTCAGATTACACAGAAATAAGGCTCGCAAAGACATCCACGAAATACACATGTAACTCTGTGAGATGAATTCACAGAACACTAAGCAGTTTGTCAGAAAGCTTCTTTCCAGATTTCATCTGAGGATATTTCCTTTTTCACCATAGCCCTCTATGGGCTTCCAAATATCACTTTGCCAATTCCACAAGAACTGTCTTAGCGAAAGGCTTCTTGAGGGGAAAGCTGTAACTCTGTGAGATGATTTCACAGAACACAAAGAAGTTTCTCAGAAAGCTTCTTTCTCTTTGTTATCGGAGGATATTTCCTTTGGCGCTATAGTCTTCAAAGGGATCCGAAATATCTGTTCTCAGATTCCACAGAAATAAGGCTAGCAAAGAGATCCACGAAATACACATGTAACTCTGTGAGATGAATTCACAGAACACTAAGCAGTTTCTCAGAAGGCTTCTTTCCAGATTTCATCTGAGGATATTTCCTTTTTCACCATAGCCCTCTATGGGCTTCCAAATATCACTTTGCCGATTCCACAAGAACTGTCTTAGCGAAAGGCTTCTTGAGGGGAAAGCTGTAACTCTGTGAGATGATTTCACAGAACACAAAGAAGTTTCTCAGAAAGCTTCTTTCTCTTTGTTATCTGAGGATATGTCCTTTGACCCTATAGTCTTCTAAGGGATCCGAAATATCTGTTCTCAGATTCCACAGAAATAAGGCTAGGAAAGAGATCCACGAAATACACATGTAACTCTGTGAGATGAATTCACAGAACACTAAGCAGTTTCTCAGAAAGCTTCTTTCCAGATTTCATCTGAGGACATTTCCTTTTTCACCATAGCCCTCTATGGGCTTCAAAATATAACTTTGCCAATTCGACAAGAACTGTCTTAGCGAAAGGCTTCTTGAGGGGTAAGCTGTAACTCTGTGAGATGATTTCACAGAACACAAAGAAGTTTCTCAGAAAGCTTCTTTCTCTTTGTTATCGGAGGATATTTCCTTTGGCCCTATAGTCTTCCAAGGGATCCGAAATATCTGTTCTCAGAATCCACAGAAATAAGGCTAACAAAGAGATCCACGAAATACACGTGTAACTCTGTGAGATGAATTCACAGAACACTAAGCAGTTTCTCAGAAAGCTTCTTTCCAGATTTCATCTGAGGATATTTCCTTTTTCACCATAGCCCTCTTTTGGCTTCCAAATATCACTTTGCCAATTCCACAAGAACTGTCTTAGCGAAAGGCTTCTTGTAGGGAAAGCTGTAACTCTGTGAGATGATTTCACAGAACACAAAGAAGTTTCTCAGAAAGCTTCTTTCTCTTTGTTATCGGAGGATATTTTCTTTGGCCCTATAGTCTTCAAAGGGATCCGAAATTACTGTTCTCAGATTCCACAGAAATAAGGCTAGCAAAGAGATCCACGAAATACACATGTAACTCTGTGAGATGAATTCACAGAACACTAAGCAGTTTCTCAGAGAGCTTCTTTCCAGATTTCATCTGAGGATATTTCCTTTTTCACCATAGCCCTCTATGGGCTTCCAAATATCACTTTGCCAATTCCACAAAAACTGTCTTAGCGAAAGGCTTCGGGAGGGGAAAGCTGTAACTCTGTAAGATGATTTCACAGAACACAAAGAAGTTTCTCAGAAAGCTTCTTTCTCTTTGTTATCGGAGGATATTTCCTTTGGCCCTATAGTCTTCAAAGGGATCCGAAATATCTGTTCTCAGATTCCACAGAAATAATTCTAGCAAAGAGATCCACGAAATACACATGTAACTCTGTGAGATGAATTCACAGAACACTAAGCAGTTTCTCAGAAATCTTCTTTCCAGATTTCATCTGAGGATATTTCCTTTTTCACCATAGCCCTCTATGGGCTTCCAAATATCACTTTGCCAATTCCACAAGAACTGGGTTAGCGAAAGGCTTCTTGAGGGGAAAGCTGTAACTCTGTGAGATGATTTCACAGAACACAAAGAAGTTTCTCAGAAAGCTTCTTTCTCTTTGTTATCCGAGGATATTTCCTTTGGCCCTATAGTCTTCAAAGGGATCCGAAATATCTGTTCTCAGATTCCACAGAAATAAGGCTAGCAAAGAGATCCACGAAATACACATGTAACTCTGTGAGATGAATTCACAGAACACTAAGTAGTTTCTCAGAAAGCTTCTTTCAAGATTTCATCTCAGGATATTTCCTTTTTCACCATAGCCCTCTATGGGCTTCCAAATATCACTTTGCCAATTCCACAAGAACTGTCTTAGCGAAAGGCTTCTTGAGGGGAAAGCTGTAACTCTGTGAGATGATTTCACAGAACACAAAGAAGTTTCTCAGAAAGTTTCTTTCTCTTTGTTATCAGAGGATATGTCCTTTGGCCCTATAGTCTTCTAAGGGATCCGAAATATCTGTTCTCAGATTCCACAGAAATAAGGCTAGCAAAGAGATCCACGAAATACAAGTGTAACTCTGTGAGATGAATTCACAGAACACTAAGCAGTTTCTCAGAAAGCTTCTTTCCAGATTTCATCTGAGGATATTTACTTTTTCACCATAGCCCTCTATGGGCTTCCAAATATCACTTTGCCAATTCCACAAGAACTGTCTTAGCGAAAGGCTTCTTGAGGGCAAAGCTGTAACTCTGTGAGATGATTTCACAGAACACAAAGAGGTTTCTCAGAAAGCTTCTCTCTCTTTGTTATCGGAGGATATTTCCTTTGGCCCTATAGTCTTCAAAGGGATCCGAAATATCTGTTCTCAGATTCCACAGAAATAAGGCTAACAAAGAGATCCACGAAATACACATGTAACTCTGTGAGATGAATTCACAGAACACTAAGCAGTTTCTCAGAAAGCTTCTTTCCAGATTTCATCTGAGGATATTTCCTTTTTCACCATAGCCCTCTATGGGCTTCCAAATATCACTTTGCCAATTCCACAAGAACTGTCTTAGCGAAAGGTTTCTTGAGGGGAAAGCTGTAACTCTGGAGATGATTTCACAGAACACAAAGAAGTTTCTCAGAAAGCTTCTCTCTCTTTGTTATCGGAGGATATTCCCTTTGGCCCTATGGTCTTCAAAGGGATCCGAAATATCTGTTCTCAGATTCCACAGAAATAAGGCTAGCAAAGAGATCCACGAAATACACATGTAACTCTGTGAGATGAATTCACAGAACACTAAGCAGTTTCTCAGAAAGCTTCTTTCCAGATTTCATCTGAGGATATTTCCTTTTTCACCATAGCCCTCTATGGGCTTCCAAATATCACTTTGCCAATTCGACAAGAACTGTCTTAGCGAAAGGCTTCTTGAGGGGAAAGCTGTAACTCTGTGAGATGATTTCACAGAACACAAAGAAGTTTCTCAGAAAGCTTCTTTCTCTATGTTATCGGAGGATATTTCCTTTGGCCCTATAGTCTTCAAAGGGATCCGAAATATCTGTTCTCAGATTCCACAGAAATAAGGCTAGCAAAGAGATCCACGAAATACACATGTAACTCTGTGAGATGAATTCACAGAACACTAAGCAGTTTCTCAGAAAGCTTCTTTCCAGATTTCATCTGAGGATATTTCCTTTTTCACCATAGCCCTCTATGGGCTTCCAAATATCACTTTGCCAATTCCACAAGAACTGTCTTAGCGAAAGGCTTCTTGAGGGGAAAGCTGTAACTCTGTGAGATGATTTCACAGAACACAAAGAAGTTTCTCACAAATCTTCTTTCTCTTTGTTATCTGAGGATATTTCCTTTGGACTATAGTCTTCAAAGGGATCCGAAATATCTGTTCTCAGATTCCACAGAAAAAAGGCTAGCAAAGAGATCCACGAAATACACGTGTAAATCTGTGAGATGAATTCACAGAACACTAAGCAGTTTCTCAGAAAGCTTCTTTCCAGATTTCATCTGAGGATATTTCCTTTTTCACTGTAGCCCGCTATGGGCTTCAAATATCACTTTGCCAATTCCACAAGAACTGTCTTAGCGAAAGGCTTCTTGAGGGGAAAGCTGTAACTCTGTGAGATGATTTCACAGAACACAAAGAAGTTTCTCAGAAAGCTTCTTTCTCTTTGTTATCGGAGGATATTTCCTTTGGCCCTATAGTCTTCAAAGGGATCCGAAATATCTCTTCTCAGATTCCACAGAAATAAGGCTAGGAAAGAGATCCACGAAATACACATGTAACTCTGTGAGATGAATTCACAGAACACTAAGCAGTTTCTCAGAAAGCTTCTTTCCAGATTTCATCTGAGGATATTTCCTTTTTCACCATAGCCCTCTATGGGCTTCCAAATATCACTTTGCCAATTCCACAAGAACTGTCTTAGCGAAAGGCTTCTTGAGGGGAAAGCTGTAACTCTGTGAGATGATTTCACAGAACACAAAGAAGTTTCTCAGAAAGCTTCTTTCTCTTTGGTATCGGAGGATATTTCCATTGGCCCTATAGTCTTCAAAGGGATCCGAAATATCTGTTCTCAGATTCCACAGAAATAAGGCTAGCAAAGAGATCCACGAAATACACGTGTAACTCTGTGAGATGAATTCACAGAACACTAAGCAGTTTCTCAGAAAGCTTCTTTCCAGATTTCATCTGAGGACATTTCCTTTTTCACCATAGCCCTCTATGGGCTTCAAAATATAACTTTGCCAATTCGACAAGAACTGTCTTAGCGAAAGGCTTCTGGAGGGGAAAGCTGTAACTCTGTGAGATGATTTCACAGAACACAAAGAAGTTTCTCAGAAAGCTTCTTTCTCTTTGTTATCGGAGGATATTTCCTTTGGCCCTATAGTCTTCCAAGGGATCCGAAATATCTGTTCTCAGAATCCACAGAAATAAGGCTAACAAAGAGATCCACGAAATACACGTGTAAATCTGTGAGATGAATTCACAGAACACTAAGCAGTTTCTCAGAAAGCTTCTTTCCAGATTTCATCTGAGGATATTTCCTTTTTCACCATAGCCCTCTATTGGCTTCCAAATATCACTTTGCCAATTCCACAAGAACTGTCTTAGCGAAAGGCTTCTGGAGGGGAAAGCTGTAACTCTGTGAGATGATTTCACAGAACACAAAGAAGTTTCTCAGAAAGCTTCTTTCTCTTTGTTGTCGGAGGATATGTCCTTTGGCCCTATAGTCTTCAAAGGGATCCGAAATATCTGTTCTCAGATTCCACAGAAATAAGGCTAGCAAAGAGATCCACGAAATACACATGTAACTCTGTGAGATGAATTCACAGAACACTAAGCAGTTTCTCAGAAAGCTTCTTTCCAGATTTCATCTGAGGATATTTCCTTTTTCACCATAGCCCTCTATGGGCTTCCAAATATCACTTGGCCATTCCACAAGAACTGTCTTAGCGAAAGGCTTCTTGAGGGGAAAGCTGTAACTCTGTGAGATGATTTCACAGAAAACAAAGAAGTTTCTCAGAAAGCTTCTTTCTCTTTGTTATCTGAGGAAATTTCCTTCGGACTATAGTCTTCAAAGGGATCAGAAATATCTGTTCTCAGACTCCACAGAAAAAAGGCTAGCAAAGAGATCAACGAAATACACATCTAACTCTGTGAGATGAATTCACAGAACACTAAGCAGTGTCTCAGAAAGCTTCTTTCCAGATTTCATCTGAGGATATTTCCTTTTTCACCATAGCCCTCTATGGGCTTCCAAATATCACTTTGCCAATTCCACAAGAACTGTCTTAGCGAAAGGCTTCTTGAGGGGAAAGCTGTAACTCTGTGAGATGATTTCACAGAACACAAAGAAGTTTCTCAGAAAGCTTCTTTCTCTTCGTTATCTTAGGAAATTTCCTTCGGACTATATTCTTCAAAGGGATCCGATATATCTGTTCTCAGATTCCACAGAAATAAGGCTAGCAAAGAGATCCACGAAATACACATGTAACTCTCTGAGATGAATTCACAGAACACTAAGCAGTTTCTCAGAGAGCTTCTTTCCAGATTTCATCTGAGGATATTTCCTTTTTCACCATAGCCCTCTATGGGCTTCCAAATATCACTTTGCCAATTCCACAAAAACTGTCTTAGCGAAAGGCTTCTGGAGGGGAAAGCTGTAACTCTGTGAGATGATTTCACAGAACACAAAGAAGTTTCTCAGAAAGCTTCTTTCTCTTTGTTATCGGAGGATATTTCCTTTGGCCCTATAGTCTTCAAAGGGATCCGAAATATCTGTTCTCAGATTCCACAGAAATAAGGCTAGCAAAGAGATCCACGAAATACACATGTAACTCTGTGAGATGAATTCACAGAACACTAAGCAGTTTCTCAGAAAGCTTCTTTCCAGATTTCATCTGAGGATATTTCCTTTTTCACCATAGCCCTCTATGGGCTTCCAAATATCACTTTGCCAATTCCACAAGAACTGGGTTAGCGAAAGGCTTCTTGAGGGGAAAGCTGTAACTCTGTGAGATGATTTCACAGAACACAAAGAAGTTTCTCAGAAAGCTTCTTTCTCTTTGTTATCCGAGGATATTTCCTTTGGCCCTATAGTCTTCAAAGGGATCCGAAATATCTGTTCTCAGATTCCACAGAAATAAGGCTAGCAAAGAGATCCACGAAATACACATGTAACTCTGTGAGATGAATTCACAGAACACTAAGCAGTTTCTCAGAAAGCTTCTTTCCAGATTTCATCTGAGGATATTTCCTTTTTCACCATAGCCCTCTATGGGCTTCCAAATATCACTTTGCTAATTCCACAAGAACTGTCTTAGCGAAAGGCTTCTTGAGGGGAAAGCTGTAACTCTGTGAGATGATTTCACAGAACACAAAGAAGTTTCTCAGAAAGCTTCTTTCTCTTTGTTATCGGAGGATATGACCTTTGGCCCTATAGTCTTCTAAGGGATCCGAAATATCTGTTCTCAGATTCCACAGAAATAAGGCTAGCAAAGAGATCCACGAAATACACATGTCACTCTGTGAGATGAATTCACAGAACACTAAGCAGTTTCTCAGAAAGCTTCTTTCCAGATTTCATCTGAGGATATTTCCTTTTTCACCATAGCCCTCTATGGGCTTCCAAATATCACTTTGCCAATTCCACAAGAACTGTCTTAGCGAAAGGCTTCTTGAGGGGAAAGCTGTAACTCTGTGAGATGATTTCAGAGAACACAAAGAAGTTTCTCAGAAAGCTTCTTTCTCTTTGTTATCTGAGGATATGTCCTTTGACCCTATAGTCTTCTAAGGGATCCGAAATATCTGTTCTCAGATTCCACAGAAATAAGGCTAGGAAAGAGATCCACGAAATACACATGTAACTCTGTGAGATGAATTCACAGAACACTAAGCAGTTTCTCAGAAAGCTTCTTTCCAGATTTCATCTGAGGACATTTCCTTTTTCACCATAGCCCTCTATGAGCTTCAAAATATAACTTTGCCAATTCGACAAGAACTGTCTTAGCGAAAGGCTTCTTGAGGGGAAAGCTGTAACTCTGTGAGATGATTTCACAGAACACAAAGAAGTTTCTCAGAAAGCTTCTTTCTCTTTGTTATCGGAGGATATTTCCTTTGGCCCTATAGTCTTCCAAGGGTTCCGAAATATCTGTTCTCAGAATCCACAGAAATAAGGCTAATAAAGAGATCCACGAAATACACGTGTAACTCTGTGAGATGAATTCACAGAACACTAAGCAGTTTCTCAGAAAGCTTCTTTCCAGATTTCATCTGAGGATATTTCCTTTTTCACCATAGCCCTCTATTGGCTTCCAAACATCACTTTGCCAATTCCACAAGAACTGTCTTAGCGAAAGGCTTCTTGAGGGGAAAGCTGTAACTCTGTGAGATGATTTCAGAGAACACAAAGAAGTTTCTCAGAAAGCTTCTTTCTCTTTGTTATCTGAGGATATGTCCTTTGACCCTATAGTCTTCTAAGGGATCCGAAATATCTGTTCTCAGATTCCACAGAAATAAGGCTAGGAAAGAGATCCACGAAATACACATGTAACTCTGTGAGATGAATTCACAGAACACTAAGCAGTTTCTCAGAAAGCTTCTTTCCAGATTTCATCTGAGGACATTTCCTTTTTCACCATAGCCCTCTATGAGCTTCAAAATATAACTTTGCCAATTCGACAAGAACTGTCTTAGCGAAAGGCTTCTTGAGGGGAAAGCTGTAACTCTGTGAGATGATTTCACAGAACACAAAGAAGTTTCTCAGAAAGCTTCTTTCTCTTTGTTATCGGAGGATATTTCCTTTGGCCCTATAGTCTTCCAAGGGATCCGAAATATCTGTTCTCAGAATCCACAGAAATAAGGCTAACAAAGAGATCCACGAAATACACGTGTAACTCTGTGAGATGAATTCACAGAACACTAAGCAGTTTCTCAGAAAGCTTCTTTCCAGATTTCATCTGAGGATATTTCCTTTTTCACCATAGCCCTCTATTGGCTTCCAAACATCACTTTGCCAATTCCACAAGAACTGTCTTAGCGAAAGGCTTCTGGAGGGGAAAGCTGTAACTCTGTGAGATGATTTCACAGAACACAAAGAAGTTTCTCAGAAAGCTTCTTTCTCTTTGTTATCGGAGGATATGTCCTTTGGCCCTATAGTCTTCAAAGGGATCCGAAATATCTGTTCTCAGATTCCACAGAAATAAGGCTAGCAAAGAGATCCAGAAATACACATGTAACTCTGTGAGATGAATTCACAGAACACTAAGCAGTTTCTCAGAGAGCTTCTTTCCAGATTTCATCTGAGGATATTTCCTTTTTCACCATAGCCCTCTATGGGCTTCCAAATATCACTTTGCCAATTCCACAAGAACTGTCTTAGCGAAAGGCTTCCTGAAGGGAAAGATGTAACTCTGTGAGATGATTTCACAGAACACAAAGAAGTTTCTCAGAAAGCTTCTTTCTCTTTGTTATCGGAGGATATGTCCTTTGGCCCTATAGTCTTCAAAGGGATCCGAAATAACTGTTCTCAGATTCCACAGAAATAAGGCTAGCAAAGAGATCCACGAAATACACATGTAACACTGTGAGATGAATTCACAGAACACTAAGCAGTTTCTCAGAGAGCTTCTTTCCAGATTTCATCTGAGGATATTTCCTTTTTCACCATAGCCCTCTATGGGCTTCCAAATATCACTTTGCCAATTCCACAAGAACTGTCTTAGCGAAAGGCTTCTTGTAGGGAAAGCTGTAACTCTGTGAGATGATTTCACAGAACACAAAGAAGTTTCTCAGAAAGCTTCTTTCTCTTCGTAATCTTAGGAAATTTCCTACGGACTATATTCCTCAAAGGGATCCGATATATCTGTTCTCAGATTCCACAGAAATAAGGCTAGCAAAGAGATCCACGAAATACACATGTAACTCTGTGAGATGAATTCACAGAACACTATGCAGTTTCTCAGAAAGCTTCTTTCCAGATTTCATCTGAGGATATTTCCTTTTTCACCATAGCCCTCTACGGGCTTCCAAATATCACTTTGCCAATTCCACAAGAACTGTCTTAGCGAAAGGCTTCTTGAGGGGAAAGCTGTAACTCTGTGAGATGGTTTCACAGAAAACAAAGAAGTTTCTCAGAAAGCTTCTTTCTCTTTGTTATCTGAGGAAATTTCCTTCGGACTATAGTCTTCAAAGGGATCAGAAATATCTGTTCTCAGACTCCACAGAAAAAAGGCTAGCAAAGAGATCAATGAAATGCACATCTAACTCTGTGAGATGAATTCACAGAACACTAAGCAGTTTCTCAGAAAGCTTCTTTCCAGATTTCATCTGAGGATATTGACTTTTTCACCATAGCCCTCTATGGGCTTCCAAATATCACTTTGCCAATTCCACAAGAACTGTCTTAGCGAAAGGCTTCTTGAGGGGAAAGCTGTAACTCTGTGAGATGATTTCACAGAACACAAAGAAGTTTCTCAGAAAGCTTCTTTCTCTTCGTAATCTTAGGAAATTTCCTTCGGACTATATTCCTCAAAGGGATCCGATATATCTGTTCTCAGATTCCACAGAAATAAGGCTAGCAAAGAGATCCAGAAATACACATGTAACTCTGTGAGATGAATTCACAGAACACTAAGCAGTTTCTCAGAGAGCTTCTTTCCAGATTTCATCTGAGGATATTTCCTTTTTCACCATAGCCCTCTATGGGCTTCCAAATATCACTTTGCCAATTCCACAAGAACTGTCATAGCGAAAGGCTTCTAGAGGGGAAAGCTGTAACTCTCTGAGATGATTTCACAGAACACAAAGAAGTTTCTCAGAATGCTTCTTTCTCTTTGTTATCGGAGGATATTTCCTTTGGCCCTATAGTCTTCAAAGGGATCCGAAATATCTGTTCTCAGATTCCACAGAAATAAGGCTAGCAAAGAGATCCACGAATACACATCTAACTCTGTGAGACGAATTCACAGAACACTAAGGAGTTTCTCAGAAAGCTTCTTTCCAGATTTCATCTGAGGATATTTCCTTTTTCACCAGCGCCCTCTATGGGCTTCCAAATATCACTTTGCCAATTCCACAAGAACTGTCTTAGCGAAAGGCTTCTTGAGGGGAAAGCTGTAACTCTGTGAGATGATTTCACAGAACACAGAGAAGTTTCTCAGAAATCTTCTTTCTCTTTGTTATCTGAGGAAATTTCCTTCGGACTATATTCTTCAAAGGGATCCGAAATATCTGTTCTCAGATTCCACAGAAATAAGGCTAGCAAAGAGATCCACGAAATACACGTGTAAATCTGTGAGATGAATTCACAGAACACTAAGCAGTTTCTCAGAAAGCTTCTTTCCAGATTTCATCTGAGGATATTTCCTTTTTCACCGTAGCCCTCTATGGGCTTCCAAATATCACTTTGCCAATTCCACAAGAACTGTGTTAGCGAAAGGCTTCTTGAGGGGAAAGCTGTAACTCTGTGAGATGATTTCACAGAACACAAAGAAGTTTCTCAGAAAGCTTCTTTCTCTTTGTTGTCGGAGGATATGTCCTTTGGCCCTATTGTCTTCAAAGGGATCCGAAATAACTGTTCTCAGATTCCACAGAAATAAGGCTAGCAAAGAGATCCACGAAATACACATGTAACTCTGTGAGATGAATTCACAGAACACTAAGCATTTTCTCAGAAAGCTTCTTTCCATATTTCATCTTAGGATATTTCCTTTTTCACCATAGCCCTCTATGGGCTTCCAAATATCACTTTGCCAATTCCACAAGAACTGTCTTAGCGAAAGGCTTCCTGAAGGGAAAGATGTAACTCTGTGAGATGATTTCACAGAACACAAAGAAGTTTCTCAGAAAGCTTCTTTCTCTTTGTTATCGGAGGATATGTCCTTTGGCCCTATAGTCTTCAAAGGGATCCGAAATAACTGTTCTCAGATTCCACAGAAATAAGGCTAGCAAAGAGATCCACGAAATACACATGTAACTCTGTGAGATGAATTCACAGAACACTAAGCAGTTTCTCAGAAAGCTTCTTTCCAGATTTCATCTGAGGATATTTCCTTTTTCACCATAGCCCTCTGTGGGCTTCCAAATATCACTTTGCCAATTCCACAAGAACTGTCTTAGCGAAAGGCTTCTTGAGGGGAAAGCTGTAACTCTGTGAGATGATTTCACAGAACACAAAGAAGTTCCTCAGAAAGCTTCTTTCTCTTTCGTATCGGAGGATATTTCCTTTGGCCCTATAGTCTCAAAGGGATCCGAAATATCTGTTCTCAGATTCCACAGAAATAAGGCTAGCAAAGAGATCCACGAAATACACATGTAACTCTGTGAGATGAATTCACAGAACACTAAGCAGTTTCTCAGAAAGCTTCTTTCCAGATTTCATCTGAGGATATTTCCTTTTTCACCATAGCCCTCTAATGGCTTCCAAATATCACTTTGCCAATTCCACAAGAACTGTCTTAGCGAAAGGCTTCTTGAGGGGAAAGCTGTAACTCTGTGAGATGATTTCACAGAACACAAAGAAGTTTCTCAGAAAGCTTCTTTCTCTTTGTTATCTGAGGATATGTCCTTTGACCCTATAGTCTTCTAAGGGATCCGAAATATCTGTTCTCAGATTCCACAGACATAAGGCTAGGAAAGAGATCCACGAAATACACATGTAACTCTGTGAGATGAATTCACAGAACACTAAGCAGTTTCTCAGAAAGCTTCTTTCCAGATTTCATCTGAGGACATTTCCTTTTTCAGCATAGCCCTCTATGGGCTTAAAAATATAACTTTGCCAATTCGACAAGAACTGTCTTAGCGAAAGGCTTCTAGAGGGGAAAGCTGTAACTCTGTGAGATGATTTCACAGAACACAAAGAAGTTACTCAGAAAGCTTCTTTCTCTTTGTTATCGGAGGATATTTCCTTTGGCCCTATAGTCTTCAAAGGGATCCGAAATATCTGTTCTAAGATTCCACAGAAATAAGGCTAGCAGGGCTTCCAAATATCACTTTGCCAATTTCACAAGAACTGTCTTAGCGAAAGGCTTCTTGAGGGGGAAGCTGTAACTCTGTGAGATGATTTCACAGAACACAAAGAAGTTTCTTAGAAAGCTTCTTTCTCTTTGTTATCGGAGGATATTTCCTTTGGCCCTATAGTCTTCAAAGGGATCCGAAATATCTGTTCTCAGATTCCACAGAAATAAGGCTAGCAAAGAGATCCACGAAATACACATGTAACTCTGTGAGATGAATTCACAGAACACTAAGCAGTTTCTCAGAGAGCTTCTTTCCAGATTTCATCTGAGGATATTTCCTTTTTCACCATAGCCTTCTATGGGCTTCCAAATATCACTTTGCCAATTCCACAATAACTGGCTTAGCGAAAGGCTTCTTGAGGGGAAAGCTGTAACTCTGTGAGATGATTTCACAGAACACAAAGAAGTTTCTCAGAAAGCTTCTTTCTCTTTCTTATCGGAGGATATTTCCTGTGGCCCTATAGTCTTCAAAGGGATCCGAAATATCTGTTCTCAGATTCCACAGAAATAAGGCTAGCAAAGAGATCCACGAAATACACATGTAACTCTGTGAGATGAATTCACAGAACACTAAGCAGTTTCTCAGAAAGCTTCTTTCCAGATTTCATCTGAGGATATTTCCTTTTTCACCAGCGCCCTCTATGGTCTTCCAAATATCACTTTGCCAATTCCACAAGAACTGTGTTAGCGAAAGGCTTCTTGAGGGGAAAGCTGTAACTCTGTGAGATGATTTCACAGAACACAAAGAAGTTTCTCAGAAAGCTTCTTTCTCTTTGTTATCCGAGGATATTTCCTTTGGCCCTATAGTCTTCAAAGGGATCCGAAATATCTGTTCTCAGATTCCACAGAAATAAGGCTAGCAAAGAGATCCACGAAATACACATGTAACTCTGTGAGATGAATTCACAGAACACTAAGCAGTTTCTCAGAAAGCTTCTTTCCAGATTTCTTCTGAGGATATTTCCTTTTTCACCATAGCCCTCTATGGGCTTCCAAATATCACTTTGCCAATTCCACAAGAACTGTCTTAGCGAAAGGCTTCTTGAGGGGAAAGCTGTAACTCTGTGAGATGATTTCACAGAACACAAAGAAGTTTCTCAGAAAGTTTCTTTCTCTTTGTTATCAGAGGATATGTCCTTTGGCCCTATAGTCTTCTAAGGGATCCGATATATCTGTTCTCAGATTCCACAGAAATAAGGCTAGCAAAGAGATCCACGAAATACACATGTAACTCTGTGAGATGAATTCACAGAACACTAAGCAGTTTCTCAGAAAGCTTCTTTCCAGATTTCATCTGAGGATATTTCCTTTTTCACCATAGCCCTCTACGGGCTTCCAAATATCACTTTGCCATTTCCACAAGAACTGTCTTAGCGAAAGGCTTCTTGAGGGGAAAGCTGTAACTCTGTGAGATCATTTCACAGAACACAAAGAAGTTTCTCAGAAAGATTATTTCTCTTTGTTATCGGAGGATATTTCCTGTGGCCCTATAGTCTTCAAAGGGATCCGAAATATCTCTTCTCAGATTCCACAGAAATAAGGCTAGCAAAGAGATCCACGAAATACACATGTAACTCTGTGAGATGAATTCACAGAACACTAAGCAGTTTCTCAGAAAGCTTCTTTCCAGATTTCATCTGAGGATATTTCCTTTTTCACCAGCGCCCTCTATGGGCTTCCAAATATCACTTTGCCAATTCCACAAAAACTGTGTTAGAGAAAGGCTTCTTGAGGGGAACGCTGTAACTCTGTGAGATGATTTCACAGAACACAAAGAAGTTTCTCAGAAAGCTTCTTTCTCTTTGTTATCCGAGGATATTTCCTTTGGCCCTATAGTCTTCTAAGGGATCCGAAATATCTGTTCTCAGATTCCACAGAAATAAGGCTAGCAAAGAGATCCACGAAATACACATGTAACTCTGTGAGATGAATTCACAGAACACTAAACAGTTTCTCAGAAAGCTTCTTTCCAGATTTCATCTGAGGATATTTCCTTTTTCAACATAGCCCTCTATGGGCTTCCAAATATCACTTTGCCAATTCCACAAGACCTGTCTTAGCGAAAGGCTTCTTGAGGGGAAAGCTGTAACTCTGTGAGATGATTTCACAGAACACAAAGAAGTTTCTCAGAAAGCTTCTTTCTCTTTGTTATCGGAGGATATGTCCTTTGGCCCTATAGTCTTCTAAGGGATCCGAAATATCTGTTCTCAGATTCCACAGAAATAAGGCTAGCAAAGAGATCCACGAAATACACATGTAACTATGCGAGATGAATTCACAGAACACTAAGCAGTTTCTCAGAAAGCTTCTTTCCAGATTTCATCTGAGGATATTTCCTTTTTCACCATATCCCTCTATGGGCTTCCAAATATCACTTTGCCAATTCCACAAGAACTGTCTTAGCGAAAGGCTTCTTGAGGGGAAAGCTGTAACTCTGTGAGATGAATTCACAGAACACTAAGCAGTTTCTCAGAAAGCTTCTTTCCAGATTTCATCTGAGGATATTTCCTTTTTCACCATAGCCCTCTATGGGCTTCCAAATATCACTTTGCCATTTCCACAAGAACTGTCTTAGCGAAAGGCTTCTTGAGGGGAAAGCTGTAACTCTGTGAGATGATTTCACAGAACACAAAGAAGTTTCTCAGAAAGCTTCTTTCTCTTTGTTATCGGAGGATATGTCCTTTGGCCCTATTGTCTTCTAAGGGATCCGAAATATCTCTTCTCAGATTCCAGAGAAATAAGGCTAGCAAAGAGATCCAAGAAATACACATGTAACTCTGTGAGATGAATTCACAGAACACTAAGCAGTTTCTCAGAAAGCTTCTTTCCAGATTTCATCAGAGGATATTTCCTTTTTCACCATAGCCCTCTATGGGCTTCCAAATATCACTTTGCCAATTCCACAAGAACTGTCTTAGCGAAAGGCTTCTTGAGGGGAAAGCTGTAACTCTGTGAGATGATTTCACAGAACACAAAGAAGTTTCTCAGAAAGCTTCTTTCTCTTTGTTATCGGAGGATATTTCCTTTGGTCCTATAGTCTTCAAAGGGATCCGAAATATCTCTACTCAGATTCCACAGAAATAAGGCTAGCAAAGAGATCCAAGAAATACACATGTAACTCTGTGAGATGAATTCACAGAACACTAAGCAGTTTCTCAGAAAGCTTCTTTCCAGATTTCATCTGAGGATATTTCCTTTTTCACCATAGCCCTCTATGGGCTTCCAAATATCACTTTGCCAATTCCACAAGAACTGTCTTAGCGAAAGGCGTCTTGAGGGGAAAGCTGTAACTCTGTGAGATGATTTCACAGAACACAAAGAAGTTTCTCAGAAAGCTTCTTTCTCTTTGTTATCGGAGGATATGTCCTTGGGCCCTATTGTCTTCTAAGGGATCCGAAATATCTCTACTCAGATTCCACAGAAATAAGGCTAGCAAAGAGATCCAAGAAATACACATGTAACTCTGTGAGATGAATTCACAGAACACTAAGCAGTTTCTCAGAAAGCTTCTTTCCAGATTTCATCAGAGGATATTTCCTTTTTCACCATAGCCCTCTATGGGCTTCCAAATATCACTTTGCCAATTCCACAAGAACTGTCTTAGCGAAAGGCTTCTTGTAGGGAAAGCTGTAACTCTGTGAGATGATTTCACAGAACACAAAGAAGTTTCTCAGAAAGCTTCTTTCTCTTTGTTATCGGAGGATATTTCCTTTGGCCCTATAGTCTTCAAAGGGATCCGAAATTACTGTTCTCAGATTCCACAGAAATAAGGCTAGCAAAGAGATCCACGAAATACACATGTAACTCTGTGAGATGAATTCACAGAACACTAAGCAGTTTCTCAGAAAGCTTCTTTCCAGATTTCATCTGAGGATATTTCCTTTTTCACCATAGCCCTCTATGGGCTTCCAAATATCACTTTGCCAATTCCACAAGAACTGTCTTAGCGAAAGGCTTCTTGAGGGGAAAGCTGTAACTCTGTGAGATGATTTCACAGAACACAAAGAAGTTTCTCAGAAAGCTTCTTTCTCTTTGTTATCGGAGGATATTTCCTTTGGCCCTATAGTCTTCAAAGGGATCCGAAATTACTGTTCTCAGATTCCACAGAAATAAGGCTAGCAAAGAGATCCACGAAATACACATGTAACTCTGTGAGATGAATTCACAGAACACTAAGCAGTTTCTCAGAAAGCTTCTTTCCAGATTTCATCTGAGGATATTTCCTTTTTCACCATAGCCCTCTATGGGCTTCCAAATATCACTTTGCCAATTCCACAAGAACTGTCTTAGCGAAAGGCTTCTTGAGGGGAAAGCTGTAACTCTGTGAGATGAATTCACAGAACACTAAGCAGTTTCTCAGAAAGCTTCTTTCCAGATTTCATCTGAGGATATTTCCTTTTTCACCATAGCCCTCTATGGGCTTCCAAATATCACTTTGCCATTTCCACAAGAACTGTCTTAGCGAAAGGCTTCTTGAGGGGAAAGCTGTAACTCTGTGAGATGATTTCACAGAACACAAAGAAGTTTCTCAGAAAGCTTCTTTCTCTTTGTTATCTGAGGATATGTCCTTTGGCCCTATTGTCTTCTAAGGGATCCGAAATATCTCTTCTCAGATTCCACAGAAATAAGGCTAGCAAAGAGATCCAAGAAATACACATGTAACTCTGTGAGATGAATTCACAGAACACTAAGCAGTTTCTCAGAAAGCTTCTTTCCAGATTTCATCAGAGGATATTTCCTTTTTCACCATAGCCCTCTATGGGCTTCCAAATATCACTTTGCCAATTCCACAAGAACTGTCTTAGCGAAAGGCTTCTTGTAGGGAAAGCTGTAACTCTGTGAGATGATTTCACAGAACACAAAGAAGTTTCTCAGAAAGCTTCTTTCTCTTTGTTATCGGAGGATATTTCCTTTGGCCCTATAGTCTTCAAAGGGATCCGAAATTACTGTTCTCAGATTCCACAGAAATAAGGCTAGCAAAGAGATCCACGAAATACACATGTAACTCTGTGAGATGAATTCACAGAACACTAAGCAGTTTCTCAGAATGCTTCTTTCCAGATTTCATCTGAGGATATTTCCTTTTTCACCATAGCCCTCTATGGGCTTCCAAATATCACTTTGCCAATTCCACAAGAACTGTCTTAGCGAAAGGCTTCTTGAGGGGAAAGCTGTAACTCTGTGAGATGATTTCACAGAACACAAAGAAGTTTCTGAGAAAGCTTCTTTCTCTTTGTTATCGGAGCATATTTCCTTTGGCCCTATAGTCTTCAAAGGGATCCGAAATATCTCTACTCAGATTCCACAGAAATAAGGCTAGCAAAGAGATCCAAGAAATACACATGTAACTCTGTGAGATGAATTCACAGAACACTAAGCAGTTTCTCAGAAAGCTTCTTTCCAGATTTCATCTGAGGATATTTCCTTTTTCACCATAGCCCTCTATGGGCTTCCAAATATCACTTTGCCAATTCCACAAGAACTGTCTTAGCGAAAGGCGTCTTGAGGGGAAAGCTGTAACTCTGTGAGATGATTTCACAGAACACAACGAAGTATCTCAGAAAGCTTCTTTCTCTTTGTTATCGGAGGATATGTCCTTGGGCCCTATTGTCTTCTAAGGGATCCGAAATATCTCTACTCAGATTCCACAGAAATAAGGCTAGCAAAGAGATCCAAGAAATACACATGTAACTCTGTGAGATGAATTCACAGAACACTAAGCAGTTTCTCAGAAAGCTTCTTTCCAGATTTCATCAGAGGATATTTCCTTTTTCACCATAGCCCTCTATGGGCTTCCAAATATCACTTTGCCAATTCCACAAGAACTGTCTTAGCGAAAGGCTTCTTGTAGGGAAAGCTGTAACTCTGTGAGATGATTTCACAGAACACAAAGAAGTTTCTCAGAAAGCTTCTTTCTCTTTGTTATCGGAGGATATTCCCTTTGGCCCTATAGTCTTCAAAGGGATCCGAAATTACTGTTCTCAGATTCCACAGAAATAAGGCTAGCAAAGAGATCCACGAAATACACATGTAACTCTGTGAGATGAATTCACAGAACACTAAGCAGTTTCTCAGAAAGCTTCTTTCCAGATTTCATCTGAGGATATTTCCTTTTTCACCATAGCCCTCTAAGGGCTTCCAAATATCACTTTGCCAATTCCACAAGAACTGTCTTAGCGAAAGGCTTCTTGAGGGGAAAGCTGTAACTCTGTGAGATGAATTCACAGAACACTAAGCAGTTTCTCAGAAAGCTTCTTTCCAGATTTCATCTGAGGATATTTCCTTTTTCACCATTGCCCTCTAAGGGCTTCCAAATATCACTTTGCCAATTCCACAAGAACTGTCTTAGCGAAAGGCTTCTTGTAGGGAAAGCTGTAACTCTGTGAGATGATTTCACAGAACACAAAGAAGTTTCTCAGAAAGCTTCTTTCTCTTTGTTATCGGAGAATATTTCCTTTGGCCCTATAGTCTTCAAAGGGATCCGAAATTACTGTTCTCAGATTCCACAGAAATAAGGCTAGCAAAGAGATCCACGAAATACACATGTAACTCTGTGAGATGAATTCACAGAACACTAAGCAGTTTCTCAGAAAGCTTCTTTCCAGATTTCATCTGAGGATATTTCCTTTTTCACCATAGCCCTCTATGGGCTTCCAAATATCACTTTGCCAATTCCACAAGAACTGTCTTAGCGAAAGGCTTCTTGAGGGGAAAGCTGTAACTCTGTGAGATGAATTCACAGAACACTAAGCAGTTTCTCAGAAAGCTTCTTTCCAGATTTCATCTGAGGATATTTCCTTTTTCACCATAGCCCTCTATGGGCTTCCAAATATCACTTTGCCAATTCCACAAGAACTGTCTTAGCGAAAGGCTTCTTGTAGGGAAAGCTGTAACTCTGTGATATGATTTCACAGAACACAAAGAAGTTTCTCAGAAAGCTTCTTTCTCTTTGTTATCGGAGGATATTTCCTTTGGCCCTATAGTCTTCAAAGGGATCCGAAATTACTGTTCTCAGATTCCACAGAAATAAGGCTAGCAAAGAGATCCACGAAATACACATGTAACTCTGTGAGATGAATTCACAGAACACTAAGCAGTTTCTCAGAAAGCTTCTTTCCAGATTTCATCTGAGGATATTTCCTTTTTCACCATAGCCCTCTATGGGCTTCCAAATATCACTTTGCCAATTCCACAAGAACTGTCTTAGCGAAAGGCTTCTTGAGGGGAAAGCTGTAACTCTGTGAGATGAATTCACAGAACACTAAGCAGTTTCTCAGAAAGCTTCTTTCCAGATTTCATCTGAGGATATTTCCTTTTTCACCATAGCCCTCTAAGGGCTTCCAAATATCACTTTGCCAATTCCACAAGAACTGTCTTAGCGAAAGGCTTCTTGTAGGGAAAGCTGTAACTCTGTGAGATGATTTCACAGAACACAAAGAAGTTTCTCAGAAAGCTTCTTTCTCTTTGTTATCGGAGGATATTTCCTTTGGCCCTATAGTCTTCAAAGGGATCCGAAATTACTGTTCTCAGATTCCACAGAAATAAGGCTAGCAAAGAGATCCACGAAATACACATGTAACTCTGTGAGATGAATTCACAGAACACTAAGCAGTTTCTCAGAAAGCTTCTTTCCAGATTTCATCTGAGGATATTTCCTTTTTCACCATAGCCCTCTATGGGCTTCCAAATATCACTTTGCCAATTCCACAAGAACTGTCTTAGCGAAAGGCGTCTTGAGGGGAAAGCTGTAACTCTGTGAGATGATTTCACAGAACACAACGAAGTATCTCAGAAAGCTTCTTTCTCTTTGTTATCGGAGGATATGTCCTTGGGCCCTATTGTCTTCTAAGGGATCCGAAATATCTCTACTCAGATTCCACAGAAATAAGGCTAGCAAAGAGATCCAAGAAATACACATGTAACTCTGTGAGATGAATTCACAGAACACTAAGCAGTTTCTCAGAAAGCTTCTTTCCAGATTTCATCAGAGGATATTTCCTTTTTCACCATAGCCCTCTATGGGCTTCCAAATATCACTTTGCCAATTCCACAAGAACTGTCTTAGCGAAAGGCTTCTTGTAGGGAAAGCTGTAACTCTGTGAGATGATTTCACAGAACACAAAGAAGTTTCTCAGAAAGCTTCTTTCTCTTTGTTATCGGAGGATATTCTCTTTGGCCCTATAGTCTTCAAAGGGATCCGAAATTACTGTTCTCAGATTCCACAGAAATAAGGCTAGCAAAGAGATCCACGAAATACACATGTAACTCTGTGAGATGAATTCACAGAACACTAAGCAGTTTCTCAGAAAGCTTCTTTCCAGATTTCATCAGAGGATATTTCCTTTTTCACCATAGCCCTCTATGGGCTTCCAAATATCACTTTGCCAATTCCACAAGAACTGTCTTAGCGAAAGGCTTCTTGAGGGGAAAGCTGTAACTCTGTGAGATGAATTCACAGAACACTAAGCAGTTTCTCAGAAAGCTTCTTTCCAGATTTCATCTGAGGATATTTCCTTTTTCACCATTGCCCTCTATGGGCTTCCAAATATCACTTTGCCAATTCCACAAGAACTGTCTTAGCGAAAGGCTTCTTGTAGGGAAAGCTGTAACTCTGTGAGATGATTTCACAGAACACAAAGAAGTTTCTCAGAAAGCTTCTTTCTCTTTGTTATCGGAGGATATTCCCTTTGGCCCTATAGTCTTCAAAGGGATCCGAAATTACTGTTCTCAGATTCCACAGAAATAAGGCTAGCAAAGAGATCCACGAAATACACATGTAACTCTGTGAGATGAATTCACAGAACACTAAGCAGTTTCTCAGAAAGCTTCTTTCCAGATTTCATCTGAGGATATTTCCTTTTTCACCATAGCCCTCTATGGGCTTCCAAATATCACTTTGCCAATTCCACAAGAACTGTCTTAGCGAAAGGCTTCTTGAGGGGAAAGCTGTAACTCTGTGAGATGAATTCACAGAACACTAAGCAGTTTCTCAGAAAGCTTCTTTCCAGATTTCATCTGAGGATATTTCCTTTTTCACCATAGCCCTCTATGGGCTTCCAAATATCACTTTGCCAATTCCACAAGAACTGTCTTAGCGAAAGGCTTCTTGTAGGGAAAGCTGTAACTCTGTGAGATGATTTCACAGAACACAAAGAAGTTTCTCAGAAAGCTTCTTTCTCTTTGTTATCGGAGGATATTTCCTTTGGCCCTATAGTCTTCAAAGGGATCCGAAATTACTGTTCTCAGATTCCACAGAAATAAGGCTAGCAAAGAGATCCACGAAATACACATGTAACTCTGTGAGATGAATTCACAGAACACTAAGCAGTTTCTCAGAAAGCTTCTTTCCAGATTTCATCTGAGGATATTTCCTTTTTCACCATAGCCCTCTATGGGCTTCCAAATATCACTTTGCCAATTCCACAAGAACTGTCTTAGCGAAAGGCTTCTTGAGGGGAAAGCTGTAACTCTGTGAGATGAATTCACAGAACACTAAGCAGTTTCTCAGAAAGCTTCTTTCCAGATTTCATCTGAGGATATTTCCTTTTTCACCATAGCCCTCTATGGGCTTCCAAATATCACTTTGCCAATTCCACAAGAACTGTCTTAGCGAAAGGCTTCTTGTAGGGAAAGCTGTAACTCTGTGAGATGATTTCACAGAACACAAAGAAGTTTCTCAGAAAGCTTCTTTCTCTTTGTTATCGGAGGATATTTCCTTTGGCCCTATAGTCTTCAAAGGGATCCGAAATTACTGTTCTCAGATTCCACAGAAATAAGGCTAGCAAAGAGATCCACGAAATACACATGTAACTCTGTGAGATGAATTCACAGAACACTAAGCAGTTTCTCAGAAAGCTTCTTTCCAGATTTCATCTGAGGATATTTCCTTTTTCACCATAGCCCTCTATGGGCTTCCAAATATCACTTTGCCATTTCCACAAGAACTGTCTTAGCGAAAGGCTTCTTGAGGGGAAAGCTGTAACTCTGTGAGATGATTTCACAGAACACAAAGAAGTTTCTCAGAAAGCTTCTTTCTCTTTGTTATCTGAGGATATGTCCTTTGGCCCTATTGTCTTCTAAGGGATCCGAAATATCTCTTCTCAGATTCCACAGAAATAAGGCTAGCAAAGAGATCCAAGAAATACACATGTAACTCTGTGAGATGAATTCACAGAACACTAAGCAGTTTCTCAGAAAGCTTCTTTCCAGATTTCATCAGAGGATATTTCCTTTTTCACCATAGCCCTCTATGGGCTTCCAAATATCACTTTGCCAATTCCACAAGAACTGTCTTAGCGAAAGGCTTCTTGTAGGGAAAGCTGTAACTCTGTGAGATGATTTCACAGAACACAAAGAAGTTTCTCAGAAATCTTCTTTCTCTTTGTTATCGGAGGATATTTCCTTTGGCCCTATAGTCTTCAAAGGGATCCGAAATTACTGTTCTCAGATTCCACAGAAATAAGGCTAGCAAAGAGATCCACGAAATACACATGTAACTCTGTGAGATGAATTCACAGAACACTAAGCAGTTTCTCAGAAAGCTTCTTTCCAGATTTCATCTGAGGATATTTCCTTTTTCACCATAGCCCTCTATGGGCTTCCAAATATCACTTTGCCAATTCCACAAGAACTGTCTTAGCGAAAGGCTTCTTGAGGGGAAAGCTGTAACTCTGTGAGATGATTTCACAGAACACAAAGAAGTTTCTCAGAAAGCTTCTTTCTCTTTGTTATCGGAGGATATTTCCTTTGGCCCTATAGTCTTCAAAGGGATCCGAAATATCTCTACTCAGATTCCACAGAAATAAGGCTAGCAAAGAGATCCAAGAAATACACATGTAACTCTGTGAGATGATTTCACAGAACACTAAGCAGTTTCTCAGAAAGCTTCTTTCCAGATTTCATCTGAGGATATTTCCTTTTTCACCATAGCCCTCTATGGGCTTCCAGATATCACTTTGCCAATTCCACAAGAACTGTCTTAGCGAAAGGCGTCTTGAGGGGAAGTCTGTAACTCTGTGAGATGATTTCACAGAACACAAAGAAGTTTCTCAGAAAGCTTCTTTCTCTTTGTTATCGGAGGATATGTCCTTGGGCCCTATTGTCTTCTAAGGGATCCGAAATATCTCTACTCAGATTCCACAGAAATAAGGCTAGCAAAGAGATCCAAGAAATACACATGTAACTCTGTGAGATGAATTCACAGAACACTAAGCAGTTTCTCAGAAAGCTTCTTTCCAGATTTCATCAGAGGATATTTCCTTTTTCACCATAGCCCTCTATGGGCTTCCAAATATCACTTTGCCAATTCCACAAGAACTGTCTTAGCGAAAGGCTTCTTGTAGGGAAAGCTGTAACTCTGTGAGATGATTTCACAGAACACAAAGAAGTTTCTCAGAAAGCTTCTTTCTCTTTGTTATCGGATGATATTTCCTTTGGCCCTATAGTATTCAAAGGGATCCGAAATTACTGTTCTCAGATTCCACAGAAATAAGGCTAGCAAAGAGATCCACGAAATACACATGTAACTCTGTGAGATGAATTCACAGAACACTAAGCAGTTTCTCAGAAAGCTTCTTTCCAGATTTCATCTGAGGATATTTCCTTTTTCACCATAGCCCTCTATGGGCTTCCAAATATCACTTTGCCAATTCCACAAGAACTGTCTTAGCGAAAGGCTTCTTGAGGGGAAAGCTGTAACTCTGTGAGATGATTTCACAGAACACAAAGAAGTTTCTCAGAAAGCTTCTTTCTCTTTGTTATCGGAGGATATGTCCTTGGGCCCTATTGTCTTCTAAGGGATCCGAAATATCTCTACTCAGATTCCACAGAAATAAGGCTAGCAAAGAGATCCAAGAAATACACATGTAACTCTGTGAGATGAATTCACAGAACACTAAGCAGTTTCTCAGAAAGCTTCTTTCCAGATTTCATCTGAGGATATTTCCTTTTCCACCATAGCCCTCTATGGGCTTCCAAATATCACTTTGCCAATTCCACAAGAACTGTCTTAGCGAAAGGCTTCTTGAAGGGACAGCTGTAACTCTGTGAGATGATTTCACAGAACACAAAGAAGTTTCTCAGAAAGCTTCTTTCTCTTTGTTATCGGAGGATATGTCCTTGGGCCCTATTGTCTTCTAAGGGATCCGAAATATCTCTACTCAGATTCCACAGAAGTAAGGCTAGCAAAGAGATCCAAGAAATACACATGTAACTCTGTGAGATGAATTCACAGAACACTAAGCAGTTTCTCAGAAAGCTTCTTTCCAGATTTCATCTGAGGATATTTCCTTTTTCACCATAGCCCTCTATGGGCTTCCAAATATCACTTTGCCAATTCCACAAGAACTGTCTTAGCGAAAGGCTTCTTGAGGGGAAAGCTGTAACTCTGTGAGATGAATTCACAAAACACTAAGCAGTTTCTCAGAAAGCTTCTTTCCAGATTTCATCTGAGGATATTTCCTTTTTCACCATAGCCCTCTATGGGCTTCCAAATATCACTTTGCCAATTCCACAAGAACTGTCTTAGCGAAAGGCTTCTTGTAGGGAAAGCTGTAACTCTGTGAGATGATTTCACAGAACACAAAGAAGTTTCTCAGAAAGCTTCTTTCTCTTTGTTATCGGAGGATATTTCCTTTGGCCCTATAGTCTTCAAAGGGATCCGAAATTACTGTTCTCAGATTCCACAGAAATAAGGCTAGCAGAGAGATCCACGAAATACACATGTAACTCTGTGAGATGAATTCACAGAACACTAAGCAGTTTCTCAGAAAGCTTCTTTCCAGATTTCATCTGAGGATATTTCCTTTTTCACCATAGCCCTCTATGGGCTTCCAAATATCACTTTGCCAATTCCACAAGAACTGTCTTAGCGAAAGGCTTCTTGAGGGGAAAGCTGTAACTCTGTGAGATGAATTCACAGAACACTAAGCAGTTTCTCAGAAAGCTTCTTTCCAGATTTCATCTGAGGATATTTCCTTTTTCACCATAGCCCTCTATGGGCTTCCAAATATCACTTTGCCATTTCCACAAGAACTGTCTTAGCGAAAGGCTTCTTGAGGGGAAAGCTGTAACTCTGTGAGATGATTTCACAGAACACAAAGAAGATTCTCAGAAAGCTTCTTTCTCTTTGTTATCTGAGGATATGTCCTTTGGCCCTATTGTCTTCTAAGGGATCCGAAATATCTCTTCTCAGATTCCACAGAAATAAGGCTAGCAAAGAGATCCAAGAAATACTCATGTAACTCTGTGAGATGAATTCACAGAACAGTAAGCAGTTTCTCAGAAAGCTTCTTTCCAGATTTCATCAGAGGATATTTCCTTTTTCACCATAGCCCTCTATGGGCTTCCAAATATCACTTTGCCAATTCCACAAGAACTGTCTTAGCGAAAGGCTTCTTGTAGGGAAAGCTGTAACTCTGTGAGATGATTTCACAGAACACAAAGAAGTTTCTCAGAAAGCTTCTTTCTCTTTGTTATCGGAGGATATTTCCTTTGGCCCTATAGTCTTCAAAGGGATCCGAAATTACTGTTCTCAGATTCCACAGAAATAAGGCTAGCAAAGAGATCCACGAAATACACATGTAACTCTGTGAGATGAATTCACAAAACACTAAGCAGTTTCTCAGAAAGTTTCTTTCCAGATTTCATCTGAGGATATTTCCTTTTTCACCATAGCCCTCTATGGGCTTCCAAATATCACTTTGCCAATTCCACAAGAACTGTCTTAGCGAAAGGCTTCTTGAGGGGAAAGCTGTAACTCTGTGAGATGATTTCACAGAACACAAAGAAGTTTCTCAGAAAGCTTCTTTCTCTTTGGTATCGGAGGATATTTCCTTTGGCCCTATAGTCTTCAAAGGGATCCGAAATATCTCTACTCAGATTCCACAGAAATAAGGCTAGCAAAGAGATCCAAGAAATACACATGTAACTCTGTGAGATGAATTCACAGAACACTAAGCAGTTTCTCAGAAAGCTTCTTTCCAGATTTCATCTGAGGATATTTCCTTTTTCACCATAGCCCTCTATGGGCTTCCAAATATCACTTTGCCAATTCCACAAGAACTGTCTTAGCGAAAGGCGTCTTGAGGGGAAAGCTGTAACTCTGTGAGATGATTTCACAGAACACAACGAAGTATCTCAGAAAGCTTCTTTCTCTTTGTTATCGGAGGATATGTCCTTGGGCCCTATTGTCTTCTAAGGGATCCGAAATATCTCTACTCAGATTCCACAGAAATAAGGCTAGCAAAGAGATCCAAGAAATACACATGTAACTCTGTGAGATGAATTCACAGAACACTAAGCAGTTTCTCAGAAAGCTTCTTTCCAGATTTCATCAGAGGATATTTCCTTTTTCACCATAGCCCTCTATGGGCTTCCAAATATCACTTTGCCAATTCCACAAGAACTGTCTTAGCGAAAGGCTTCTTGTAGGGAAAGCTGTAACTCTGTGAGATGATTTCACAGAACACAAAGAAGTTTCTCAGAAAGCTTCTTTCTCTTTGTTATCGGAGGATATTCCCTTTGGCCCTATAGTCTTCAAAGGGATCCGAAATTACTGTTCTCAGATTCCACAGAAATAAGGCTAGCAAAGAGATCCACGAAATACACATGTAACTCTGTGAGATGAATTCACAGAACACTAAGCAGTTTCTCAGAAAGCTTCTTTCCAGATTTCATCTGAGGATATTTCCTTTTTCACCATAGCCCTCTATGGGCTTCCAAATATCACTTTGCCAATTCCACAAGAACTGTCTTAGCGAAAGGCTTCTTGAGGGGAAAGCTGTAACTCTGTGAGATGAATTCACAGAACACTAAGCAGTTTCTCAGAAAGCTTCTTTCCAGATTTCATCTGAGGATATTTCCTTTTTCACCATAGCCCTCTATGGGCTTCCAAATATCACTTTGCCAATTCCACAAGAACTGTCTTAGCGAAAGGCTTCTTGTAGGGAAAGCTGTAACTCTGTGAGATGATTTCACAGAACACAAAGAAGTTTCTCAGAAAGCTTCTTTCTCTTTGTTATCGGAGGATATTTCCTTTGGCCCTATAGTCTTCAAAGGGATCCGAAATTACTGTTCCAAGATTCCACAGAAATAAGGCTAGCAAAGAGATCCACGAAATACACATGTAACTCTGTGAGATGAATTCACAGAACACTAAGCAGTTTCTCAGAAAGCTTCTTTCCAGATTTCATCTGAGGATATTTCCTTTTTCACCATAGCCCTCTATGGGCTTCCAAATATCACTTTGCCAATTCCACAAGAACTGTCTTAGCGAAAGGCTTCTTGAGGGGAAAGCTGTAACTCTGTGAGATGAATTCACAGAACACTAAGCAGTTTCTCAGAAAGCTTCTTTCCAGATTTCATCTGAGGATATTTCCTTTTTCACCATAGCCCTCTATGGGCTTCCAAATATCACTTTGCCAATTCCACAAGAACTGTCTTAGCGAAAGGCTTCTTGTAGGGAAAGCTGTAACTCTGTGAGATGATTTCACAGAACACAAAGAAGTTTCTCAGAAAGCTTCTTTCTCTTTGTTATCGGAGGATATTTCCTTTGGCCCTATAGTCTTCAAAGGGATCCGAAATTACTGTTCTCAGATTCCACAGAAATAAGGCTAGCAAAGAGATCCACGAAATACACATGTAACTCTGTGAGATGAATTCACAGAACACTAAGCAGTTTCTCAGAAAGCTTCTTTCCAGATTTCATCTGAGGATATTTCCTTTTTCACCATAGCCCTCTATGTTCTTCCAAATATCACTTTGCCAATTCCACAAGAACTGTCTTAGCGAAAGGCTTCTTGAGGGGAAAGCTGTAACTCTGTGAGATGAATTCACAGAACACTAAGCAGTTTCTCAGAAAGCTTCTTTCCAGATTTCATCTGAGGATATTTCCTTTTTCACCATAGCCCTCTATGGGCTTCCAAATATCACTTTGCCAATTCCACAAGAACTGTCTTAGCGAAAGGCTTCTTGTAGGGAAAGCTGTAACTCTGTGAGATGATTTCACAGAACACAAAGAAGTTTCTCAGAAAGCTTCTTTCTCTTTGTTATCGGAGGATATTTCCTTTGGCCCTATAGTCTTCAAAGGGATCCGAAATTACTGTTCTCAGATTCCACAGAAATAAGGCTAGCAAAGAGATCCACGAAATACACATGTAACTCTGTGAGATGAATTCACAGAACACTAAGCAGTTTCTCAGAAAGCTTCTTTCCAGATTTCATCTGAGGATATTTCCTTTTTCACCATAGCCCTCTATGGGCTTCCAAATATCACTTTGCCAATTCCACAAGAACTGTCTTAGCGAAAGGCTTCTTGAGGGGAAAGCTGTAACTCTGTGAGATGATTTCACAAAACACAAAGAAGTTTCTCAGAAAGCTTCTTTCTCTTTGTTATCGGAGGATATTTCCTTTGGCCCTATAGTCTTCAAAAGGATCCGAAATATCTCTACTCAGATTCCACAGAAATAAGGCTAGCAAAGAGATCCAAGAAATACACATGTAACTCTGTGAGATGAATTCACAGAACACTAAGCAGTTTCTCAGAAAGCTTCTTTCCAGATTTCATCAGAGGATATTTCCTTTTTCACCATAGCCCTCTATGGGCTTCCAAATATCACTTTGCCAATTCCACAAGAACTGTCTTAGCGAAAGGCGTCTTGAGGGGAAAGCTGTAACTCTGTGAGATGATTTCACAGAACACAAAGAAGTTTCTCAGAAAGCTTCTTTCTCTTTGTTATCGGAGGATATGTCCTTGGGCCCTATTGTCTTCTAAGGGATCCGAAATATCTCTACTCAGATTCCACAGAAATAAGGCTAGCAAAGAGATCCAAGAAATACACATGTAACTCTGTGAGATGAATTCACAGAACACTAAGCAGTTTCTCAGAAAGCTTCTTTCCAGATTTCATCAGAGGATATTTCCTTTTTCACCATAGCCCTCTATGGGCTTCCAAATATCACTTTGCCAATTCCACAAGAACTGTCTTAGCGAAAGGCTTCTTGTAGGGAAAGCTGTAACTCTGTGAGATGATTTCACAGAACACAAAGAAGTTTCTCAGAAAGCTTCTTTCTCTTTGTTATCGGAGGATATTTCCTTTGGCCCTATAGTCTTCAAAGGGATCCGAAATTACTGTTCTCAGATTCCACAGAAATAAGGCTAGCAAAGAGATCCACGAAATACACATGTAACTCTGTGAGATGAATTCACAGAACACTAAGCAGTTTCTCAGAAAGCTTCTTTCCAGATTTCATCTGAGGATATTTCCTTTTTCACCATAGCCCTCTGTGGGCTTCCAAATATCACTTTGCCAATTCCACAAGAACTGTCTTAGCGAAAGGCTTCTTTAGGGGAAAGCTGTAACTCTGTGAGATGAATTCACAGAACACTAAGCAGTTTCTCAGAAAGCTTCTTTCCAGATTTCATCTGAGGATATTTCCTTTTTCACCATAGCCCTCTATGGGCTTCCAAATATCACTTTGCCATTTCCACAAGAACTGTCTTAGCGAAAGGCTTCTTGAGGGGAAAGCTGTAACTCTGTGAGATGATTTCACAGAACACAAAGAAGTTTCTCAGAAAGCTTCTTTCTCTTTGTTATCTATGGATATGTCCTTTGGCCCTATTGTCTTCTAAGGGATCCGAAATATCTCTTCTCAGATTCCACAGAAATAAGGCTAGCAAAGAGATCCAAGAAATACACATGTAACTCTGTGAGATGAATTCACAGAACACTAAGCAGTTTCTCAGAAAGCTTCTTTCCAGATTTCATCAGAGGATATTCCTTTTTCACCATAGCCCTCTATGGGCTTCCAAATATCACCTTGCCAATTCCACAAGAACTGTCTTAGCGAAAGGCTTCTTCTAGGGAAAGCTGTAACTCTGTGAGATGATTTCACAGAACACAAAGAAGTTTCTCAGAAAGCTTCTTTCTCTTTGTTATCGGAGGATATTTCCTTTGGCCCTATAGTCTTCAAAGGAATCCGAAATTACTGTTCTCAGATTCCACAGAAATAAGGCTAGCAAAGAGATCCACGAAATACACATGTAACTCTGTGAGATGAATTCACAGAACACTAAGCAGTTTCTCAGAAAGCTTCTTTCCAGATTTCATCTGAGGATATTTCCTTTTTCACCATAGCCCTCTATGGGCTTCCAAATATCACTTTGCCAATTCCACAAGAACTGTCTTAGCGAAAGGCTTCTTGAGGGGAAAGCTGTAACTCTGTGAGATGAATTCACAGAACACTAAGCAGTTTCTCAGAAAGCTTCTTTCCAGATTTCATCTGAGGATATTTCCTTTTTCACCATAGCCCTCTATGGGCTTCCAAATATCACTTTGCCAATTCCACAAGAACTGTCTTAGCGAAAGGCTTCTTGTAGGGAAAGCTGTAACTCTGTGAGATGATTTCACAGAACACAAAGAAGTTTCTCAGAAAGCTTCTTTCTCTTTGTTATCGGAGGATATTTCCTTTGGCCCTATAGTCTTCAAAGGGATCCGAAATTACTGTTCTCAGATTCCACAGAAATAAGGCTAGCAAAGAGATCCACGAAATACACATGTAACTCTGTGAGATGAATTCACAGAACACTAAGCAGTTTCTCAGAAAGCTTCTTTCCAGATTTCATCTGAGGATATTTCCTTTTTCACCATAGCCCTCTATGGGCTTCCAAATATCACTTTGCCAATTCCACAAGAACTGTCTTAGCGAAAGGCTTCTTGAGGGGAAAGCTGTAACTCTGTGAGATGAATTCACAGAACACTAAGCAGTTTCTCAGAAAGCTTCTTTCCAGATTTCATCTGAGGATATTTCCTTTTTCACCATAGCCCTCTATGGGCTTCCAAATATCACTTTGCCATTTCCACAAGAACTGTCTTAGCGAAAGGCTTCTTGAGGGGAAAGCTGTAACTCTGTGAGATGATTTCACAGAACACAAAGAAGTTTCTCAGAAAGCTTCTTTCTCTTTGTTATCTGAGGATATGTACTTTGGCCCTATTGTCTTCTAAGGGATCCGAAATATCTCTTCTCAGATTCCACAGAAATAAGGCTAGCAAAGAGATCCAAGAAATACACATGTAACTCTGTGAGATGAATTCACAGAACACTAAGCAGTTTCTCAGAAAGCTTCTTTCCAGATTTCATCAGAGGATATTTCCTTTTTAACCATAGCCCTCTATGGGCTTCCAAATATCACTTTGCCAATTCCACAAGAACTGTCTTAGCGAAAGGCTTCTTGTAGGGAAAGCTGTAACTCTGTGAGATGATTTCACAGAACACAAAGAAGTTTCTCAGAAAGCTTCTTTCTCTTTGTTATCGGAGGATATTTCCTTTGGCCCTATAGTCTTCAAAGGGATCCGAAATTACTGTTCTCAGATTCCACAGAAATAAGGCTAGCAAAGAGATCCACGAAATACACATGTAACTCTGTGAGATGAATTCACAGAACACTAAGCAGTTTCTCAGAAAGCTTCTTTCCAGATTTCATCTGAGGATATTTCCTTTTTCACCATAGCCCTCTATGGGCTTCCAAATATCACTTTGCCAATTCCACAAGAACTGTCTTAGCGAAAGGCTTCTTGAGGGGAAAGCTGTAACTCTGTGAGATGATTTCACAGAACACAAAGAAGTTTCTCAGAAAGCTTCTTTCTCTTTGTTATCGGAGGATATTTCCTTTGGCCCTATAGTCTTCAAAGGGATCCGAAATATCTCTACTCAGATTCCACAGAAATAAGGCTAGCAAAGAGATCCAAGAAATACACATGTAACTCTGTGAGATGAATTCACAGAACACTAAGCAGTTTCTCAGAAAGCTTCTTTCCAGATTTCATCTGAGGATATTTCCTTTTTCACCATAGCCCTCTATGGGCTTCCAAATATCACTTTGCCAATTCCACAAGAACTGTCTTAGCGAAAGGCGTCTTGAGGGGAAAGCTGTAACTCTGTGAGATGATTTCACAGAACACAAAGAAGTTTCTCAGAAAGCTTCTTTCTCTTTGTTATCGGAGGATATGTCCTTGGGCCCTATTGTCTTCTAAGGGATCCGAAATATCTCTACTCAGATTCCACAGAAATAAGGCTAGCAAAGAGATCCAAGAAATACACATGTAACTCTGTGAGATGAATTCACAGAACACTAAGCAGTTTCTCAGAAAGCTTCTTTCCAGATTTCATCAGAGGATATTTCCTTTTTCACCATAGCCCTCTATGTGCTTCCAAATATCACTTTGCCAATTCCACAAGAACTGTCTTAGCGAAAGGCTTCTTGTAGGGAAAGCTGTAACTCTGTGAGATGATTTCACAGAACACAAAGAAGTTTCTCAGAAAGCTTCTTTCTCTTTGTTATCGGAGGATATTTCCTTTGGCCCTATAGTCTTCAAAGGGATCCGAAATTACTGTTCTCAGATTCCACAGAAATAAGGCTAGCAAAGAGATCCACGAAATACACATGTAACTCTGTGAGATGAATTCACAGAACACTAAGCAGTTTCTCAGAAAGCTTCTTTCCAGATTTCATCTGAGGATATTTCCTTTTTCACCATAGCCCTCTATGGGCTTCCAAATATCACTTTGCCAATTCCACAAGAACTGTCTTAGCGAAAGGCTTCTTGAGGGGAAAGCTGTAACTCTGTGAGATGAATTCACAGAACACTAAGCAGTTTCTCAGAAAGCTTCTTTCCAGATTTCATCTGAGGATATTTCCTTTTTCACCATAGCCCTCTATGGGCTTCCAAATATCACTTTGCCATTTCCACAAGAACTGTCTTAGCGAAAGGCTTCTTGAGGGGAAAGCTGTAACTCTGTGAGATGATTTCACAGAACACAAAGAAGTTTCTCAGAAAGCTTCTTTCTCTTTGTTATCTGAGGATATGTACTTTGGCCCTATTGTCTTCTAAGGGATCCGAAATATCTCTTCTCAGATTCCACAGAAATAAGGCTAGCAAAGAGATCCAAGAAATACACATGTAACTCTGTGAGATGAATTCACAGAACACTAAGCAGTTTCTCAGAAAGCTTCTTTCCAGATTTCATCAGAGGATATTTCCTTTTTAACCATAGCCCTCTATGGGCTTCCAAATATCACTTTGCCAATTCCACAAGAACTGTCTTAGCGAAAGGCTTCTTGTAGGGAAAGCTGTAACTCTGTGAGATGATTTCACAGAACACAAAGAAGTTTCTCAGAAAGCTTCTTTCTCTTTGTTATCGGAGGATATTTCCTTTGGCCCTATAGTCTTCAAAGGGATCCGAAATTACTGTTCTCAGATTCCACAGAAATAAGGCTAGCAAAGAGATCCACGAAATACACATGTAACTCTGTGAGATGAATTCACAGAACACTAAGCAGTTTCTCAGAAAGCTTCTTTCCAGATTTCATCTGAGGATATTTCCTTTTTCACCATAGCCCTCTATGGGCTTCCAAATATCACTTTGCCAATTCCACAAGAACTGTCTTAGCGAAAGGCTTCTTGAGGGGAAAGCTGTAACTCTGTGAGATGATTTCACAGAACACAAAGAAGTTTCTCAGAAAGCTTCTTTCTCTTTGTTATCGGAGGATATTTCCTTTGGCCCTATAGTCTTCAAAGGGATCCGAAATATCTCTACTCAGATTCCACAGAAATAAGGCTAGCAAAGAGATCCAAGAAATACACATGTAACTCTGTGAGATGAATTCACAGAACACTAAGCAGTTTCTCAGAAAGCTTCTTTCCAGATTTCATCTGAGGATATTTCCTTTTTCACCATAGCCCTCTATGGGCTTCCAAATATCACTTTGCCAATTCCACAAGAACTGTCTTAGCGAAAGGCGTCTTGAGGGGAAAGCTGTAACTCTGTGAGATGATTTCACAGAACACAAAGAAGTTTCTCAGAAAGCTTCTTTCTCTTTGTTATCGGAGGATATGTCCTTGGGCCCTATTGTCTTCTAAGGGATCCGAAATATCTCTACTCAGATTCCACAGAAATAAGGCTAGCAAAGAGATCCAAGAAATACACATGTAACTCTGTGAGATGAATTCACAGAACACTAAGCAGTTTCTCAGAAAGCTTCTTTCCAGATTTCATCAGAGGATATTTCCTTTTTCACCATAGCCCTCTATGTGCTTCCAAATATCACTTTGCCAATTCCACAAGAACTGTCTTAGCGAAAGGCTTCTTGTAGGGAAAGCTGTAACTCTGTGAGATGATTTCACAGAACACAAAGAAGTTTCTCAGAAAGCTTCTTTCTCTTTGTTATCGGAGGATATTTCCTTTGGCCCTATAGTCTTCAAAGGGATCCGAAATTACTGTTCTCAGATTCCACAGAAATAAGGCTAGCAAAGAGATCCACGAAATACACATGTAACTCTGTGAGATGAATTCACAGAACACTAAGCAGTTTCTCAGAAAGCTTCTTTCCAGATTTCATCTGAGGATATTTCCTTTTTCACCATAGCCCTCTATGGGCTTCCAAATATCACTTTGCCAATTCCACAAGAACTGTCTTAGCGAAAGGCTTCTTGAGGGGAAAGCTGTAACTCTGTGAGATGATTTCACAGAACACAAAGAAGTTTCTCAGAAAGCTTCTTTCTCTTTGTTATCGGAGGATATTTCCTTTGGCCCTATAGTCTTCAAAGGGATCCGAAATATCTCTACTCAGATTCCACAGAAATAAGGCTAGCAAAGAGATCCAAGAAATACACATGTAACTCTGTGAGATGAATTCACAGAACACTAAGCAGTTTCTCAGAAAGCTTCTTTCCAGATTTCATCTGAGGATATTTCCTTTTTCACCATAGCCCTCTATGGGCTTCCAAATATCACTTTGCCAATTCCACAAGAACTGTCTTAGCGAAAGGCGTCTTGAGGGGAAAGCTGTAACTCTGTGAGATGATTTCACAGAACACAACGAAGTATCTCAGAAAGCTTCTTTCTCTTTGTTATCGGAGGATATGTCCTTGGGCCCTATTGTCTTCTAAGGGATCCGAAATATCTCTACTCAGATTCCACAGAAATCAGGCTAGCAAAGAGATCCAAGAAATACACATGTAACTCTGTGAGATGAATTCACAGAACACTAAGCAGTTTCTCAGAAAGCTTCTTTCCAGATTTCATCAGAGGATATTTCCTTTTTCACCATAGCCCTCTATGGGCTTCCAAATATCACTTTGCCAATTCCACAAGAACTGTCTTAGCGAAAGGCTTCTTGTAGGGAAAGCTGTAACTCTGTGAGATGATTTCACAGAACACAAAGAAGTTTCTCAGAAAGCTTCTTTCTCTTTGTTATCGGAGGATATTCCCTTTGGCCCTATAGTCTTCAAAGGGATCCGAAATTACTGTTCTCAGATTCCACAGAAATAAGGCTAGCGAAGAGATCCACGAAATACACATGTAACTCTGTGAGATGAATTCACAGAACACTAAGCAGTTTCTCAGAAAGCTTCTTTCCAGATTTCATCTGAGGATATTTCCTTTTTCACCATAGCCCTCTATGGGCTTCCAAATATCACTTTGCCAATTCCACAAGAACTGTCTTAGCGAAAGGCTTCTTGAGGGGAAAGCTGTAACTCTGTGAGATGAATTCACAGAACACTAAGCAGTTTCTCAGAAAGCTTCTTTCCAGATTTCATCTGAGGATATTTCCTTTTTCACCATAGCCCTCTATGGGCTTCCAAATATCACTTTGCCAATTCCACAAGAACTGTCTTAGCGAAAGGCTTCTTGTAGGGAAAGCTGTAACTCTGTGAGATGATTTCACAGAACACAAAGAAGTTTCTCAGAAAGCTTCTTTCTCTTTGTTATCGGAGGATATTTCCTTTGGCCCTATAGTCTTCAAAGGGATCCGAAATTACTGTTCTCAGATTTCACAGAAATAAGGCTAACAAAGAGATCCACGAAATACACATGTAACTCTGTGAGATGAATTCACAGAACACTAAGCAGTTTCTCAGAAAGCTTCTTTCCAGATTTCATCTGAGGATATTTCCTTTTTCACCATAGCCCTCTGTGGGCTTCCAAATATCACTTTGCCAATTCCACAAGAACTGTCTTAGCGAAAGGCTTCTTGAGGGGAAAGCTGTAACTCTGTGAGATGAATTCACAGAACAAAAAGAAGTTTCTCAGAAAGCTTCTTTCTCTTTGTTATCGGAGGATATTTCCTTTGGCCCTATAGTCTTCAAAGGGATCCGAAATATCTCTACTCAGATTCCACAGAAATAAGGCTAGCAAAGAGATCCAAGAAATACACATGTAACTCTGTGAGATGAATTCACAGAACACTAAGCAGTTTCTCAGAAAGCTTCTTTCCAGATTTCATCTGAGGATATTTCCTTTTTCACCATAGCCCTCTATGGGCTTCCAAATATCACTTTGCCAATTCCACAAGAACTGTCTTAGCGAAAGGCGTCTTGAGGGGAAAGCTGTAACTCTGTGAGATGATTTCACAGAACACAACGAAGTATCTCAGAAAGCTTCTTTCTCTTTGTTATCGGAGGATATGTCCTTGGGCCCTATTGTCTTCTAAGGGATCCGAAATATCTCTACTCAGATTCCACAGAAATAAGGCTAGCAAAGAGATCCAAGAAATACACATGTAACTCTGTGAGATGAATTCACAGAACACTAAGCAGTTTCTCAGAAAGCTTCTTTCCAGATTTCATCAGAGGATATTTCCTTTTTCACCATAGCCCTCTATGGGCTTCCAAATATCACTTTGCCAATTCCACAAGAACTGTCTTAGCGAAAGGCTTCTTGTAGGGAAAGCTGTAACTCTGTGAGATGATTTCACAGAACACAAAGAAGTTTCTCAGAAAGCTTCTTTCTCTTTGTTATCGGAGGATATTCCCTTTGGCCCTATAGTCTTCAAAGGGATCCGAAATTACTGTTCTCAGATTCCACAGAAATAAGGCTAGCAAAGAGATCCACGAAATACACATGTAACTCTGTGAGATGAATTCACAGAACACTAAGCAGTTTCTCAGAAAGCTTCTTTCCAGATTTCATCTGAGGATATTTCCTTTTTCACCATAGCCCTCTATGGGCTTCCAAATATCACTTTGCCAATTCCACAAGAACTGTCTTAGCGAAAGGCTTCTTGAGGGGAAAGCTGTAACTCTGTGAGATGAATTCACAGAACACTAAGCAGTTTCTCAGAAAGCTTCTTTCCAGATTTCATCTGAGGATATTTCCTTTTTCACCATTGCCCTCTATGGGCTTCCAAATATCACTTTGCCAATTCCACAAGAACTGTCTTAGCGAAAGGCTTCTTGTAGGGAAAGCTGTAACTCTGTGAGATGATTTCACAGAACACAAAGAAGTTTCTCAGAAAGCTTCTTTCTCTTTGTTATCGGAGGATATTTCCTTTGGCCCTATAGTCTTCAAAGGGATCCGAAATTACTGTTCTCAGATTCCACAGAAATAAGGCTAGCAAAGAGATCCACGAAATACACAAGTAACTCTGTGAGATGAATTCACAGAACACTAAGCAGTTTCTCAGAAAGCTTCTTTCCAGATTTCATCTGAGGATATTTCCTTTTTCACCATAGCCCTCTATGGGCTTCCAAATATCACTTTGCCAATTCCACAAGAACTGTCTTAGCGAAAGGCTTCTTGAGGGGAAAGCTGTAACTCTGTGAGATGAATTCACAGAACACTAAGCAGTTTCTCAGAAAGCTTCTTTCCAGATTTCATCTGAGGATATTTCCTTTTTCACCATAGCCCTCTATGGGCTTCCAAATATCACTTTGCCAATTCCACAAGAACTGTCTTAGCGAAAGGCTTCTTGTAGGGAAAGCTGTAACTCTGTGAGATGATTTCACAGAACACAAAGAAGTTTCTCAGAAAGCTTCTTTCTCTTTGTTATCGGAGGATATTTCCTTTGGCCCTATAGTCTTCAAAGGGATCCGAAATTACTGTTCTCAGATTCCACAGAAATAAGGCTAGCAAAGAGATCCACGAAATACACATGTAACTCTGTGAGATGAATTCACAGAACACTAAGCAGTTTCTCAGAAAGCTTCTTTCCAGATTTCATCTGAGGATATTTCCTTTTTCACCATAGCCCTCTATGGGCTTCCAAATATCACTTTGCCAATTCCACAAGAACTGTCTTAGCGAAAGGCTTCTTGAGGGGAAAGCTGTAACTCTGTGAGATGAATTCACAGAACACTAAGCAGTTTCTCAGAAAGCTTCTTTCCAGATTTCATCTGAGGATATTTCCTTTTTCACCATAGCCCTCTATGGGCTTCCAAATATCACTTTGCCAATTCCACAAGAACTGTCTTAGCGAAAGGCTTCTTGTAGGGAAAGCTGTAACTCTGTGAGATGATTTCACAGAACACAAAGAAGTTTCTCAGAAAGCTTCTTTCTCTTTGTTATCGGAGGATATTTCCTTTGGCCCTATAGTCTTCAAAGGGATCCGAAATTACTGTTCTCAGATTCCACAGAAATAAGGCTAGCAAAGAGATCCACGAAATACACATGTAACTCTGTGAGATGAATTCACAGAACACTAAGCAGTTTCTCAGAAAGCTTCTTTCCAGATTTCATCTGAGGATATTTCCTTTTTCACCATAGCCCTCTATGGGCTTCCAAATATCACTTTGCCAATTCCACAAGAACTGTCTTAGCGAAAGGCTTCTTGAGGGGAAAGCTGTAACTCTGTGAGATGATTTCACAGAACACAAAGAAGTTTCTCAGAAAGCTTCTTTCTCTTTGTTATCGGAGGATATTTCCTTTGGCCCTATAGTCTTCAAAAGGATCCGAAATATCTCTACTCAGATTCCACAGAAATAAGGCTAGCAAAGAGATCCAAGAAATACACATGTAACTCTGTGAGATGAATTCACAGAACACTAAGCAGTTTCTCAGAAAGCTTCTTTCCAGATTTCATCTGAGGATATTTCCTTTTTCACCATAGCCCTCTATGGGCTTCCAAATATCACTTTGCCAATTCCACAAGAACTGTCTTAGCGAAAGGCGTCTTGAGGGGAAAGCTGTAACTCTGTGAGATGATTTCACAGAACACAAAGAAGTTTCTCAGAAAGCTTCTTTCTCTTTGTTATCGGAGGTTATGTCCTTGGGCCCTATTGTCTTCTAAGGGATCCGAAATATCTCTACTCAGATTCCACAGAAATAAGGCTAGCAAAGAGATCCAAGAAATACACATGTAACTCTGTGAGATGAATTCACAGAACACTAAGCAGTTTCTCAGAAAGCTTCTTTCCAGATTTCATCAGAGGATATTTCCTTTTTCACCATAGCCCTCTATGGGCTTCCAAATATCACTTTGCCAATTCCACAAGAACTGTCTTAGCGAAAGGCGTCTTGAGGGGAAAGCTGTAACTCTGTGAGATGATTTCACAGAACACAAAGAAGTTTCTCAGAAATCTTCTTTCTCTTTGTTATCGGAGGTTATGTCCTTGGGCCCTATTGTCTTCTAAGGGATCCGAAATATCTCTACTCAGATTCCACAGAAATAAGGCTAGCAAAGAGATCCAAGAAATACACATGTAACTCTGTGAGATGAATTCACAGAACACTAAGCAGTTTCTCAGAAAGCTTCTTTCCAGATTTCATCAGAGGATATTTCCTTTTTCACCATAGCCCTCTATGGGCTTCCAAATATCACTTTGCCAATTCCACAAGAACTGTCTTAGCGAAAGGCTTCTTGTAGGGAAAGCTGTAACTCTGTGAGATGATTTCACAGAACACAAAGAAGTTTCTCAGAAAGCTTCTTTCTCTTTGTTATCGGAGGATATTTCCTTTGGCCCTATAGTCTTCAAAGGGATCCGAAATTACTGTTCTCAGATTCCACAGAAATAAGGCTAGCAAAGAGATCCACGAAATACACATGTAACTCTGTGAGATGAATTCACAGAACACTAAGCAGTTTCTCAGAAAGCTTCTTTCCAGATTTCATCTGAGGATATTTCCTTTTTCACCATAGCCCTCTATGGGCTTCCAAATATCACTTTGCCAATTCCACAAGAACTGTCTTAGCGAAAGGCTTCTTGAGGGGAAAGCTGTAACTCTGTGAGATGAATTCACAGAACACTAAGCAGTTTCTCAGAAAGCTTCTTTCCAGATTTCATCTGAGGATATTTCCTTTTTCACCATAGCCCTCTATGGGCTTCCAAATATCACTTTGCCAATTCCACAAGAACTGTCTTAGCGAAAGGCTTCTTGTAGGGAAAGCTGTAACTCTGTGAGATGATTTCACAGAACACAAAGAAGTTTCTCAGAAAGCTTCTTTCTCTTTGTTATCGGAGGATATTTCCTTTGGCCCTATAGTCTTCAAAGGGATCCGAAATTACTGATCTCAGATTCCACAGAAATAAGGCTAGCAAAGAGATCCACGAAATACACATGTAACTCTGTGAGATGAATTCACAGAACACTAAGCAGTTTCTCAGAAAGCTTCTTTCCAGATTTCATCTGAGGATATTTCCTTTTTCACCATAGCCCTCTATGGGCTTCCAAATATCACTTTGCCAATTCCACAAGAACTGTCTTAGCGAAAGGCTTCTTGAGGGGAAAGCTGTAACTCTGTGAGATGAATTCACAGAACACTAAGCAGTTTCTCAGAAAGCTTCTTTCCAGATTTCATCTGAGGATATTTCCTTTTTCACCATAGCCCTCTATGGGCTTCCAAATATCACTTTGCCATTTCCACAAGAACTGTCTTAGCGAAAGGCTTCTTGAGGGGAAAGCTGTAACTCTGTGAGATGATTTCACAGAACACAAAGAAGTTTCTCAGAAAGCTTCTTTCTCTTTGTTATCGGAGGATATTTCCTTTGGCCCTATTGTCTTCTAAGGGATCCGAAATATCTCTTCTCAGATTCCACAGAAATAAGGCTAGCAAAGAGATCCAAGAAATACACATGTAACTCTGTGAGATGAATTCACAGAACACTAAGCAGTTTCTCAGAAAGCTTCTTTCCAGATTTCATCAGAGGATATTTCCTTTTTCACCATAGCCCTCTATGGGCTTCCAAATATCACTTTGCCAATTCCACAAGAACTGTCTTAGCGAAAGGCTTCTTGTAGGGAAAGCTGTAACTCTGTGAGATGATTTCACAGAACACAAAGAAGTTTCTCAGAAAGCTTCTTTCTCTTTGTTATCGGAGGATATTTCCTTTGGCCCTATAGTCTTCAAAGGGATCCGAAATTACTGTTCTCAGATTCCACAGAAATAAGGCTAGCAAAGAGATCCACGAAATACACATGTAACTCTGTGAGATGAATTCACAGAACACTAAGCAGTTTCTCAGAAAGCTTCTTTCCAGATTTCATCTGAGGATATTTGCTTTTTCACCATAGCCCTCTATGGGCTTCCAAATATCACTTTGCCAATTCCACAAGAACTGTCTTAGCGAAAGGCTTCTTGAGGGGAAAGCTGTAACTCTGTGAGATGATTTCACAGAACACAAAGAAGTTTCTCAGAAAGCTTCTTTCTCTTTGTTATCGGAGGATATTTCCTTTGGCCCTATAGTCTTCAAAGGGATCCGAAATATCTCTACTCAGATTCCACAGAAATAAGGCTAGCAAAGAGATCCAAGAAATACACATGTAACTCTGTGAGATGAATTCACAGAACACTAAGCAGTTTCTCAGAAAGCTTCTTTCCAGATTTCATCTGAGGATATTTCCTTTTTCACCATAGCCCTCTATGGGCTTCCAAATATCACTTTGCCAATTCCACAAGAACTGTCTTAGCGAAAGGCGTCTTGAGGGGAAAGCTGTAACTCTGTGAGATGATTTCACAGAACACAACGAAGTTTCTCAGAAAGCTTCTTTCTCTTTGTTATCGGAGGATATGTCCTTGGGCCCTATTGTCTTCTAAGGGATCTGAAATATCTCTACTCAGATTCCACAGAAATAAGGCTAGCAAAGAGATCCAAGAAATACACATGTAACTCTGTGAGATGAATTCACAGAACACTAAGCAGTTTCTCAGAAAGCTTCTTTCCAGATTTCATCAGAGGATATTTCCTTTTTCACCATAGCCCTCTATGGGCTTCCAAATATCACTTTGCCAATTCCACAAGAACTGTCTTAGCGAAAGGCTTCTTGTAGGGAAAGCTGTAACTCTGTGAGATGATTTCACAGAACACAAAGAAGTTTCTCAGAAAGCTTCTTTCTCTTTGTTATCGGAGGATATTCCCTTTGGCCCTATAGTCTTCAAAGGGATCCGAAATTACTGTTCTCAGATTCCACAGAAATAAGGCTAGCAAAGAGATCCACGAAATACACATGTAACTCTGTGAGATGAATTCACAGAACACTAAGCAGTTTCTCAGAAAGCTTCTTTCCAGATTTCATCTGAGGATATTTCCTTTTTCACCATAGCCCTCTATGGGCTTCCAAATATCACTTTGCCAATTCCACAAGAACTGTCTTAGCGAAAGGCTTCTTGAGGGGAAAGCTGTAACTCTGTGAGATGAATTCACAGAACACTAAGCAGTTTCTCAGAAAGCTTCTTTCCAGATTTCATCTGAGGATATTTCCTTTTTCACCATAGCCCTCTATGGGCTTCCAAATATCACTTTGCCAATTCCACAAGAACTGTCTTAGCGAAAGGCTTCTTGTAGGGAAAGCTGTAACTCTGTGAGATGATTTCACAGAACACAAAGAAGTTTCTCAGAAAGCTTCTTTCTCTTTGTTATCGGAGGATATTTCCTTTGGCCCTATAGTCTTCAAAGGGATCCGAAATTACTGTTCTCAGATTCCATAGAAATAAGGCTAGCAAAGAGATCCACGAAATACACGTGTAACTCTGTGAGATGAATTCACAGAACACTAAGCAGTTTCTCAGAAAGCTTCTTTCCAGATTTCATCTGAGGATATTTCCTTTTTCACCACAGCCCTCTATGGGCTTCCAAATATCACTTTGCCAATTCCACAAGAACTGTCTTAGCGAAAGGCTTCTTGAGGGGAAAGCTGTAACTCTGTGAGATGAATTCACAGAACACTAAGCAGTTTCTCAGAAAGCTACTTTCCAGATTTCATCTGAGGATATTTCCTTTTTCACCATAGCCCTCTATGGGCTTCCAAATGTCACTTTGCCAATTCCACAAGAACTGTCTTAGCGAAAGGCTTCTTGTAGGGAAAGCTGTAACTCTGTGAGATGATTTCACAGAACACAAAGAAGTTTCTCAGAAAGCTTCTTTCTCTTTGTTATCGGAGGATATTTCCTTTGGCCCTATAGTCTTCAAAGGGATCCGAAATTACTGTTCTCAGATTCCACAGAAATAAGGCTAGCAAAGAGATCCACGAAATACACATGTAACTCTGTGAGATGAATTCACAGAACACTAAGCAATTTCTCAGAAAGCTTCTTTCCAGATTTCATCTGAGGATATTTCCTTTTTCACCATAGCCCTCTATGGGCTTCCAAATATCACTTTGCCAATTCCACAAGAACTGTCTTAGCGAAAGGCTTCTTGAGGGGAAAGCTGTAACTCTGTGAGATGAATTCACAGAACACTAAGCAGTTTCTCAGAAAGCTTCTTTCCAGATTTCATCTGAGGATATTTCCTTTTTCACCATAGCCCTCTATGGGCTTCCAAATATCACTTTGCCAATTCCACAAGAACTGTCTTAGCGAAAGGCTTCTTGTAGGGAAAGCTGTAAGTCTGTGAGATGATTTCACAGAACACAAAGAAGTTTCTCAGAAAGCTTCTTTCTCTTTGTTATCGGAGGATATTTCCTTTGGCCCTATAGTCTTCAAAGGGATCCGAAATTACTGTTCTCAGATTCCACAGAAATAAGGCTAGCAAAGAGATCCATAAATACACATGTAACTCTGTGAGATGAATTCACAGAACACTAAGCAGTTTCTCAGAAAGCTTCTTTCCAGATTTCATCTGAGGATATTTCCTTTTTCACCATAGCCCTCTATGGGCTTCCAAATATCACTTTGCCAATTCCACAAGAACTGTCTTAGCGAAAGGCTTCTTGAGGGGAAAGCTGTAACTCTGTGAGATGAATTCACAGAACACTAAGCAGTTTCTCAGAAAGCTTCTTTCCAGATTTCATCTGAGGATATTTCCTTTTTCACCATAGCCCTCTATGGGCTTCCAAATATCACTTTGCCAATTCCACAAGAACTGTCTTAGCGAAAGGCTTCTTGTAGGGAAAGCTGTAACTCTGTGAGATGATTTCACAGAACACAAAGAAGTTTCTCAGAAAGCTTCTTTCTCTTTGTTATCGGAGGATATTTCCTTTGGCCCTATAGTCTTCAAAGGGATCCGAAATTACTGTTCTCAGATTCCACAGAAATAAGGCTAGCAAAGAGATCCACGAAATACACATGTAACTCTGTGAGATGAATTCACAGAACACTAAGCAGTTTCTCAGAAAGCTTCTTTCCAGATTTCATCTGAGGATATTTCCTTTTTCACCATAGCCCTCTATGGGCTTCCAAATATCACTTTGCCAATTCCACAAGAACTGTCTTAGCGAAAGGCGTCTTGAGGGGAAAGCTGTAACTCTGTGAGATGATTTCACAGAACACAAAGAAGTTTCTCAGAAAGCTTCTTTCGCTTTGTTATCGGAGGATATTTCCTTTGGCCCTATAGTCTTCAAAGGGATCCGAAATTACTGTTCTCAGACTCCACAGAAATAAGGCTAGCAAAGAGATCCACGAAATACACATGTAACTCTGTGAGATGAATTCACAGAACACTAATCAGTTTCTCAGAAAGCTTCTTTCCAGATTTCATCTGAGGATATTTCCTTTTTCACCATAGCCGTCTATGGGCTTCCAAATATCACTTTGCCAATTCCACAAGAACTGTCTTAGCGAAAGGCTTCTTGAGGGGAAAGCTGTAACTCTGTGAGATGATTTCACAGAACACAAAGAAGTTTCTCAGAAAGCTTCTTTCTCTTTGTTATCGGAGGATATTTCCTTTGGCCCTATAGTCTTCAAAGGGATCCGAAATATCTCTACTCAGATTCCACAGAAATAAGGCTAGCAAAGAGATCCAAGAAATACACATGTAACTCTGTGAGATGAATTCACAGAACACTAAGCAGTTTCTCAGAAAGCTTCTTTCCAGATTTCATCTGAGGATATTTCCTTTTTCACCATAGCCCTCTATGGGCTTCCAAATATCACTTTGCCAATTCCACAAGAACTGTCTTAGCGAAAGGCGTCTTGAGGGGAAAGCTGTAACTCTGTGAGATGATTTCACAGAACACAAAGAAGTTTCTCAGAAAGCTTCTTTCTCTTTGTTATCGGAGGATATGTCCTTGGGCCCTATTGTCTTCTAAGGGATCCGAAATATCTCTACTCAGATTCCACAGAAATAAGGCTAGCAAAGAGATCCAAGAAATACACATGTAACTCTGTGAGATGAATTCACAGAACACTAAGCAGTTTCTCAGAAAGCTTCTTTCCAGATTTCATCTGAGGATATTTCCTTTTTCACCATAGCCCTCTATGGGCTTCCAAATATCACTTTGCCAATTCCACAAGAACTGTCTTAGCGAAAGGCTTCTTGAGGGGAAAGCTGTAACTCTGTGAGATGAATTCACAGAACACTAAGCAGTTTCTCAGAAAGCTTCTTTCCAGATTTCATCTGAGGATATTTCCTTTTTCACCATAGCCCTCTATGGGCTTCCAAATATCACTTTGCCAATTCCACAAGAACTGTCTTAGCGAAAGGCTTCTTGTAGGGAAAGCTGTAACTCTGTGAGATGATTTCACAGAACACAAAGAAGTTTCTCAGAAAGCTTCTTTCTCTTTGTTATCGGAGGATATTTCCTTTGGCCCTATAGTCTTCAAAGGGATCCGAAATTACTGTTCTCAGATTCCACAGAAATAAGGCTAGCAAAGAGATCCACGAAATACACATGTAACTCTGTGAGATGAATTCACAGAACACTAAGCAGTTTCTCAAAAAGCTTCTTTCCAGATTTCATCTGAGGATATTTCCTTTTTCACCATAGCCCTCTATGGGCTTCCAAATATCACTTTGCCAATTCCACAAGAACTGTCTTAGCGAAAGGCTTCTTGAGGGGAAAGCTGTAACTCTGTGAGATGAATTCACAGAACACTAAGCAGTTTCTCAGAAAGCTTCTTTCCAGATTTCATCTGAGGATATTTCCTTTTTCACCATAGCCCTCTATGGGCTTCCAAATATCACTTTGCCATTTCCACAAGAACTGTCTTAGCGAAAGGCTTCTTGAGGGGAAAGCTGTAACTCTGTGAGATGATTTCACAGAACACAAAGAAGTTTCTCAGAAAGCTTCTTTCTCTTTGTTATCTGAGGATATGTCCTTTGGCCCTATTGTCTTCTAAGGGATCCGAAATATCTCTTCTCAGATTCCACAGAAATAAGGCTAGCAAAGAGATCCACGAAATACACATGTAACTCTGTGAGATGAATTCACAGAACACTAAGCAGTTTCTCAGAAAGCTTCTTTCCAGATTTCATCAGAGGATATTTCCTTTTTCACCATAGCCCTCTATGGGCTTCCAAATATCACTTTGCCAATTCCACAAGAACTGTCTTAGCGAAAGGCTTCTTGTAGGGAAAGCTGTAACTCTGTGAGATGATTTCACAGAACACAAAGAAGTTTCTCAGAAAGCTTCTTTCTCTTTGTTATCGGAGGATATTTCCTTTGGCCCTATAGTCTTCAAAGGGATCCGAAATTACTGTTCTCAGATTCCACAGAAATAAGGCTAGCAAAGAGATCCACGAAATACACATGTAACTCTGTGAGATGAATTCACAGAACACTAAGCAGTTTCTCAGAAAGCTTCTTTCCAGATTTCATCTGAGGATAATTCCTTTTTCACCATAGCCCTCTATGGGCTTCCAAATATCACTTTGCCAATTCCACAAGAACTGTCTTAGCGAAAGGCTTCTTGAGGGGAAAGCTGTAACTCTGTGAGATGAATTCACAGAACACTAAGCAGTTTCTCAGAAAGCTTCTTTCCAGATTTCATCTGAGGATATTTCCTTTTTCACCATAGCCCTCTATGGGCTTCCAAATATCACTTTGCCAATTCCACAAGAACTGTCTTAGCGAAAGGCTTCTTGTAGGGAAAGCTGTAACTCTGTGAGATGATTTCACAGAACACAAAGAAGTTTCTCAGAAAGCTTCTTTCTCTTTGTTATCGGAGGATATTTCCTTTGGCCCTATAGTCTTCAAAGGGATCCGAAATTACTGTTCTCAGATTCCACAGAAATAAGGCTAGCAAAGAGATCCACGAAATACACATGTAACTCTGTGAGATGAATTCACAGAACACTAAGCAGTTTCTCAGAAAGCTTCTTTCCAGATTTCATCTGAGGATATTTCCTTTTTCACCATAGCCCTCTATGGGCTTCCAAATATCACTTTGCCAATTCCACAAGAACTGTCTTAGCGAAAGGCTTCTTGTAGGGAAAGCTGTAACTCTGTGAGATGATTTCACAGAACACAAAGAAGTTTCTCAGAAAGCTTCTTTCTCTTTGTTATCGGAGGATATTTCCTTTGGCCCTATAGTCTTCAAAGGGATCCGAAATTACTGTTCTCAGATTCCACAGAAATAAGGCTAGCAAAGAGATCCACGAAATACACATGTAACTCTGTGAGATGAATTCACAGAACACTAAGCAGTTTCTCAGAAAGCTTCTTTCCAGATTTCATCTGAGGATATTTCCTTTTTCACCATAGCCCTCTATGGGCTTCCAAATATCACTTTGCCAATTCCACAAGAACTGTCTTAGCGAAAGGCTTCTTGAGGGGAAAGCTGTAACTCTGTGAGATGAATTCACAGAACACTAAGCAGTTTCTCAGAAAGCTTCTTTCCAGATTTCATCTGAGGATATTTCCTTTTTCACCATAGCCCTCTATGGGCTTCCAAATATCACTTTGCCATTTCCACAAGAACTGTCTTAACGAAAGGCTTCTTGAGGGGAAAGCTGTAACTCTGTGAGATGATTTCACAGAACACAAAGAAGTTTCTCAGAAAGCTTCTTTCTCTTTGTTATCTGAGGATATGTCCTTTGGCCCTATTGTCTTCTAAGGGATCCGAAATATCTCTTCTCAGATTCCACAGAAATAAGGCTAGCAAAGAGATCCAAGAAATACACATGTAACTCTGTGAGATGAATTCACAGAACACTAAGCAGTTTCTCAGAAAGCTTCTTTCCAGATTTCATCAGAGGATATTTCCTTTTTCACCATAGCCCTCTATGGGCTTCCAAATATCACTTTGCCAATTCCACAAGAACTGTCTTAGCGAAAGGCGTCTTGAGGGGAAAGCTGTAACTCTGTGAGATGATTTCACAGAACACAAAGAAGTTTCTCAGAAATCTTCTTTCTCTTTGTTATCGGAGGTTATGTCCTTGGGCCCTATTGTCTTCTAAGGGATCCGAAATATCTCTACTCAGATTCCACAGAAATAAGGCTAGCAAAGAGATCCAAGAAATACACATGTAACTCTGTGAGATGAATTCACAGAACACTAAGCAGTTTCTCAGAAAGCTTCTTTCCAGATTTCATCAGAGGATATTTCCTTTTTCACCATAGCCCTCTATGGGCTTCCAAATATCACTTTGCCAATTCCACAAGAACTGTCTTAGCGAAAGGCTTCTTGTAGGGAAAGCTGTAACTCTGTGAGATGATTTCACAGAACACAAAGAAGTTTCTCAGAAAGCTTCTTTCTCTTTGTTATCGGAGGATATTTCCTTTGGCCCTATAGTCTTCAAAGGGATCCGAAATTACTGTTCTCAGATTCCACAGAAATAAGGCTAGCAAAGAGATCCACGAAATACACATGTAACTCTGTGAGATGAATTCACAGAACACTAAGCAGTTTCTCAGAAAGCTTCTTTCCAGATTTCATCTGAGGATATTTCCTTTTTCACCATAGCCCTCTATGGGCTTCCAAATATCACTTTGCCAATTCCACAAGAACTGTCTTAGCGAAAGGCTTCTTGAGGGGAAAGCTGTAACTCTGTGAGATGAATTCACAGAACACTAAGCAGTTTCTCAGAAAGCTTCTTTCCAGATTTCATCTGAGGATATTTCCTTTTTCACCATAGCCCTCTATGGGCTTCCAAATATCACTTTGCCAATTCCACAAGAACTGTCTTAGCGAAAGGCTTCTTGTAGGGAAAGCTGTAACTCTGTGAGATGATTTCACAGAACACAAAGAAGTTTCTCAGAAAGCTTCTTTCTCTTTGTTATCGGAGGATATTTCCTTTGGCCCTATAGTCTTCAAAGGGATCCGAAATTACTGTTCTCAGATTCCACAGAAATAAGGCTAGCAAAGAGATCCACGAAATACACATGTAACTCTGTGAGATGAATTCACAGAACACTAAGCAGTTTCTCAGAAAGCTTCTTTCCAGATTTCATCTGAGGATATTTCCTTTTTCACCATAGCCCTCTATGGGCTTCCAAATATCACTTTGCCAATTCCACAAGAACTGTCTTAGCGAAAGGCTTCTTGAGGGGAAAGCTGTAACTCTGTGAGATGAATTCACAGAACACTAAGCAGTTTCTCAGAAAGCTTCTTTCCAGATTTCATCTGAGGATATTTCCTTTTTCACCATAGCCCTCTATGGGCTTCCAAATATCACTTTGCCATTTCCACAAGAACTGTCTTAGCGAAAGGCTTCTTGAGGGGAAAGCTGTAACTCTGTGAGATGATTTCACAGAACCAAAGAAATTTCTCAGAAAGCTTCTTTCTCTTTGTTATCGGAGGATATTTCCTTTGGCCCTATTGTCTTCTAAGGGATCCGAAATATCTCTTCTCAGATTCCACAGAAATAAGGCTAGCAAAGAGATCCAAGAAATACACATGTAACTCTGTGAGATGAATTCACAGAACACTAAGCAGTTTCTCAGAAAGCTTCTTTCCAGATTTCATCAGAGGATATTTCCTTTTTCACCATAGCCCTCTATGGGCTTCCAAATATCACTTTGCCAATTCCACAAGAACTGTCTTAGCGAAAGGCTTCTTGTAGGGAAAGCTGTAACTCTGTGAGATGATTTCACAGAACACAAAGAAGTTTCTCAGAAAGCTTCTTTCTCTTTGTTATCGGAGGATATTTCCTTTGGCCCTATAGTCTTCAAAGGGATCCGAAATTACTGTTCTCAGATTCCACAGAAATAAGGCTAGCAAAGAGATCCACGAAATACACATGTAACTCTGTGAGATGAATTCACAGAACACTAAGCAGTTTCTCAGAAAGCTTCTTTCCAGATTTCATCTGAGGATATTTGCTTTTTCACCATAGCCCTCTATGGGCTTCCAAATATCACTTTGCCAATTCCACAAGAACTGTCTTAGCGAAAGGCTTCTTGAGGGGAAAGCTGTAACTCTGTGAGATGATTTCACAGAACACAAAGAAGTTTCTCAGAAAGCTTCTTTCTCTTTGTTATCGGAGGATATTTCCTTTGGCCCTATAGTCTTCAAAGGGATCCGAAATATCTCTACTCAGATTCCACAGAAATAAGGCTAGCAAAGAGATCCAAGAAATACACATGTAACTCTGTGAGATGAATTCACAGAACACTAAGCAGTTTCTCAGAAAGCTTCTTTCCAGATTTCATCTGAGGATATTTCCTTTTTCACCATAGCCCTCTATGGGCTTCCAAATATCACTTTGCCAATTCCACAAGAACTGTCTTAGCGAAAGGCGTCTTGAGGGGAAAGCTGTAACTCTGTGAGATGATTTCACAGAACACAACGAAGTTTCTCAGAAAGCTTCTTTCTCTTTGTTATCGGAGGATATGTCCTTGGGCCCTATTGTCTTCTAAGGGATCTGAAATATCTCTACTCAGATTCCACAGAAATAAGGCTAGCAAAGAGATCCAAGAAATACACATGTAACTCTGTGAGATGAATTCACAGAACACTAAGCAGTTTCTCAGAAAGCTTCTTTCCAGATTTCATCAGAGGATATTTCCTTTTTCACCATAGCCCTCTATGGGCTTCCAAATATCACTTTGCCAATTCCACAAGAACTGTCTTAGCGAAAGGCTTCTTGTAGGGAAAGCTGTAACTCTGTGAGATGATTTCACAGAACACAAAGAAGTTTCTCAGAAAGCTTCTTTCTCTTTGTTATCGGAGGATATTCCCTTTGGCCCTATAGTCTTCAAAGGGATCCGAAATTACTGTTCTCAGATTCCACAGAAATAAGGCTAGCAAAGAGATCCACGAAATACACATGTAACTCTGTGAGATGAATTCACAGAACACTAAGCAGTTTCTCAGAAAGCTTCTTTCCAGATTTCATCTGAGGATATTTCCTTTTTCACCATAGCCCTCTATGGGCTTCCAAATATCACTTTGCCAATTCCACAAGAACTGTCTTAGCGAAAGGCTTCTTGAGGGGAAAGCTGTAACTCTGTGAGATGAATTCACAGAACACTAAGCAGTTTCTCAGAAAGCTTCTTTCCAGATTTCATCTGAGGATATTTCCTTTTTCACCATAGCCCTCTATGGGCTTCCAAATATCACTTTGCCAATTCCACAAGAACTGTCTTAGCGAAAGGCTTCTTGTAGGGAAAGCTGTAACTCTGTGAGATGATTTCACAGAACACAAAGAAGTTTCTCAGAAAGCTTCTTTCTCTTTGTTATCGGAGGATATTTCCTTTGGCCCTATAGTCTTCAAAGGGATCCGAAATTACTGTTCTCAGATTCCATAGAAATAAGGCTAGCAAAGAGATCCACGAAATACACGTGTAACTCTGTGAGATGAATTCACAGAACACTAAGCAGTTTCTCAGAAAGCTTCTTTCCAGATTTCATCTGAGGATATTTCCTTTTTCACCACAGCCCTCTATGGGCTTCCAAATATCACTTTGCCAATTCCACAAGAACTGTCTTAGCGAAAGGCTTCTTGAGGGGAAAGCTGTAACTCTGTGAGATGAATTCACAGAACACTAAGCAGTTTCTCAGAAAGCTACTTTCCAGATTTCATCTGAGGATATTTCCTTTTTCACCATAGCCCTCTATGGGCTTCCAAATGTCACTTTGCCAATTCCACAAGAACTGTCTTAGCGAAAGGCTTCTTGTAGGGAAAGCTGTAACTCTGTGAGATGATTTCACAGAACACAAAGAAGTTTCTCAGAAAGCTTCTTTCTCTTTGTTATCGGAGGATATTTCCTTTGGCCCTATAGTCTTCAAAGGGATCCGAAATTACTGTTCTCAGATTCCACAGAAATAAGGCTAGCAAAGAGATCCACGAAATACACATGTAACTCTGTGAGATGAATTCACAGAACACTAAGCAGTTTCTCAGAAAGCTTCTTTCCAGATTTCATCTGAGGATATTTCCTTTTTCACCATAGCCCTCTATGGGCTTCCAAATATCACTTTGCCAATTCCACAAGAACTGTCTTAGCGAAAGGCTTCTTGAGGGGAAAGCTGTAACTCTGTGAGATGAATTCACAGAACACTAAGCAGTTTCTCAGAAAGCTTCTTTCCAGATTTCATCTGAGGATATTTCCTTTTTCACCATAGCCCTCTATGGGCTTCCAAATATCACTTTGCCAATTCCACAAGAACTGTCTTAGCGAAAGGCTTCTTGTAGGGAAAGCTGTAAGTCTGTGAGATGATTTCACAGAACACAAAGAAGTTTCTCAGAAAGCTTCTTTCTCTTTGTTATCGGAGGATATTTCCTTTGGCCCTATAGTCTTCAAAGGGATCCGAAATTACTGTTCTCAGATTCCACAGAAATAAGGCTAGCAAAGAGATCCATAAATACACATGTAACTCTGTGAGATGAATTCACAGAACACTAAGCAGTTTCTCAGAAAGCTTCTTTCCAGATTTCATCTGAGGATATTTCCTTTTTCACCATAGCCCTCTATGGGCTTCCAAATATCACTTTGCCAATTCCACAAGAACTGTCTTAGCGAAAGGCTTCTTGAGGGGAAAGCTGTAACTCTGTGAGATGAATTCACAGAACACTAAGCAGTTTCTCAGAAAGCTTCTTTCCAGATTTCATCTGAGGATATTTCCTTTTTCACCATAGCCCTCTATGGGCTTCCAAATATCACTTTGCCAATTCCACAAGAACTGTCTTAGCGAAAGGCTTCTTGTAGGGAAAGCTGTAACTCTGTGAGATGATTTCACAGAACACAAAGAAGTTTCTCAGAAAGCTTCTTTCTCTTTGTTATCGGAGGATATTTCCTTTGGCCCTATAGTCTTCAAAGGGATCCGAAATTACTGTTCTCAGATTCCACAGAAATAAGGCTAGCAAAGAGATCCACGAAATACACATGTAACTCTGTGAGATGAATTCACAGAACACTAAGCAGTTTCTCAGAAAGCTTCTTTCCAGATTTCATCTGAGGATATTTCCTTTTTCACCATAGCCCTCTATGGGCTTCCAAATATCACTTTGCCAATTCCACAAGAACTGTCTTAGCGAAAGGCGTCTTGAGGGGAAAGCTGTAACTCTGTGAGATGATTTCACAGAACACAAAGAAGTTTCTCAGAAAGCTTCTTTCGCTTTGTTATCGGAGGATATTTCCTTTGGCTCTATAGTCTTCAAAGGGATCCGAAATTACTGTTCTCAGACTCCACAGAAATAAGGCTAGCAAAGAGATCCACGAAATACACATGTAACTCTGTGAGATGAATTCACAGAACACTAATCAGTTTCTCAGAAAGCTTCTTTCCAGATTTCATCTGAGGATATTTCCTTTTTCACCATAGCCGTCTATGGGCTTCCAAATATCACTTTGCCAATTCCACAAGAACTGTCTTAGCGAAAGGCTTCTTGAGGGGAAAGCTGTAACTCTGTGAGATGATTTCACAGAACACAAAGAAGTTTCTCAGAAAGCTTCTTTCTCTTTGTTATCGGAGGATATTTCCTTTGGCCCTATAGTCTTCAAAGGGATCCGAAATATCTCTACTCAGATTCCACAGAAATAAGGCTAGCAAAGAGATCCAAGAAATACACATGTAACTCTGTGAGATGAATTCACAGAACACTAAGCAGTTTCTCAGAAAGCTTCTTTCCAGATTTCATCTGAGGATATTTCCTTTTTCACCATAGCCCTCTATGGGCTTCCAAATATCACTTTGCCAATTCCACAAGAACTGTCTTAGCGAAAGGCGTCTTGAGGGGAAAGCTGTAACTCTGTGAGATGATTTCACAGAACACAAAGAAGTTTCTCAGAAAGCTTCTTTCTCTTTGTTATCGGAGGATATGTCCTTGGGCCCTATTGTCTTCTAAGGGATCCGAAATATCTCTACTCAGATTCCACAGAAATAAGGCTAGCAAAGAGATCCAAGAAATACACATGTAACTCTGTGAGATGAATTCACAGAACACTAAGCAGTTTCTCAGAAAGCTTCTTTCCAGATTTCATCTGAGGATATTTCCTTTTTCACCATAGCCCTCTATGGGCTTCCAAATATCACTTTGCCAATTCCACAAGAACTGTCTTAGCGAAAGGCTTCTTGAGGGGAAAGCTGTAACTCTGTGAGATGAATTCACAGAACACTAAGCAGTTTCTCAGAAAGCTTCTTTCCAGATTTCATCTGAGGATATTTCCTTTTTCACCATAGCCCTCTATGGGCTTCCAAATATCACTTTGCCATTTCCACAAGAACTGTCTTAGCGAAAGGCTTCTTGAGGGGAAAGCTGTAACTCTGTGAGATGATTTCACAGAACCAAAGAAATTTCTCAGAAAGCTTCTTTCTCTTTGTTATCGGAGGATATTTCCTTTGGCCCTATTGTCTTCTAAGGGATCCGAAATATCTCTTCTCAGATTCCACAGAAATAAGGCTAGCAAAGAGATCCAAGAAATACACATGTAACTCTGTGAGATGAATTCACAGAACACTAAGCAGTTTCTCAGAAAGCTTCTTTCCAGATTTCATCAGAGGATATTTCCTTTTTCACCATAGCCCTCTATGGGCTTCCAAATATCACTTTGCCAATTCCACAAGAACTGTCTTAGCGAAAGGCTTCTTGTAGGGAAAGCTGTAACTCTGTGAGATGATTTCACAGAACACAAAGAAGTTTCTCAGAAAGCTTCTTTCTCTTTGTTATCGGAGGATATTTCCTTTGGCCCTATAGTCTTCAAAGGGATCCGAAATTACTGTTCTCAGATTCCACAGAAATAAGGCTAGCAAAGAGATCCACGAAATACACATGTAACTCTGTGAGATGAATTCACAGAACACTAAGCAGTTTCTCAGAAAGCTTCTTTCCAGATTTCATCTGAGGATATTTGCTTTTTCACCATAGCCCTCTATGGGCTTCCAAATATCACTTTGCCAATTCCACAAGAACTGTCTTAGCGAAAGGCTTCTTGAGGGGAAAGCTGTAACTCTGTGAGATGATTTCACAGAACACAAAGAAGTTTCTCAGAAAGCTTCTTTCTCTTTGTTATCGGAGGATATTTCCTTTGGCCCTATAGTCTTCAAAGGGATCCGAAATATCTCTACTCAGATTCCACAGAAATAAGGCTAGCAAAGAGATCCAAGAAATACACATGTAACTCTGTGAGATGAATTCACAGAACACTAAGCAGTTTCTCAGAAAGCTTCTTTCCAGATTTCATCTGAGGATATTTCCTTTTTCACCATAGCCCTCTATGGGCTTCCAAATATCACTTTGCCAATTCCACAAGAACTGTCTTAGCGAAAGGCGTCTTGAGGGGAAAGCTGTAACTCTGTGAGATGATTTCACAGAACACAACGAAGTTTCTCAGAAAGCTTCTTTCTCTTTGTTATCGGAGGATATGTCCTTGGGCCCTATTGTCTTCTAAGGGATCTGAAATATCTCTACTCAGATTCCACAGAAATAAGGCTAGCAAAGAGATCCAAGAAATACACATGTAACTCTGTGAGATGAATTCACAGAACACTAAGCAGTTTCTCAGAAAGCTTCTTTCCAGATTTCATCAGAGGATATTTCCTTTTTCACCATAGCCCTCTATGGGCTTCCAAATATCACTTTGCCAATTCCACAAGAACTGTCTTAGCGAAAGGCTTCTTGTAGGGAAAGCTGTAACTCTGTGAGATGATTTCACAGAACACAAAGAAGTTTCTCAGAAAGCTTCTTTCTCTTTGTTATCGGAGGATATTCCCTTTGGCCCTATAGTCTTCAAAGGGATCCGAAATTACTGTTCTCAGATTCCACAGAAATAAGGCTAGCAAAGAGATCCACGAAATACACATGTAACTCTGTGAGATGAATTCACAGAACACTAAGCAGTTTCTCAGAAAGCTTCTTTCCAGATTTCATCTGAGGATATTTCCTTTTTCACCATAGCCCTCTATGGGCTTCCAAATATCACTTTGCCAATTCCACAAGAACTGTCTTAGCGAAAGGCTTCTTGAGGGGAAAGCTGTAACTCTGTGAGATGAATTCACAGAACACTAAGCAGTTTCTCAGAAAGCTTCTTTCCAGATTTCATCTGAGGATATTTCCTTTTTCACCATAGCCCTCTATGGGCTTCCAAATATCACTTTGCCAATTCCACAAGAACTGTCTTAGCGAAAGGCTTCTTGTAGGGAAAGCTGTAACTCTGTGAGATGATTTCACAGAACACAAAGAAGTTTCTCAGAAAGCTTCTTTCTCTTTGTTATCGGAGGATATTTCCTTTGGCCCTATAGTCTTCAAAGGGATCCGAAATTACTGTTCTCAGATTCCATAGAAATAAGGCTAGCAAAGAGATCCACGAAATACACGTGTAACTCTGTGAGATGAATTCACAGAACACTAAGCAGTTTCTCAGAAAGCTTCTTTCCAGATTTCATCTGAGGATATTTCCTTTTTCACCACAGCCCTCTATGGGCTTCCAAATATCACTTTGCCAATTCCACAAGAACTGTCTTAGCGAAAGGCTTCTTGAGGGGAAAGCTGTAACTCTGTGAGATGAATTCACAGAACACTAAGCAGTTTCTCAGAAAGCTACTTTCCAGATTTCATCTGAGGATATTTCCTTTTTCACCATAGCCCTCTATGGGCTTCCAAATGTCACTTTGCCAATTCCACAAGAACTGTCTTAGCGAAAGGCTTCTTGTAGGGAAAGCTGTAACTCTGTGAGATGATTTCACAGAACACAAAGAAGTTTCTCAGAAAGCTTCTTTCTCTTTGTTATCGGAGGATATTTCCTTTGGCCCTATAGTCTTCAAAGGGATCCGAAATTACTGTTCTCAGATTCCACAGAAATAAGGCTAGCAAAGAGATCCACGAAATACACATGTAACTCTGTGAGATGAATTCACAGAACACTAAGCAGTTTCTCAGAAAGCTTCTTTCCAGATTTCATCTGAGGATATTTCCTTTTTCACCATAGCCCTCTATGGGCTTCCAAATATCACTTTGCCAATTCCACAAGAACTGTCTTAGCGAAAGGCTTCTTGAGGGGAAAGCTGTAACTCTGTGAGATGAATTCACAGAACACTAAGCAGTTTCTCAGAAAGCTTCTTTCCAGATTTCATCTGAGGATATTTCCTTTTTCACCATAGCCCTCTATGGGCTTCCAAATATCACTTTGCCAATTCCACAAGAACTGTCTTAGCGAAAGGCTTCTTGTAGGGAAAGCTGTAAGTCTGTGAGATGATTTCACAGAACACAAAGAAGTTTCTCAGAAAGCTTCTTTCTCTTTGTTATCGGAGGATATTTCCTTTGGCCCTATAGTCTTCAAAGGGATCCGAAATTACTGTTCTCAGATTCCACAGAAATAAGGCTAGCAAAGAGATCCATAAATACACATGTAACTCTGTGAGATGAATTCACAGAACACTAAGCAGTTTCTCAGAAAGCTTCTTTCCAGATTTCATCTGAGGATATTTCCTTTTTCACCATAGCCCTCTATGGGCTTCCAAATATCACTTTGCCAATTCCACAAGAACTGTCTTAGCGAAAGGCTTCTTGAGGGGAAAGCTGTAACTCTGTGAGATGAATTCACAGAACACTAAGCAGTTTCTCAGAAAGCTTCTTTCCAGATTTCATCTGAGGATATTTCCTTTTTCACCATAGCCCTCTATGGGCTTCCAAATATCACTTTGCCAATTCCACAAGAACTGTCTTAGCGAAAGGCTTCTTGTAGGGAAAGCTGTAACTCTGTGAGATGATTTCACAGAACACAAAGAAGTTTCTCAGAAAGCTTCTTTCTCTTTGTTATCGGAGGATATTTCCTTTGGCCCTATAGTCTTCAAAGGGATCCGAAATTACTGTTCTCAGATTCCACAGAAATAAGGCTAGCAAAGAGATCCACGAAATACACATGTAACTCTGTGAGATGAATTCACAGAACACTAAGCAGTTTCTCAGAAAGCTTCTTTCCAGATTTCATCTGAGGATATTTCCTTTTTCACCATAGCCCTCTATGGGCTTCCAAATATCACTTTGCCAATTCCACAAGAACTGTCTTAGCGAAAGGCGTCTTGAGGGGAAAGCTGTAACTCTGTGAGATGATTTCACAGAACACAAAGAAGTTTCTCAGAAAGCTTCTTTCGCTTTGTTATCGGAGGATATTTCCTTTGGCTCTATAGTCTTCAAAGGGATCCGAAATTACTGTTCTCAGACTCCACAGAAATAAGGCTAGCAAAGAGATCCACGAAATACACATGTAACTCTGTGAGATGAATTCACAGAACACTAATCAGTTTCTCAGAAAGCTTCTTTCCAGATTTCATCTGAGGATATTTCCTTTTTCACCATAGCCGTCTATGGGCTTCCAAATATCACTTTGCCAATTCCACAAGAACTGTCTTAGCGAAAGGCTTCTTGAGGGGAAAGCTGTAACTCTGTGAGATGATTTCACAGAACACAAAGAAGTTTCTCAGAAAGCTTCTTTCTCTTTGTTATCGGAGGATATTTCCTTTGGCCCTATAGTCTTCAAAGGGATCCGAAATATCTCTACTCAGATTCCACAGAAATAAGGCTAGCAAAGAGATCCAAGAAATACACATGTAACTCTGTGAGATGAATTCACAGAACACTAAGCAGTTTCTCAGAAAGCTTCTTTCCAGATTTCATCTGAGGATATTTCCTTTTTCACCATAGCCCTCTATGGGCTTCCAAATATCACTTTGCCAATTCCACAAGAACTGTCTTAGCGAAAGGCGTCTTGAGGGGAAAGCTGTAACTCTGTGAGATGATTTCACAGAACACAAAGAAGTTTCTCAGAAAGCTTCTTTCTCTTTGTTATCGGAGGATATGTCCTTGGGCCCTATTGTCTTCTAAGGGATCCGAAATATCTCTACTCAGATTCCACAGAAATAAGGCTAGCAAAGAGATCCAAGAAATACACATGTAACTCTGTGAGATGAATTCACAGAACACTAAGCAGTTTCTCAGAAAGCTTCTTTCCAGATTTCATCTGAGGATATTTCCTTTTTCACCATAGCCCTCTATGGGCTTCCAAATATCACTTTGCCAATTCCACAAGAACTGTCTTAGCGAAAGGCTTCTTGAGGGGAAAGCTGTAACTCTGTGAGATGAATTCACAGAACACTAAGCAGTTTCTCAGAAAGCTTCTTTCCAGATTTCATCTGAGGATATTTCCTTTTTCACCATAGCCCTCTATGGGCTTCCAAATATCACTTTGCCAATTCCACAAGAACTGTCTTAGCGAAAGGCTTCTTGTAGGGAAAGCTGTAACTCTGTGAGATGATTTCACAGAACACAAAGAAGTTTCTCAGAAAGCTTCTTTCTCTTTGTTATCGGAGGATATTTCCTTTGGCCCTATAGTCTTCAAAGGGATCCGAAATTACTGTTCTCAGATTCCACAGAAATAAGGCTAGCAAAGAGATCCACGAAATACACATGTAACTCTGTGAGATGAATTCACAGAACACTAAGCAGTTTCTCAAAAAGCTTCTTTCCAGATTTCATCTGAGGATATTTCCTTTTTCACCATAGCCCTCTATGGGCTTCCAAATATCACTTTGCCAATTCCACAAGAACTGTCTTAGCGAAAGGCTTCTTGAGGGGAAAGCTGTAACTCTGTGAGATGAATTCACAGAACACTAAGCAGTTTCTCAGAAAGCTTCTTTCCAGATTTCATCTGAGGATATTTCCTTTTTCACCATAGCAGTCTATGGGCTTCCAAATATCACTTTGCCATTTCCACAAGAACTGTCTTAGCGAAAGGCTTCTTGAGGGGAAAGCTGTAACTCTGTGAGATGATTTCACAGAACACAAAGAAGTTTCTCAGAAAGCTTCTTTCTCTTTGTTATCTGAGGATATGTCCTTTGGCCCTATTGTCTTCTAAGGGATCCGAAATATCTCTTCTCAGATTCCACAGAAATAAGGCTAGCAAAGAGATCCACGAAATACACATGTAACTCTGTGAGATGAATTCACAGAACACTAAGCAGTTTCTCAGAAAGCTTCTTTCCAGATTTCATCAGAGGATATTTCCTTTTTCACCATAGCCCTCTATGGGCTTCCAAATATCACTTTGCCAATTCCACAAGAACTGTCTTAGCGAAAGGCTTCTTGTAGGGAAAGCTGTAACTCTGTGAGATGATTTCACAGAACACAAAGAAGTTTCTCAGAAAGCTTCTTTCTCTTTGTTATCGGAGGATATTTCCTTTGGCCCTATAGTCTTCAAAGGGATCCGAAATTACTGTTCTCAGATTCCACAGAAATAAGGCTAGCAAAGAGATCCACGAAATACACATGTAACTCTGTGAGATGAATTCACAGAACACTAAGCAGTTTCTCAGAAAGCTTCTTTCCAGATTTCATCTGAGGATAATTCCTTTTTCACCATAGCCCTCTATGGGCTTCCAAATATCACTTTGCCAATTCCACAAGAACTGTCTTAGCGAAAGGCTTCTTGAGGGGAAAGCTGTAACTCTGTGAGATGAATTCACAGAACACTAAGCAGTTTCTCAGAAAGCTTCTTTCCAGATTTCATCTGAGGATATTTCCTTTTTCACCATAGCCCTCTATGGGCTTCCAAATATCACTTTGCCAATTCACAAGAACTGTCTTAGCGAAAGGCTTCTTGTAGGGAAAGCTGTAACTCTGTGAGATGATTTCACAGAACACAAAGAAGTTTCTCAGAAAGCTTCTTTCTCTTTGTTATCGGAGGATATTTCCTTTGGCCCTATAGTCTTCAAAGGGATCCGAAATTACTGTTCTCAGATTCCACAGAAATAAGGCTAGCAAAGAGATCCACGAAATACACATGTAACTCTGTGAGATGAATTCACAGAACACTAAGCAGTTTCTCAGAAAGCTTCTTTCCAGATTTCATCTGAGGATATTTCCTTTTTCACCATAGCCCTCTATGGGCTTCCAAATATCACTTTGCCAATTCCACAAGAACTGTCTTAGCGAAAGGCTTCTTGTAGGGAAAGCTGTAACTCTGTGAGATGATTTCACAGAACACAAAGAAGTTTCTCAGAAAGCTTCTTTCTCTTTGTTATCGGAGGATATTTCCTTTGGCCCTATAGTCTTCAAAGGGATCCGAAATTACTGTTCTCAGATTCCACAGAAATAAGGCTAGCAAAGAGATCCACGAAATACACATGTAACTCTGTGAGATGAATTCACAGAACACTAAGCAGTTTCTCAGAAAGCTTCTTTCCAGATTTCATCTGAGGATATTTCCTTTTTCACCATAGCCCTCTATGGGCTTCCAAATATCACTTTGCCAATTCCACAAGAACTGTCTTAGCGAAAGGCTTCTTGAGGGGAAAGCTGTAACTCTGTGAGATGAATTCACAGAACACTAAGCAGTTTCTCAGAAAGCTTCTTTCCAGATTTCATCTGAGGATATTTCCTTTTTCACCATAGCCCTCTATGGGCTTCCAAATATCACTTTGCCATTTCCACAAGAACTGTCTTAACGAAAGGCTTCTTGAGGGGAAAGCTGTAACTCTGTGAGATGATTTCACAGAACACAAAGAAGTTTCTCAGAAAGCTTCTTTCTCTTTGTTATCTGAGGATATGTCCTTTGGCCCTATTGTCTTCTAAGGGATCCGAAATATCTCTTCTCAGATTCCACAGAAATAAGGCTAGCAAAGAGATCCAAGAAATACACATGTAACTCTGTGAGATGAATTCACAGAACACTAAGCAGTTTCTCAGAAAGCTTCTTTCCAGATTTCATCTGAGGATATTTCCTTTTTCACCATAGCCCTCTATGGGCTTCCAAATATCACTTTGCCAATTCCACAAGAACTGTCTTAGCGAAAGGCTTCTTGTAGGGAAAGCTGTAACTCTGTGAGATGATTTCACAGAACACAAAGAAGTTTCTCAGAAAGCTTCTTTCTCTTTGTTATCGGAGGATATTTCCTTTGGCCCTATAGTCTTCAAAGGGATCCGAAATTACTGTTCTCAGATTCCACAGAAATAAGGCTAGCAAAGAGATCCACGAAATACACATGTAACTCTGTGAGATGAATTCACAGAACACTAAGCAGTTTCTCAGAAAGCTTCTTTCCAGATTTCATCTGAGGATATTTCCTTTTTCACCATAGCCCTCTATGGGCTTCCAAATATCACTTTGCCAATTCCACAAGAACTGTCTTAGCGAAAGGATTCTTGTAGGGAAAGCTGTAACTCTGTGAGATGATTTCACAGAACACAAAGAAGTTTCTCAGAAAGCTTCTTTCTCTTTGTTATCGGAGGATATTTCCTTTGGCCCTATAGTCTTCAAAGGGATCCGAAATTACTGTTCTCAGATTCCACAGAAATAAGGCTAGCAAAGAGATCCAAGAAATACACATGTAACTCTGTGAGATGAATTCACAGAACACTAAGCAGTTTCTCAGAAAGCTTCTTTCCAGATTTCATATGAGGATATTTCCTTTTTCACCAGAGCCCTCTATGGGCTTCCAAATATCACTTTGCCAATTCCACAAGAACTGTCTTAGCGAAAGGCTTCTTGAGGGGAAAGCTGTAACTCTGTGAGATGAATTCACAGAACACTAAGCAGTTTCTCAGAAAGCTTCTTTCCAGATTTCATCTGAGGATATTTCCTTTTTCACCATAGCCCTCTATGGGCTTCCAAATATCACTTTGCCAATTCCACAAGAACTGTCTTAGCGAAAGGCTTCTTGTAGGGAAAGCTGTAACTCTGTGAGATGATTTCACAGAACACAAAGAAGTTTCTCAGAAAGCTTCTTTCTCTTTGTTATCTGAGGATATGTCCTTTGGCCCTATTGTCTTCTAAGGGATCCGAAATATCTCTTCTCAGATTCCACAGAAATAAGGCTAGCAAAGAGATCCACGAAATACACATGTAACTCTGTGAGATGAATTCACAGAACACTAAGCAGTTTCTCAGAAAGCTTCTTTCCAGATTTCATCAGAGGATATTTCCTTTTTCACCATAGCCCTCTATGGGCTTCCAAATATCACTTTGCCAATTCCACAAGAACTGTCTTAGCGAAAGGCTTCTTGTAGGGAAAGCTGTAACTCTGTGAGATGATTTCACAGAACACAAAGAAGTTTCTCAGAAAGCTTCTTTCTCTTTGTTATCGGAGGATATTTCCTTTGGCCCTATAGTCTTCAAAGGGATCCGAAATTACTGTTCTCAGATTCCACAGAAATAAGGCTAGCAAAGAGATCCACGAAATACACATGTAACTCTGTGAGATGAATTCACAGAACACTAAGCAGTTTCTCAGAAAGCTTCTTTCCAGATTTCATCTGAGGATATTTCCTTTTTCACCATAGCCCTCTATTGGCTTCCAAATATCACTTTGCCAATTCCACAAGAACTGTCTTAGCGAAAGGCTTCTTGAGGGGAAAGCTGTAACTCTGTGAGATGAATTCACAGAACACTAAGCAGTTTCTCAGAAAGCTTCTTTCCAGATTTCATCTGAGGATATTTCCTTTTTCACCATAGCCCTCTATGGGCTTCCAAATATCACTTTGCCAATTCCACAAGAACTGTCTTAGCGAAAGGCTTCTTGTAGAGAAAGCTGTAACTCTGTGAGATGATTTCACAGAACACAAAGAAGTTTCTCAGAAAGCTTCTTTCTCTTTGTTATCGGAGGATATTTCCTTTGGCCCTATAGTCTTCAAAGGGATCCGAAATTACTGTTCTCAGATTCCACAGAAATAAGGCTAGCAAAGAGATGCACGAAATACACATGTAACTCTGTGAGATGAATTCACAGAACACTAAGCAGTTTCTCAGAAAGCTTCTTTCCAGATTTCATCTGAGGATATTTCCTTTTTCACCATAGCCCTCCTTGGGCTTCCAAATATCACTTTGCCAATTCCACAAGAACTGTCTTAGCGAAAGGCTTCTTGAGGGGAAAGCTGTAACTCTGTGAGATGAATTCACAGAACACTAAGCAGTTTCTCAGAAAGCTTCTTTCCTGATTTCATCTGAGGATATTTCCTTTTTCACCATAGCCCTCTATGGGCTTCCAAATATCACTTTGCCAATTCCACAAGAACTGTCTTAGCGAAAGGCTTCTTGTAGGGAAAGCTGTAACTCTGTGAGATGATTTCACAGAACACAGAGAAGTTTCTCAGAAAGCTTCTTTCTCTTTGTTATCGGAGGATATTTCCTTTGGCCCTATAGTCTTCAAAGGGATCCGAAATTACTGTTCTCAGATTCCACAGAAATAAGGCTAGCAAAGAGATCCACGAAATACACATGTAACTCTGTGAGATGAATTCACAGAACACTAAGCAGTTTCTCAGAAAGCTTCTTTCCAGATTTCATCTGAGGATATTTCCTTTTTCACCATAGCCCTCTATGGGCTTCCAAATATCACTTTGCCAATTCCACAAGAACTGTCTTAGCGAAAGGCTTCTTGAGGGGAAAGCTGTAACTCTGTGAGATGATTTCACAAAACACAAAGAAGTTTCTCAGAAAGCTTCTTTCTCTTTGTTATCGGAGGATATTTCCTTTGGCCCTATAGTCTTCAAAAGGATCCGAAATATCTCTACTCAGATTCCACAGAAATAAGGCTAGCAAAGAGATCCAAGAAATACACATGTAACTCTGTGAGATGAATTCACAGAACACTAAGCAGTTTCTCAGAAAGCTTCTTTCCAGATTTCATCAGAGGATATTTCCTTTTTCACCATAGCCCTCTATGGGCTTCCAAATATCACTTTGCCAATTCCACAAGAACTGTCTTAGCGAAAGGCGTCTTGAGGGGAAAGCTGTAACTCTGTGAGATGATTTCACAGAACACAAAGAAGTTTCTCAGAAAGCTTCTTTCTCTTTGTTATCGGAGGATATGTCCTTGGGCCCTATTGTCTTCTAAGGGATCCGAAATATCTCTACTCAGATTCCACAGAAATAAGGCTAGCAAAGAGATCCAAGAAATACACATGTAACTCTGTGAGATGAATTCACAGAACACTAAGCAGTTTCTCAGAAAGCTTCTTTCCAGATTTCATCAGAGGATATTTCCTTTTTCACCATAGCCCTCTATGGGCTTCCAAATATCACTTTGCCAATTCCACAAGAACTGTCTTAGCGAAAGGCTTCTTGTAGGGAAAGCTGTAACTCTGTGAGATGATTTCACAGAACACAAAGAAGTTTCTCAGAAAGCTTCTTTCTCTTTGTTATCGGAGGATATTTCCTTTGGCCCTATAGTCTTCAAAGGGATCCGAAATTACTGTTCTCAGATTCCACAGAAATAAGGCTAGCAAAGAGATCCACGAAATACACATGTAACTCTGTGAGATGAATTCACAGAACACTAAGCAGTTTCTCAGAAAGCTTCTTTCCAGATTTCATCTGAGGATATTTCCTTTTTCACCATAGCCCTCTGTGGGCTTCCAAATATCACTTTGCCAATTCCACAAGAACTGTCTTAGCGAAAGGCTTCTTTAGGGGAAAGCTGTAACTCTGTGAGATGAATTCACAGAACACTAAGCAGTTTCTCAGAAAGCTTCTTTCCAGATTTCATCTGAGGATATTTCCTTTTTCACCATAGCCCTCTATGGGCTTCCAAATATCACTTTGCCATTTCCACAAGAACTGTCTTAGCGAAAGGCTTCTTGAGGGGAAAGCTGTAACTCTGTGAGATGATTTCACAGAACACAAAGAAGTTTCTCAGAAAGCTTCTTTCTCTTTGTTATCTGAGGATATGTCCTTTGGCCCTATTGTCTTCTAAGGGATCCGAAATATCTCTTCTCAGATTCCACAGAAATAAGGCTAGCAAAGAGATCCAAGAAATACACATGTAACTCTGTGAGATGAATTCACAGAACACTAAGCAGTTTCTCAGAAAGCTTCTTTCCAGATTTCATCAGAGGATATTCCTTTTTCACCATAGCCCTCTATGGGCTTCCAAATATCACCTTGCCAATTCCACAAGAACTGTCTTAGCGAAAGGCTTCTTCTAGGGAAAGCTGTAACTCTGTGAGATGATTTCACAGAACACAAAGAAGTTTCTCAGAAAGCTTCTTTCTCTTTGTTATCGGAGGATATTTCCTTTGGCCCTATAGTCTTCAAAGGAATCCGAAATTACTGTTCTCAGATTCCACAGAAATAAGGCTAGCAAAGAGATCCACGAAATACACATGTAACTCTGTGAGATGAATTCACAGAACACTAAGCAGTTTCTCAGAAAGCTTCTTTCCAGATTTCATCTGAGGATATTTCCTTTTTCACCATAGCCCTCTATGGGCTTCCAAATATCACTTTGCCAATTCCACAAGAACTGTCTTAGCGAAAGGCTTCTTGAGGGGAAAGCTGTAACTCTGTGAGATGAATTCACAGAACACTAAGCAGTTTCTCAGAAAGCTTCTTTCCAGATTTCATCTGAGGATATTTCCTTTTTCACCATAGCCCTCTATGGGCTTCCAAATATCACTTTGCCAATTCCACAAGAACTGTCTTAGCGAAAGGCTTCTTGTAGGGAAAGCTGTAACTCTGTGAGATGATTTCACAGAACACAAAGAAGTTTCTCAGAAAGCTTCTTTCTCTTTGTTATCGGAGGATATTTCCTTTGGCCCTATAGTCTTCAAAGGGATCCGAAATTACTGTTCTCAGATTCCACAGAAATAAGGCTAGCAAAGAGATCCACGAAATACACATGTAACTCTGTGAGATGAATTCACAGAACACTAAGCAGTTTCTCAGAAAGCTTCTTTCCAGATTTCATCTGAGGATATTTCCTTTTTCACCATAGCCCTCTATGGGCTTCCAAATATCACTTTGCCAATTCCACAAGAACTGTCTTAGCGAAAGGCTTCTTGAGGGGAAAGCTGTAACTCTGTGAGATGAATTCACAGAACACTAAGCAGTTTCTCAGAAAGCTTCTTTCCAGATTTCATCTGAGGATATTTCCTTTTTCACCATAGCCCTCTATGGGCTTCCAAATATCACTTTGCCATTTCCACAAGAACTGTCTTAGCGAAAGGCTTCTTGAGGGGAAAGCTGTAACTCTGTGAGATGATTTCACAGAACACAAAGAAGTTTCTCAGAAAGCTTCTTTCTCTTTGTTATCTGAGGATATGTACTTTGGCCCTATTGTCTTCTAAGGGATCCGAAATATCTCTTCTCAGATTCCACAGAAATAAGGCTAGCAAAGAGATCCAAGAAATACACATGTAACTCTGTGAGATGAATTCACAGAACACTAAGCAGTTTCTCAGAAAGCTTCTTTCCAGATTTCATCAGAGGATATTTCCTTTTTAACCATAGCCCTCTATGGGCTTCCAAATATCACTTTGCCAATTCCACAAGAACTGTCTTAGCGAAAGGCTTCTTGTAGGGAAAGCTGTAACTCTGTGAGATGATTTCACAGAACACAAAGAAGTTTCTCAGAAAGCTTCTTTCTCTTTGTTATCGGAGGATATTTCCTTTGGCCCTATAGTCTTCAAAGGGATCCGAAATTACTGTTCTCAGATTCCACAGAAATAAGGCTAGCAAAGAGATCCACGAAATACACATGTAACTCTGTGAGATGAATTCACAGAACACTAAGCAGTTTCTCAGAAAGCTTCTTTCCAGATTTCATCTGAGGATATTTCCTTTTTCACCATAGCCCTCTATGGGCTTCCAAATATCACTTTGCCAATTCCACAAGAACTGTCTTAGCGAAAGGCTTCTTGAGGGGAAAGCTGTAACTCTGTGAGATGATTTCACAGAACACAAAGAAGTTTCTCAGAAAGCTTCTTTCTCTTTGTTATCGGAGGATATTTCCTTTGGCCCTATAGTCTTCAAAGGGATCCGAAATATCTCTACTCAGATTCCACAGAAATAAGGCTAGCAAAGAGATCCAAGAAATACACATGTAACTCTGTGAGATGAATTCACAGAACACTAAGCAGTTTCTCAGAAAGCTTCTTTCCAGATTTCATCTGAGGATATTTCCTTTTTCACCATAGCCCTCTATGGGCTTCCAAATATCACTTTGCCAATTCCACAAGAACTGTCTTAGCGAAAGGCGTCTTGAGGGGAAAGCTGTAACTCTGTGAGATGATTTCACAGAACACAAAGAAGTTTCTCAGAAAGCTTCTTTCTCTTTGTTATCGGAGGATATGTCCTTGGGCCCTATTGTCTTCTAAGGGATCCGAAATATCTCTACTCAGATTCCACAGAAATAAGGCTAGCAAAGAGATCCAAGAAATACACATGTAACTCTGTGAGATGAATTCACAGAACACTAAGCAGTTTCTCAGAAAGCTTCTTTCCAGATTTCATCAGAGGATATTTCCTTTTTCACCATAGCCCTCTATGTGCTTCCAAATATCACTTTGCCAATTCCACAAGAACTGTCTTAGCGAAAGGCTTCTTGTAGGGAAAGCTGTAACTCTGTGAGATGATTTCACAGAACACAAAGAAGTTTCTCAGAAAGCTTCTTTCTCTTTGTTATCGGAGGATATTTCCTTTGGCCCTATAGTCTTCAAAGGGATCCGAAATTACTGTTCTCAGATTCCACAGAAATAAGGCTAGCAAAGAGATCCACGAAATACACATGTAACTCTGTGAGATGAATTCACAGAACACTAAGCAGTTTCTCAGAAAGCTTCTTTCCAGATTTCATCTGAGGATATTTCCTTTTTCACCATAGCCCTCTATGGGCTTCCAAATATCACTTTGCCAATTCCACAAGAACTGTCTTAGCGAAAGGCTTCTTGAGGGGAAAGCTGTAACTCTGTGAGATGATTTCACAGAACACAAAGAAGTTTCTCAGAAAGCTTCTTTCTCTTTGTTATCGGAGGATATTTCCTTTGGCCCTATAGTCTTCAAAGGGATCCGAAATATCTCTACTCAGATTCCACAGAAATAAGGCTAGCAAAGAGATCCAAGAAATACACATGTAACTCTGTGAGATGAATTCACAGAACACTAAGCAGTTTCTCAGAAAGCTTCTTTCCAGATTTCATCTGAGGATATTTCCTTTTTCACCATAGCCCTCTATGGGCTTCCAAATATCACTTTGCCAATTCCACAAGAACTGTCTTAGCGAAAGGCGTCTTGAGGGGAAAGCTGTAACTCTGTGAGATGATTTCACAGAACACAACGAAGTATCTCAGAAAGCTTCTTTCTCTTTGTTATCGGAGGATATGTCCTTGGGCCCTATTGTCTTCTAAGGGATCCGAAATATCTCTACTCAGATTCCACAGAAATCAGGCTAGCAAAGAGATCCAAGAAATACACATGTAACTCTGTGAGATGAATTCACAGAACACTAAGCAGTTTCTCAGAAAGCTTCTTTCCAGATTTCATCAGAGGATATTTCCTTTTTCACCATAGCCCTCTATGGGCTTCCAAATATCACTTTGCCAATTCCACAAGAACTGTCTTAGCGAAAGGCTTCTTGTAGGGAAAGCTGTAACTCTGTGAGATGATTTCACAGAACACAAAGAAGTTTCTCAGAAAGCTTCTTTCTCTTTGTTATCGGAGGATATTCCCTTTGGCCCTATAGTCTTCAAAGGGATCCGAAATTACTGTTCTCAGATTCCACAGAAATAAGGCTAGCGAAGAGATCCACGAAATACACATGTAACTCTGTGAGATGAATTCACAGAACACTAAGCAGTTTCTCAGAAAGCTTCTTTCCAGATTTCATCTGAGGATATTTCCTTTTTCACCATAGCCCTCTATGGGCTTCCAAATATCACTTTGCCAATTCCACAAGAACTGTCTTAGCGAAAGGCTTCTTGAGGGGAAAGCTGTAACTCTGTGAGATGAATTCACAGAACACTAAGCAGTTTCTCAGAAAGCTTCTTTCCAGATTTCATCTGAGGATATTTCCTTTTTCACCATAGCCCTCTATGGGCTTCCAAATATCACTTTGCCAATTCCACAAGAACTGTCTTAGCGAAAGGCTTCTTGTAGGGAAAGCTGTAACTCTGTGAGATGATTTCACAGAACACAAAGAAGTTTCTCAGAAAGCTTCTTTCTCTTTGTTATCGGAGGATATTTCCTTTGGCCCTATAGTCTTCAAAGGGATCCGAAATTACTGTTCTCAGATTTCACAGAAATAAGGCTAACAAAGAGATCCACGAAATACACATGTAACTCTGTGAGATGAATTCACAGAACACTAAGCAGTTTCTCAGAAAGCTTCTTTCCAGATTTCATCTGAGGATATTTCCTTTTTCACCATAGCCCTCTGTGGGCTTCCAAATATCACTTTGCCAATTCCACAAGAACTGTCTTAGCGAAAGGCTTCTTGAGGGGAAAGCTGTAACTCTGTGAGATGAATTCACAGAACAAAAAGAAGTTTCTCAGAAAGCTTCTTTCTCTTTGTTATCGGAGGATATTTCCTTTGGCCCTATAGTCTTCAAAGGGATCCGAAATATCTCTACTCAGATTCCACAGAAATAAGGCTAGCAAAGAGATCCAAGAAATACACATGTAACTCTGTGAGATGAATTCACAGAACACTAAGCAGTTTCTCAGAAAGCTTCTTTCCAGATTTCATCTGAGGATATTTCCTTTTTCACCATAGCCCTCTATGGGCTTCCAAATATCACTTTGCCAATTCCACAAGAACTGTCTTAGCGAAAGGCGTCTTGAGGGGAAAGCTGTAACTCTGTGAGATGATTTCACAGAACACAACGAAGTATCTCAGAAAGCTTCTTTCTCTTTGTTATCGGAGGATATGTCCTTGGGCCCTATTGTCTTCTAAGGGATCCGAAATATCTCTACTCAGATTCCACAGAAATAAGGCTAGCAAAGAGATCCAAGAAATACACATGTAACTCTGTGAGATGAATTCACAGAACACTAAGCAGTTTCTCAGAAAGCTTCTTTCCAGATTTCATCAGAGGATATTTCCTTTTTCACCATAGCCCTCTATGGGCTTCCAAATATCACTTTGCCAATTCCACAAGAACTGTCTTAGCGAAAGGCTTCTTGTAGGGAAAGCTGTAACTCTGTGAGATGATTTCACAGAACACAAAGAAGTTTCTCAGAAAGCTTCTTTCTCTTTGTTATCGGAGGATATTCCCTTTGGCCCTATAGTCTTCAAAGGGATCCGAAATTACTGTTCTCAGATTCCACAGAAATAAGGCTAGCAAAGAGATCCACGAAATACACATGTAACTCTGTGAGATGAATTCACAGAACACTAAGCAGTTTCTCAGAAAGCTTCTTTCCAGATTTCATCTGAGGATATTTCCTTTTTCACCATAGCCCTCTATGGGCTTCCAAATATCACTTTGCCAATTCCACAAGAACTGTCTTAGCGAAAGGCTTCCTGAGGGGAAAGCTGTAACTCTGTGAGATGAATTCACAGAACACTAAGCAGTTTCTCAGAAAGCTTCTTTCCAGATTTCATCTGAGGATATTTCCTTTTTCACCATTGCCCTCTATGGGCTTCCAAATATCACTTTGCCAATTCCACAAGAACTGTCTTAGCGAAAGGCTTCTTGTAGGGAAAGCTGTAACTCTGTGAGATGATTTCACAGAACACAAAGAAGTTTCTCAGAAAGCTTCTTTCTCTTTGTTATCGGAGGATATTTCCTTTGGCCCTATAGTCTTCAAAGGGATCCGAAATTACTGTTCTCAGATTCCACAGAAATAAGGCTAGCAAAGAGATCCACGAAATACACAAGTAACTCTGTGAGATGAATTCACAGAACACTAAGCAGTTTCTCAGAAAGCTTCTTTCCAGATTTCATCTGAGGATATTTCCTTTTTCACCATAGCCCTCTATGGGCTTCCAAATATCACTTTGCCAATTCCACAAGAACTGTCTTAGCGAAAGGCTTCTTGAGGGGAAAGCTGTAACTCTGTGAGATGAATTCACAGAACACTAAGCAGTTTCTCAGAAAGCTTCTTTCCAGATTTCATCTGAGGATATTTCCTTTTTCACCATAGCCCTCTATGGGCTTCCAAATATCACTTTGCCAATTCCACAAGAACTGTCTTAGCGAAAGGCTTCTTGTAGGGAAAGCTGTAACTCTGTGAGATGATTTCACAGAACACAAAGAAGTTTCTCAGAAAGCTTCTTTCTCTTTGTTATCGGAGGATATTTCCTTTGGCCCTATAGTCTTCAAAGGGATCCGAAATTACTGTTCTCAGATTCCACAGAAATAAGGCTAGCAAAGAGATCCACGAAATACACATGTAACTCTGTGAGATGAATTCACAGAACACTAAGCAGTTTCTCAGAAAGCTTCTTTCCAGATTTCATCTGAGGATATTTCCTTTTTCACCATAGCCCTCTATGGGCTTCCAAATATCACTTTGCCAATTCCACAAGAACTGTCTTAGCGAAAGGCTTCTTGAGGGGAAAGCTGTAACTCTGTGAGATGAATTCACAGAACACTAAGCAGTTTCTCAGAAAGCTTCTTTCCAGATTTCATCTGAGGATATTTCCTTTTTCACCATAGCCCTCTATGGGCTTCCAAATATCACTTTGCCAATTCCACAAGAACTGTCTTAGCGAAAGGCTTCTTGTAGGGAAAGCTGTAACTCTGTGAGATGATTTCACAGAACACAAAGAAGTTTCTCAGAAAGCTTCTTTCTCTTTGTTATCGGAGGATATTTCCTTTGGCCCTATAGTCTTCAAAGGGATCCGAAATTACTGTTCTCAGATTCCACAGAAATAAGGCTAGCAAAGAGATCCACGAAATACACATGTAACTCTGTGAGATGAATTCACAGAACACTAAGCAGTTTCTCAGAAAGCTTCTTTCCAGATTTCATCTGAGGATATTTCCTTTTTCACCATAGCCCTCTATGGGCTTCCAAATATCACTTTGCCAATTCCACAAGAACTGTCTTAGCGAAAGGCTTCTTGAGGGGAAAGCTGTAACTCTGTGAGATGATTTCACAGAACACAAAGAAGTTTCTCAGAAAGCTTCTTTCTCTTTGTTATCGGAGGATATTTCCTTTGGCCCTATAGTCTTCAAAAGGATCCGAAATATCTCTACTCAGATTCCACAGAAATAAGGCTAGCAAAGAGATCCAAGAAATACACATGTAACTCTGTGAGATGAATTCACAGAACACTAAGCAGTTTCTCAGAAAGCTTCTTTCCAGATTTCATCTGAGGATATTTCCTTTTTCACCATAGCCCTCTATGGGCTTCCAAATATCACTTTGCCAATTCCACAAGAACTGTCTTAGCGAAAGGCGTCTTGAGGGGAAAGCTGTAACTCTGTGAGATGATTTCACAGAACACAAAGAAGTTTCTCAGAAAGCTTCTTTCTCTTTGTTATCGGAGGTTATGTCCTTGGGCCCTATTGTCTTCTAAGGGATCCGAAATATCTCTACTCAGATTCCACAGAAATAAGGCTAGCAAAGAGATCCAAGAAATACACATGTAACTCTGTGAGATGAATTCACAGAACACTAAGCAGTTTCTCAGAAAGCTTCTTTCCAGATTTCATCAGAGGATATTTCCTTTTTCACCATAGCCCTCTATGGGCTTCCAAATATCACTTTGCCAATTCCACAAGAACTGTCTTAGCGAAAGGCGTCTTGAGGGGAAAGCTGTAACTCTGTGAGATGATTTCACAGAACACAAAGAAGTTTCTCAGAAATCTTCTTTCTCTTTGTTATCGGAGGTTATGTCCTTGGGCCCTATTGTCTTCTAAGGGATCCGAAATATCTCTACTCAGATTCCACAGAAATAAGGCTAGCAAAGAGATCCAAGAAATACACATGTAACTCTGTGAGATGAATTCACAGAACACTAAGCAGTTTCTCAGAAAGCTTCTTTCCAGATTTCATCAGAGGATATTTCCTTTTTCACCATAGCCCTCTATGGGCTTCCAAATATCACTTTGCCAATTCCACAAGAACTGTCTTAGCGAAAGGCTTCTTGTAGGGAAAGCTGTAACTCTGTGAGATGATTTCACAGAACACAAAGAAGTTTCTCAGAAAGCTTCTTTCTCTTTGTTATCGGAGGATATTTCCTTTGGCCCTATAGTCTTCAAAGGGATCCGAAATTACTGTTCTCAGATTCCACAGAAATAAGGCTAGCAAAGAGATCCACGAAATACACATGTAACTCTGTGAGATGAATTCACAGAACACTAAGCAGTTTCTCAGAAAGCTTCTTTCCAGATTTCATCTGAGGATATTTCCTTTTTCACCATAGCCCTCTATGGGCTTCCAAATATCACTTTGCCAATTCCACAAGAACTGTCTTAGCGAAAGGCTTCTTGAGGGGAAAGCTGTAACTCTGTGAGATGAATTCACAGAACACTAAGCAGTTTCTCAGAAAGCTTCTTTCCAGATTTCATCTGAGGATATTTCCTTTTTCACCATAGCCCTCTATGGGCTTCCAAATATCACTTTGCCAATTCCACAAGAACTGTCTTAGCGAAAGGCTTCTTGTAGGGAAAGCTGTAACTCTGTGAGATGATTTCACAGAACACAAAGAAGTTTCTCAGAAAGCTTCTTTCTCTTTGTTATCGGAGGATATTTCCTTTGGCCCTATAGTCTTCAAAGGGATCCGAAATTACTGATCTCAGATTCCACAGAAATAAGGCTAGCAAAGAGATCCACGAAATACACATGTAACTCTGTGAGATGAATTCACAGAACACTAAGCAGTTTCTCAGAAAGCTTCTTTCCAGATTTCATCTGAGGATATTTCCTTTTTCACCATAGCCCTCTATGGGCTTCCAAATATCACTTTGCCAATTCCACAAGAACTGTCTTAGCGAAAGGCTTCTTGAGGGGAAAGCTGTAACTCTGTGAGATGAATTCACAGAACACTAAGCAGTTTCTCAGAAAGCTTCTTTCCAGATTTCATCTGAGGATATTTCCTTTTTCACCATAGCCCTCTATGGGCTTCCAAATATCACTTTGCCATTTCCACAAGAACTGTCTTAGCGAAAGGCTTCTTGAGGGGAAAGCTGTAACTCTGTGAGATGATTTCACAGAACACAAAGAAGTTTCTCAGAAAGCTTCTTTCTCTTTGTTATCGGAGGATATTTCCTTTGGCCCTATTGTCTTCTAAGGGATCCGAAATATCTCTTCTCAGATTCCACAGAAATAAGGCTAGCAAAGAGATCCAAGAAATACACATGTAACTCTGTGAGATGAATTCACAGAACACTAAGCAGTTTCTCAGAAAGCTTCTTTCCAGATTTCATCAGAGGATATTTCCTTTTTCACCATAGCCCTCTATGGGCTTCCAAATATCACTTTGCCAATTCCACAAGAACTGTCTTAGCGAAAGGCTTCTTGTAGGGAAAGCTGTAACTCTGTGAGATGATTTCACAGAACACAAAGAAGTTTCTCAGAAAGCTTCTTTCTCTTTGTTATCGGAGGATATTTCCTTTGGCCCTATAGTCTTCAAAGGGATCCGAAATTACTGTTCTCAGATTCCACAGAAATAAGGCTAGCAAAGAGATCCACGAAATACACATGTAACTCTGTGAGATGAATTCACAGAACACTAAGCAGTTTCTCAGAAAGCTTCTTTCCAGATTTCATCTGAGGATATTTGCTTTTTCACCATAGCCCTCTATGGGCTTCCAAATATCACTTTGCCAATTCCACAAGAACTGTCTTAGCGAAAGGCTTCTTGAGGGGAAAGCTGTAACTCTGTGAGATGATTTCACAGAACACAAAGAAGTTTCTCAGAAAGCTTCTTTCTCTTTGTTATCGGAGGATATTTCCTTTGGCCCTATAGTCTTCAAAGGGATCCGAAATATCTCTACTCAGATTCCACAGAAATAAGGCTAGCAAAGAGATCCAAGAAATACACATGTAACTCTGTGAGATGAATTCACAGAACACTAAGCAGTTTCTCAGAAAGCTTCTTTCCAGATTTCATCTGAGGATATTTCCTTTTTCACCATAGCCCTCTATGGGCTTCCAAATATCACTTTGCCAATTCCACAAGAACTGTCTTAGCGAAAGGCGTCTTGAGGGGAAAGCTGTAACTCTGTGAGATGATTTCACAGAACACAACGAAGTTTCTCAGAAAGCTTCTTTCTCTTTGTTATCGGAGGATATGTCCTTGGGCCCTATTGTCTTCTAAGGGATCTGAAATATCTCTACTCAGATTCCACAGAAATAAGGCTAGCAAAGAGATCCAAGAAATACACATGTAACTCTGTGAGATGAATTCACAGAACACTAAGCAGTTTCTCAGAAAGCTTCTTTCCAGATTTCATCAGAGGATATTTCCTTTTTCACCATAGCCCTCTATGGGCTTCCAAATATCACTTTGCCAATTCCACAAGAACTGTCTTAGCGAAAGGCTTCTTGTAGGGAAAGCTGTAACTCTGTGAGATGATTTCACAGAACACAAAGAAGTTTCTCAGAAAGCTTCTTTCTCTTTGTTATCGGAGGATATTCCCTTTGGCCCTATAGTCTTCAAAGGGATCCGAAATTACTGTTCTCAGATTCCACAGAAATAAGGCTAGCAAAGAGATCCACGAAATACACATGTAACTCTGTGAGATGAATTCACAGAACACTAAGCAGTTTCTCAGAAAGCTTCTTTCCAGATTTCATCTGAGGATATTTCCTTTTTCACCATAGCCCTCTATGGGCTTCCAAATATCACTTTGCCAATTCCACAAGAACTGTCTTAGCGAAAGGCTTCTTGAGGGGAAAGCTGTAACTCTGTGAGATGAATTCACAGAACACTAAGCAGTTTCTCAGAAAGCTTCTTTCCAGATTTCATCTGAGGATATTTCCTTTTTCACCATAGCCCTCTATGGGCTTCCAAATATCACTTTGCCAATTCCACAAGAACTGTCTTAGCGAAAGGCTTCTTGTAGGGAAAGCTGTAACTCTGTGAGATGATTTCACAGAACACAAAGAAGTTTCTCAGAAAGCTTCTTTCTCTTTGTTATCGGAGGATATTTCCTTTGGCCCTATAGTCTTCAAAGGGATCCGAAATTACTGTTCTCAGATTCCATAGAAATAAGGCTAGCAAAGAGATCCACGAAATACACGTGTAACTCTGTGAGATGAATTCACAGAACACTAAGCAGTTTCTCAGAAAGCTTCTTTCCAGATTTCATCTGAGGATATTTCCTTTTTCACCACAGCCCTCTATGGGCTTCCAAATATCACTTTGCCAATTCCACAAGAACTGTCTTAGCGAAAGGCTTCTTGAGGGGAAAGCTGTAACTCTGTGAGATGAATTCACAGAACACTAAGCAGTTTCTCAGAAAGCTACTTTCCAGATTTCATCTGAGGATATTTCCTTTTTCACCATAGCCCTCTATGGGCTTCCAAATGTCACTTTGCCAATTCCACAAGAACTGTCTTAGCGAAAGGCTTCTTGTAGGGAAAGCTGTAACTCTGTGAGATGATTTCACAGAACACAAAGAAGTTTCTCAGAAAGCTTCTTTCTCTTTGTTATCGGAGGATATTTCCTTTGGCCCTATAGTCTTCAAAGGGATCCGAAATTACTGTTCTCAGATTCCACAGAAATAAGGCTAGCAAAGAGATCCACGAAATACACATGTAACTCTGTGAGATGAATTCACAGAACACTAAGCAATTTCTCAGAAAGCTTCTTTCCAGATTTCATCTGAGGATATTTCCTTTTTCACCATAGCCCTCTATGGGCTTCCAAATATCACTTTGCCAATTCCACAAGAACTGTCTTAGCGAAAGGCTTCTTGAGGGGAAAGCTGTAACTCTGTGAGATGAATTCACAGAACACTAAGCAGTTTCTCAGAAAGCTTCTTTCCAGATTTCATCTGAGGATATTTCCTTTTTCACCATAGCCCTCTATGGGCTTCCAAATATCACTTTGCCAATTCCACAAGAACTGTCTTAGCGAAAGGCTTCTTGTAGGGAAAGCTGTAAGTCTGTGAGATGATTTCACAGAACACAAAGAAGTTTCTCAGAAAGCTTCTTTCTCTTTGTTATCGGAGGATATTTCCTTTGGCCCTATAGTCTTCAAAGGGATCCGAAATTACTGTTCTCAGATTCCACAGAAATAAGGCTAGCAAAGAGATCCATAAATACACATGTAACTCTGTGAGATGAATTCACAGAACACTAAGCAGTTTCTCAGAAAGCTTCTTTCCAGATTTCATCTGAGGATATTTCCTTTTTCACCATAGCCCTCTATGGGCTTCCAAATATCACTTTGCCAATTCCACAAGAACTGTCTTAGCGAAAGGCTTCTTGAGGGGAAAGCTGTAACTCTGTGAGATGAATTCACAGAACACTAAGCAGTTTCTCAGAAAGCTTCTTTCCAGATTTCATCTGAGGATATTTCCTTTTTCACCATAGCCCTCTATGGGCTTCCAAATATCACTTTGCCAATTCCACAAGAACTGTCTTAGCGAAAGGCTTCTTGTAGGGAAAGCTGTAACTCTGTGAGATGATTTCACAGAACACAAAGAAGTTTCTCAGAAAGCTTCTTTCTCTTTGTTATCGGAGGATATTTCCTTTGGCCCTATAGTCTTCAAAGGGATCCGAAATTACTGTTCTCAGATTCCACAGAAATAAGGCTAGCAAAGAGATCCACGAAATACACATGTAACTCTGTGAGATGAATTCACAGAACACTAAGCAGTTTCTCAGAAAGCTTCTTTCCAGATTTCATCTGAGGATATTTCCTTTTTCACCATAGCCCTCTATGGGCTTCCAAATATCACTTTGCCAATTCCACAAGAACTGTCTTAGCGAAAGGCGTCTTGAGGGGAAAGCTGTAACTCTGTGAGATGATTTCACAGAACACAAAGAAGTTTCTCAGAAAGCTTCTTTCGCTTTGTTATCGGAGGATATTTCCTTTGGCCCTATAGTCTTCAAAGGGATCCGAAATTACTGTTCTCAGACTCCACAGAAATAAGGCTAGCAAAGAGATCCACGAAATACACATGTAACTCTGTGAGATGAATTCACAGAACACTAATCAGTTTCTCAGAAAGCTTCTTTCCAGATTTCATCTGAGGATATTTCCTTTTTCACCATAGCCGTCTATGGGCTTCCAAATATCACTTTGCCAATTCCACAAGAACTGTCTTAGCGAAAGGCTTCTTGAGGGGAAAGCTGTAACTCTGTGAGATGATTTCACAGAACACAAAGAAGTTTCTCAGAAAGCTTCTTTCTCTTTGTTATCGGAGGATATTTCCTTTGGCCCTATAGTCTTCAAAGGGATCCGAAATATCTCTACTCAGATTCCACAGAAATAAGGCTAGCAAAGAGATCCAAGAAATACACATGTAACTCTGTGAGATGAATTCACAGAACACTAAGCAGTTTCTCAGAAAGCTTCTTTCCAGATTTCATCTGAGGATATTTCCTTTTTCACCATAGCCCTCTATGGGCTTCCAAATATCACTTTGCCAATTCCACAAGAACTGTCTTAGCGAAAGGCGTCTTGAGGGGAAAGCTGTAACTCTGTGAGATGATTTCACAGAACACAAAGAAGTTTCTCAGAAAGCTTCTTTCTCTTTGTTATCGGAGGATATGTCCTTGGGCCCTATTGTCTTCTAAGGGATCCGAAATATCTCTACTCAGATTCCACAGAAATAAGGCTAGCAAAGAGATCCAAGAAATACACATGTAACTCTGTGAGATGAATTCACAGAACACTAAGCAGTTTCTCAGAAAGCTTCTTTCCAGATTTCATCTGAGGATATTTCCTTTTTCACCATAGCCCTCTATGGGCTTCCAAATATCACTTTGCCAATTCCACAAGAACTGTCTTAGCGAAAGGCTTCTTGAGGGGAAAGCTGTAACTCTGTGAGATGAATTCACAGAACACTAAGCAGTTTCTCAGAAAGCTTCTTTCCAGATTTCATCTGAGGATATTTCCTTTTTCACCATAGCCCTCTATGGGCTTCCAAATATCACTTTGCCAATTCCACAAGAACTGTCTTAGCGAAAGGCTTCTTGTAGGGAAAGCTGTAACTCTGTGAGATGATTTCACAGAACACAAAGAAGTTTCTCAGAAAGCTTCTTTCTCTTTGTTATCGGAGGATATTTCCTTTGGCCCTATAGTCTTCAAAGGGATCCGAAATTACTGTTCTCAGATTCCACAGAAATAAGGCTAGCAAAGAGATCCACGAAATACACATGTAACTCTGTGAGATGAATTCACAGAACACTAAGCAGTTTCTCAAAAAGCTTCTTTCCAGATTTCATCTGAGGATATTTCCTTTTTCACCATAGCCCTCTATGGGCTTCCAAATATCACTTTGCCAATTCCACAAGAACTGTCTTAGCGAAAGGCTTCTTGAGGGGAAAGCTGTAACTCTGTGAGATGAATTCACAGAACACTAAGCAGTTTCTCAGAAAGCTTCTTTCCAGATTTCATCTGAGGATATTTCCTTTTTCACCATAGCCCTCTATGGGCTTCCAAATATCACTTTGCCATTTCCACAAGAACTGTCTTAGCGAAAGGCTTCTTGAGGGGAAAGCTGTAACTCTGTGAGATGATTTCACAGAACACAAAGAAGTTTCTCAGAAAGCTTCTTTCTCTTTGTTATCTGAGGATATGTCCTTTGGCCCTATTGTCTTCTAAGGGATCCGAAATATCTCTTCTCAGATTCCACAGAAATAAGGCTAGCAAAGAGATCCACGAAATACACATGTAACTCTGTGAGATGAATTCACAGAACACTAAGCAGTTTCTCAGAAAGCTTCTTTCCAGATTTCATCAGAGGATATTTCCTTTTTCACCATAGCCCTCTATGGGCTTCCAAATATCACTTTGCCAATTCCACAAGAACTGTCTTAGCGAAAGGCTTCTTGTAGGGAAAGCTGTAACTCTGTGAGATGATTTCACAGAACACAAAGAAGTTTCTCAGAAAGCTTCTTTCTCTTTGTTATCGGAGGATATTTCCTTTGGCCCTATAGTCTTCAAAGGGATCCGAAATTACTGTTCTCAGATTCCACAGAAATAAGGCTAGCAAAGAGATCCACGAAATACACATGTAACTCTGTGAGATGAATTCACAGAACACTAAGCAGTTTCTCAGAAAGCTTCTTTCCAGATTTCATCTGAGGATAATTCCTTTTTCACCATAGCCCTCTATGGGCTTCCAAATATCACTTTGCCAATTCCACAAGAACTGTCTTAGCGAAAGGCTTCTTGAGGGGAAAGCTGTAACTCTGTGAGATGAATTCACAGAACACTAAGCAGTTTCTCAGAAAGCTTCTTTCCAGATTTCATCTGAGGATATTTCCTTTTTCACCATAGCCCTCTATGGGCTTCCAAATATCACTTTGCCAATTCCACAAGAACTGTCTTAGCGAAAGGCTTCTTGTAGGGAAAGCTGTAACTCTGTGAGATGATTTCACAGAACACAAAGAAGTTTCTCAGAAAGCTTCTTTCTCTTTGTTATCGGAGGATATTTCCTTTGGCCCTATAGTCTTCAAAGGGATCCGAAATTACTGTTCTCAGATTCCACAGAAATAAGGCTAGCAAAGAGATCCACGAAATACACATGTAACTCTGTGAGATGAATTCACAGAACACTAAGCAGTTTCTCAGAAAGCTTCTTTCCAGATTTCATCTGAGGATATTTCCTTTTTCACCATAGCCCTCTATGGGCTTCCAAATATCACTTTGCCAATTCCACAAGAACTGTCTTAGCGAAAGGCTTCTTGTAGGGAAAGCTGTAACTCTGTGAGATGATTTCACAGAACACAAAGAAGTTTCTCAGAAAGCTTCTTTCTCTTTGTTATCGGAGGATATTTCCTTTGGCCCTATAGTCTTCAAAGGGATCCGAAATTACTGTTCTCAGATTCCACAGAAATAAGGCTAGCAAAGAGATCCACGAAATACACATGTAACTCTGTGAGATGAATTCACAGAACACTAAGCAGTTTCTCAGAAAGCTTCTTTCCAGATTTCATCTGAGGATATTTCCTTTTTCACCATAGCCCTCTATGGGCTTCCAAATATCACTTTGCCAATTCCACAAGAACTGTCTTAGCGAAAGGCTTCTTGAGGGGAAAGCTGTAACTCTGTGAGATGAATTCACAGAACACTAAGCAGTTTCTCAGAAAGCTTCTTTCCAGATTTCATCTGAGGATATTTCCTTTTTCACCATAGCCCTCTATGGGCTTCCAAATATCACTTTGCCATTTCCACAAGAACTGTCTTAACGAAAGGCTTCTTGAGGGGAAAGCTGTAACTCTGTGAGATGATTTCACAGAACACAAAGAAGTTTCTCAGAAAGCTTCTTTCTCTTTGTTATCTGAGGATATGTCCTTTGGCCCTATTGTCTTCTAAGGGATCCGAAATATCTCTTCTCAGATTCCACAGAAATAAGGCTAGCAAAGAGATCCAAGAAATACACATGTAACTCTGTGAGATGAATTCACAGAACACTAAGCAGTTTCTCAGAAAGCTTCTTTCCAGATTTCATCAGAGGATATTTCCTTTTTCACCATAGCCCTCTATGGGCTTCCAAATATCACTTTGCCAATTCCACAAGAACTGTCTTAGCGAAAGGCGTCTTGAGGGGAAAGCTGTAACTCTGTGAGATGATTTCACAGAACACAAAGAAGTTTCTCAGAAATCTTCTTTCTCTTTGTTATCGGAGGTTATGTCCTTGGGCCCTATTGTCTTCTAAGGGATCCGAAATATCTCTACTCAGATTCCACAGAAATAAGGCTAGCAAAGAGATCCAAGAAATACACATGTAACTCTGTGAGATGAATTCACAGAACACTAAGCAGTTTCTCAGAAAGCTTCTTTCCAGATTTCATCAGAGGATATTTCCTTTTTCACCATAGCCCTCTATGGGCTTCCAAATATCACTTTGCCAATTCCACAAGAACTGTCTTAGCGAAAGGCTTCTTGTAGGGAAAGCTGTAACTCTGTGAGATGATTTCACAGAACACAAAGAAGTTTCTCAGAAAGCTTCTTTCTCTTTGTTATCGGAGGATATTTCCTTTGGCCCTATAGTCTTCAAAGGGATCCGAAATTACTGTTCTCAGATTCCACAGAAATAAGGCTAGCAAAGAGATCCACGAAATACACATGTAACTCTGTGAGATGAATTCACAGAACACTAAGCAGTTTCTCAGAAAGCTTCTTTCCAGATTTCATCTGAGGATATTTCCTTTTTCACCATAGCCCTCTATGGGCTTCCAAATATCACTTTGCCAATTCCACAAGAACTGTCTTAGCGAAAGGCTTCTTGAGGGGAAAGCTGTAACTCTGTGAGATGAATTCACAGAACACTAAGCAGTTTCTCAGAAAGCTTCTTTCCAGATTTCATCTGAGGATATTTCCTTTTTCACCATAGCCCTCTATGGGCTTCCAAATATCACTTTGCCAATTCCACAAGAACTGTCTTAGCGAAAGGCTTCTTGTAGGGAAAGCTGTAACTCTGTGAGATGATTTCACAGAACACAAAGAAGTTTCTCAGAAAGCTTCTTTCTCTTTGTTATCGGAGGATATTTCCTTTGGCCCTATAGTCTTCAAAGGGATCCGAAATTACTGTTCTCAGATTCCACAGAAATAAGGCTAGCAAAGAGATCCACGAAATACACATGTAACTCTGTGAGATGAATTCACAGAACACTAAGCAGTTTCTCAGAAAGCTTCTTTCCAGATTTCATCTGAGGATATTTCCTTTTTCACCATAGCCCTCTATGGGCTTCCAAATATCACTTTGCCAATTCCACAAGAACTGTCTTAGCGAAAGGCTTCTTGAGGGGAAAGCTGTAACTCTGTGAGATGAATTCACAGAACACTAAGCAGTTTCTCAGAAAGCTTCTTTCCAGATTTCATCTGAGGATATTTCCTTTTTCACCATAGCCCTCTATGGGCTTCCAAATATCACTTTGCCATTTCCACAAGAACTGTCTTAGCGAAAGGCTTCTTGAGGGGAAAGCTGTAACTCTGTGAGATGATTTCACAGAACACAAAGAAGTTTCTCAGAAAGCTTCTTTCTCTTTGTTATCGGAGGATATTTCCTTTGGCCCTATTGTCTTCTAAGGGATCCGAAATATCTCTTCTCAGATTCCACAGAAATAAGGCTAGCAAAGAGATCCAAGAAATACACATGTAACTCTGTGAGATGAATTCACAGAACACTAAGCAGTTTCTCAGAAAGCTTCTTTCCAGATTTCATCAGAGGATATTTCCTTTTTCACCATAGCCCTCTATGGGCTTCCAAATATCACTTTGCCAATTCCACAAGAACTGTCTTAGCGAAAGGCTTCTTGTAGGGAAAGCTGTAACTCTGTGAGATGATTTCACAGAACACAAAGAAGTTTCTCAGAAAGCTTCTTTCTCTTTGTTATCGGAGGATATTTCCTTTGGCCCTATAGTCTTCAAAGGGATCCGAAATTACTGTTCTCAGATTCCACAGAAATAAGGCTAGCAAAGAGATCCACGAAATACACATGTAACTCTGTGAGATGAATTCACAGAACACTAAGCAGTTTCTCAGAAAGCTTCTTTCCAGATTTCATCTGAGGATATTTGCTTTTTCACCATAGCCCTCTATGGGCTTCCAAATATCACTTTGCCAATTCCACAAGAACTGTCTTAGCGAAAGGCTTCTTGAGGGGAAAGCTGTAACTCTGTGAGATGATTTCACAGAACACAAAGAAGTTTCTCAGAAAGCTTCTTTCTCTTTGTTATCGGAGGATATTTCCTTTGGCCCTATAGTCTTCAAAGGGATCCGAAATATCTCTACTCAGATTCCACAGAAATAAGGCTAGCAAAGAGATCCAAGAAATACACATGTAACTCTGTGAGATGAATTCACAGAACACTAAGCAGTTTCTCAGAAAGCTTCTTTCCAGATTTCATCTGAGGATATTTCCTTTTTCACCATAGCCCTCTATGGGCTTCCAAATATCACTTTGCCAATTCCACAAGAACTGTCTTAGCGAAAGGCGTCTTGAGGGGAAAGCTGTAACTCTGTGAGATGATTTCACAGAACACAACGAAGTTTCTCAGAAAGCTTCTTTCTCTTTGTTATCGGAGGATATGTCCTTGGGCCCTATTGTCTTCTAAGGGATCTGAAATATCTCTACTCAGATTCCACAGAAATAAGGCTAGCAAAGAGATCCAAGAAATACACATGTAACTCTGTGAGATGAATTCACAGAACACTAAGCAGTTTCTCAGAAAGCTTCTTTCCAGATTTCATCAGAGGATATTTCCTTTTTCACCATAGCCCTCTATGGGCTTCCAAATATCACTTTGCCAATTCCACAAGAACTGTCTTAGCGAAAGGCTTCTTGTAGGGAAAGCTGTAACTCTGTGAGATGATTTCACAGAACACAAAGAAGTTTCTCAGAAAGCTTCTTTCTCTTTGTTATCGGAGGATATTCCCTTTGGCCCTATAGTCTTCAAAGGGATCCGAAATTACTGTTCTCAGATTCCACAGAAATAAGGCTAGCAAAGAGATCCACGAAATACACATGTAACTCTGTGAGATGAATTCACAGAACACTAAGCAGTTTCTCAGAAAGCTTCTTTCCAGATTTCATCTGAGGATATTTCCTTTTTCACCATAGCCCTCTATGGGCTTCCAAATATCACTTTGCCAATTCCACAAGAACTGTCTTAGCGAAAGGCTTCTTGAGGGGAAAGCTGTAACTCTGTGAGATGAATTCACAGAACACTAAGCAGTTTCTCAGAAAGCTTCTTTCCAGATTTCATCTGAGGATATTTCCTTTTTCACCATAGCCCTCTATGGGCTTCCAAATATCACTTTGCCAATTCCACAAGAACTGTCTTAGCGAAAGGCTTCTTGTAGGGAAAGCTGTAACTCTGTGAGATGATTTCACAGAACACAAAGAAGTTTCTCAGAAAGCTTCTTTCTCTTTGTTATCGGAGGATATTTCCTTTGGCCCTATAGTCTTCAAAGGGATCCGAAATTACTGTTCTCAGATTCCATAGAAATAAGGCTAGCAAAGAGATCCACGAAATACACGTGTAACTCTGTGAGATGAATTCACAGAACACTAAGCAGTTTCTCAGAAAGCTTCTTTCCAGATTTCATCTGAGGATATTTCCTTTTTCACCACAGCCCTCTATGGGCTTCCAAATATCACTTTGCCAATTCCACAAGAACTGTCTTAGCGAAAGGCTTCTTGAGGGGAAAGCTGTAACTCTGTGAGATGAATTCACAGAACACTAAGCAGTTTCTCAGAAAGCTACTTTCCAGATTTCATCTGAGGATATTTCCTTTTTCACCATAGCCCTCTATGGGCTTCCAAATGTCACTTTGCCAATTCCACAAGAACTGTCTTAGCGAAAGGCTTCTTGTAGGGAAAGCTGTAACTCTGTGAGATGATTTCACAGAACACAAAGAAGTTTCTCAGAAAGCTTCTTTCTCTTTGTTATCGGAGGATATTTCCTTTGGCCCTATAGTCTTCAAAGGGATCCGAAATTACTGTTCTCAGATTCCACAGAAATAAGGCTAGCAAAGAGATCCACGAAATACACATGTAACTCTGTGAGATGAATTCACAGAACACTAAGCAGTTTCTCAGAAAGCTTCTTTCCAGATTTCATCTGAGGATATTTCCTTTTTCACCATAGCCCTCTATGGGCTTCCAAATATCACTTTGCCAATTCCACAAGAACTGTCTTAGCGAAAGGCTTCTTGAGGGGAAAGCTGTAACTCTGTGAGATGAATTCACAGAACACTAAGCAGTTTCTCAGAAAGCTTCTTTCCAGATTTCATCTGAGGATATTTCCTTTTTCACCATAGCCCTCTATGGGCTTCCAAATATCACTTTGCCAATTTCACAAGAACTGTCTTAGCGAAAGGCTTCTTGTAGGGAAAGCTGTAAGTCTGTGAGATGATTTCACAGAACACAAAGAAGTTTCTCAGAAAGCTTCTTTCTCTTTGTTATCGGAGGATATTTCCTTTGGCCCTATAGTCTTCAAAGGGATCCGAAATTACTGTTCTCAGATTCCACAGAAATAAGGCTAGCAAAGAGATCCATAAATACACATGTAACTCTGTGAGATGAATTCACAGAACACTAAGCAGTTTCTCAGAAAGCTTCTTTCCAGATTTCATCTGAGGATATTTCCTTTTTCACCATAGCCCTCTATGGGCTTCCAAATATCACTTTGCCAATTCCACAAGAACTGTCTTAGCGAAAGGCTTCTTGAGGGGAAAGCTGTAACTCTGTGAGATGAATTCACAGAACACTAAGCAGTTTCTCAGAAAGCTTCTTTCCAGATTTCATCTGAGGATATTTCCTTTTTCACCATAGCCCTCTATGGGCTTCCAAATATCACTTTGCCAATTCCACAAGAACTGTCTTAGCGAAAGGCTTCTTGTAGGGAAAGCTGTAACTCTGTGAGATGATTTCACAGAACACAAAGAAGTTTCTCAGAAAGCTTCTTTCTCTTTGTTATCGGAGGATATTTCCTTTGGCCCTATAGTCTTCAAAGGGATCCGAAATTACTGTTCTCAGATTCCACAGAAATAAGGCTAGCAAAGAGATCCACGAAATACACATGTAACTCTGTGAGATGAATTCACAGAACACTAAGCAGTTTCTCAGAAAGCTTCTTTCCAGATTTCATCTGAGGATATTTCCTTTTTCACCATAGCCCTCTATGGGCTTCCAAATATCACTTTGCCAATTCCACAAGAACTGTCTTAGCGAAAGGCGTCTTGAGGGGAAAGCTGTAACTCTGTGAGATGATTTCACAGAACACAAAGAAGTTTCTCAGAAAGCTTCTTTCGCTTTGTTATCGGAGGATATTTCCTTTGGCTCTATAGTCTTCAAAGGGATCCGAAATTACTGTTCTCAGACTCCACAGAAATAAGGCTAGCAAAGAGATCCACGAAATACACATGTAACTCTGTGAGATGAATTCACAGAACACTAATCAGTTTCTCAGAAAGCTTCTTTCCAGATTTCATCTGAGGATATTTCCTTTTTCACCATAGCCGTCTATGGGCTTCCAAATATCACTTTGCCAATTCCACAAGAACTGTCTTAGCGAAAGGCTTCTTGAGGGGAAAGCTGTAACTCTGTGAGATGATTTCACAGAACACAAAGAAGTTTCTCAGAAAGCTTCTTTCTCTTTGTTATCGGAGGATATTTCCTTTGGCCCTATAGTCTTCAAAGGGATCCGAAATATCTCTACTCAGATTCCACAGAAATAAGGCTAGCAAAGAGATCCAAGAAATACACATGTAACTCTGTGAGATGAATTCACAGAACACTAAGCAGTTTCTCAGAAAGCTTCTTTCCAGATTTCATCTGAGGATATTTCCTTTTTCACCATAGCCCTCTATGGGCTTCCAAATATCACTTTGCCAATTCCACAAGAACTGTCTTAGCGAAAGGCGTCTTGAGGGGAAAGCTGTAACTCTGTGAGATGATTTCACAGAACACAAAGAAGTTTCTCAGAAAGCTTCTTTCTCTTTGTTATCGGAGGATATGTCCTTGGGCCCTATTGTCTTCTAAGGGATCCGAAATATCTCTACTCAGATTCCACAGAAATAAGGCTAGCAAAGAGATCCAAGAAATACACATGTAACTCTGTGAGATGAATTCACAGAACACTAAGCAGTTTCTCAGAAAGCTTCTTTCCAGATTTCATCTGAGGATATTTCCTTTTTCACCATAGCCCTCTATGGGCTTCCAAATATCACTTTGCCAATTCCACAAGAACTGTCTTAGCGAAAGGCTTCTTGAGGGGAAAGCTGTAACTCTGTGAGATGAATTCACAGAACACTAAGCAGTTTCTCAGAAAGCTTCTTTCCAGATTTCATCTGAGGATATTTCCTTTTTCACCATAGCCCTCTATGGGCTTCCAAATATCACTTTGCCAATTCCACAAGAACTGTCTTAGCGAAAGGCTTCTTGTAGGGAAAGCTGTAACTCTGTGAGATGATTTCACAGAACACAAAGAAGTTTCTCAGAAAGCTTCTTTCTCTTTGTTATCGGAGGATATTTCCTTTGGCCCTATAGTCTTCAAAGGGATCCGAAATTACTGTTCTCAGATTCCACAGAAATAAGGCTAGCAAAGAGATCCACGAAATACACATGTAACTCTGTGAGATGAATTCACAGAACACTAAGCAGTTTCTCAAAAAGCTTCTTTCCAGATTTCATCTGAGGATATTTCCTTTTTCACCATAGCCCTCTATGGGCTTCCAAATATCACTTTGCCAATTCCACAAGAACTGTCTTAGCGAAAGGCTTCTTGAGGGGAAAGCTGTAACTCTGTGAGATGAATTCACAGAACACTAAGCAGTTTCTCAGAAAGCTTCTTTCCAGATTTCATCTGAGGATATTTCCTTTTTCACCATAGCAGTCTATGGGCTTCCAAATATCACTTTGCCATTTCCACAAGAACTGTCTTAGCGAAAGGCTTCTTGAGGGGAAAGCTGTAACTCTGTGAGATGATTTCACAGAACACAAAGAAGTTTCTCAGAAAGCTTCTTTCTCTTTGTTATCTGAGGATATGTCCTTTGGCCCTATTGTCTTCTAAGGGATCCGAAATATCTCTTCTCAGATTCCACAGAAATAAGGCTAGCAAAGAGATCCACGAAATACACATGTAACTCTGTGAGATGAATTCACAGAACACTAAGCAGTTTCTCAGAAAGCTTCTTTCCAGATTTCATCAGAGGATATTTCCTTTTTCACCATAGCCCTCTATGGGCTTCCAAATATCACTTTGCCAATTCCACAAGAACTGTCTTAGCGAAAGGCTTCTTGTAGGGAAAGCTGTAACTCTGTGAGATGATTTCACAGAACACAAAGAAGTTTCTCAGAAAGCTTCTTTCTCTTTGTTATCGGAGGATATTTCCTTTGGCCCTATAGTCTTCAAAGGGATCCGAAATTACTGTTCTCAGATTCCACAGAAATAAGGCTAGCAAAGAGATCCACGAAATACACATGTAACTCTGTGAGATGAATTCACAGAACACTAAGCAGTTTCTCAGAAAGCTTCTTTCCAGATTTCATCTGAGGATAATTCCTTTTTCACCATAGCCCTCTATGGGCTTCCAAATATCACTTTGCCAATTCCACAAGAACTGTCTTAGCGAAAGGCTTCTTGAGGGGAAAGCTGTAACTCTGTGAGATGAATTCACAGAACACTAAGCAGTTTCTCAGAAAGCTTCTTTCCAGATTTCATCTGAGGATATTTCCTTTTTCACCATAGCCCTCTATGGGCTTCCAAATATCACTTTGCCAATTCACAAGAACTGTCTTAGCGAAAGGCTTCTTGTAGGGAAAGCTGTAACTCTGTGAGATGATTTCACAGAACACAAAGAAGTTTCTCAGAAAGCTTCTTTCTCTTTGTTATCGGAGGATATTTCCTTTGGCCCTATAGTCTTCAAAGGGATCCGAAATTACTGTTCTCAGATTCCACAGAAATAAGGCTAGCAAAGAGATCCACGAAATACACATGTAACTCTGTGAGATGAATTCACAGAACACTAAGCAGTTTCTCAGAAAGCTTCTTTCCAGATTTCATCTGAGGATATTTCCTTTTTCACCATAGCCCTCTATGGGCTTCCAAATATCACTTTGCCAATTCCACAAGAACTGTCTTAGCGAAAGGCTTCTTGTAGGGAAAGCTGTAACTCTGTGAGATGATTTCACAGAACACAAAGAAGTTTCTCAGAAAGCTTCTTTCTCTTTGTTATCGGAGGATATTTCCTTTGGCCCTATAGTCTTCAAAGGGATCCGAAATTACTGTTCTCAGATTCCACAGAAATAAGGCTAGCAAAGAGATCCACGAAATACACATGTAACTCTGTGAGATGAATTCACAGAACACTAAGCAGTTTCTCAGAAAGCTTCTTTCCAGATTTCATCTGAGGATATTTCCTTTTTCACCATAGCCCTCTATGGGCTTCCAAATATCACTTTGCCAATTCCACAAGAACTGTCTTAGCGAAAGGCTTCTTGAGGGGAAAGCTGTAACTCTGTGAGATGAATTCACAGAACACTAAGCAGTTTCTCAGAAAGCTTCTTTCCAGATTTCATCTGAGGATATTTCCTTTTTCACCATAGCCCTCTATGGGCTTCCAAATATCACTTTGCCAATTCCACAAGAACTGTCTTAGCGAAAGGCTTCTTGTAGGGAAAGCTGTAACTCTGTGAGATGATTTCACAGAACACAAAGAAGTTTCTCAGAAAGCTTCTTTCTCTTTGTTATCGGAGGATATTTCCTTTGGCCCTATAGTCTTCAAAGGGATCCGAAATTACTGTTCTCAGATTCCACAGAAATAAGGCTAGCAAAGAGATCCACGAAATACACATGTAACTCTGTGAGATGAATTCACAGAACACTAAGCAGTTTCTCAAAAAGCTTCTTTCCAGATTTCATCTGAGGATATTTCCTTTTTCACCATAGCCCTCTATGGGCTTCCAAATATCACTTTGCCAATTCCACAAGAACTGTCTTAGCGAAAGGCTTCTTGAGGGGAAAGCTGTAACTCTGTGAGATGAATTCACAGAACACTAAGCAGTTTCTCAGAAAGCTTCTTTCCAGATTTCATCTGAGGATATTTCCTTTTTCACCATAGCAGTCTATGGGCTTCCAAATATCACTTTGCCATTTCCACAAGAACTGTCTTAGCGAAAGGCTTCTTGAGGGGAAAGCTGTAACTCTGTGAGATGATTTCACAGAACACAAAGAAGTTTCTCAGAAAGCTTCTTTCTCTTTGTTATCTGAGGATATGTCCTTTGGCCCTATTGTCTTCTAAGGGATCCGAAATATCTCTTCTCAGATTCCACAGAAATAAGGCTAGCAAAGAGATCCACGAAATACACATGTAACTCTGTGAGATGAATTCACAGAACACTAAGCAGTTTCTCAGAAAGCTTCTTTCCAGATTTCATCAGAGGATATTTCCTTTTTCACCATAGCCCTCTATGGGCTTCCAAATATCACTTTGCCAATTCCACAAGAACTGTCTTAGCGAAAGGCTTCTTGTAGGGAAAGCTGTAACTCTGTGAGATGATTTCACAGAACACAAAGAAGTTTCTCAGAAAGCTTCTTTCTCTTTGTTATCGGAGGATATTTCCTTTGGCCCTATAGTCTTCAAAGGGATCCGAAATTACTGTTCTCAGATTCCACAGAAATAAGGCTAGCAAAGAGATCCACGAAATACACATGTAACTCTGTGAGATGAATTCACAGAACACTAAGCAGTTTCTCAGAAAGCTTCTTTCCAGATTTCATCTGAGGATAATTCCTTTTTCACCATAGCCCTCTATGGGCTTCCAAATATCACTTTGCCAATTCCACAAGAACTGTCTTAGCGAAAGGCTTCTTGAGGGGAAAGCTGTAACTCTGTGAGATGAATTCACAGAACACTAAGCAGTTTCTCAGAAAGCTTCTTTCCAGATTTCATCTGAGGATATTTCCTTTTTCACCATAGCCCTCTATGGGCTTCCAAATATCACTTTGCCAATTCACAAGAACTGTCTTAGCGAAAGGCTTCTTGTAGGGAAAGCTGTAACTCTGTGAGATGATTTCACAGAACACAAAGAAGTTTCTCAGAAAGCTTCTTTCTCTTTGTTATCGGAGGATATTTCCTTTGGCCCTATAGTCTTCAAAGGGATCCGAAATTACTGTTCTCAGATTCCACAGAAATAAGGCTAGCAAAGAGATCCACGAAATACACATGTAACTCTGTGAGATGAATTCACAGAACACTAAGCAGTTTCTCAGAAAGCTTCTTTCCAGATTTCATCTGAGGATATTTCCTTTTTCACCATAGCCCTCTATGGGCTTCCAAATATCACTTTGCCAATTCCACAAGAACTGTCTTAGCGAAAGGCTTCTTGTAGGGAAAGCTGTAACTCTGTGAGATGATTTCACAGAACACAAAGAAGTTTCTCAGAAAGCTTCTTTCTCTTTGTTATCGGAGGATATTTCCTTTGGCCCTATAGTCTTCAAAGGGATCCGAAATTACTGTTCTCAGATTCCACAGAAATAAGGCTAGCAAAGAGATCCACGAAATACACATGTAACTCTGTGAGATGAATTCACAGAACACTAAGCAGTTTCTCAGAAAGCTTCTTTCCAGATTTCATCTGAGGATATTTCCTTTTTCACCATAGCCCTCTATGGGCTTCCAAATATCACTTTGCCAATTCCACAAGAACTGTCTTAGCGAAAGGCTTCTTGAGGGGAAAGCTGTAACTCTGTGAGATGAATTCACAGAACACTAAGCAGTTTCTCAGAAAGCTTCTTTCCAGATTTCATCTGAGGATATTTCCTTTTTCACCATAGCCCTCTATGGGCTTCCAAATATCACTTTGCCAATTCCACAAGAACTGTCTTAGCGAAAGGCTTCTTGTAGGGAAAGCTGTAACTCTGTGAGATGATTTCACAGAACACAAAGAAGTTTCTCAGAAAGCTTCTTTCTCTTTGTTATCGGAGGATATTTCCTTTGGCCCTATAGTCTTCAAAGGGATCCGAAATTACTGTTCTCAGATTCCACAGAAATAAGGCTAGCAAAGAGATCCACGAAATACACATGTAACTCTGTGAGATGAATTCACAGAACACTAAGCAGTTTCTCAAAAAGCTTCTTTCCAGATTTCATCTGAGGATATTTCCTTTTTCACCATAGCCCTCTATGGGCTTCCAAATATCACTTTGCCAATTCCACAAGAACTGTCTTAGCGAAAGGCTTCTTGAGGGGAAAGCTGTAACTCTGTGAGATGAATTCACAGAACACTAAGCAGTTTCTCAGAAAGCTTCTTTCCAGATTTCATCTGAGGATATTTCCTTTTTCACCATAGCAGTCTATGGGCTTCCAAATATCACTTTGCCATTTCCACAAGAACTGTCTTAGCGAAAGGCTTCTTGAGGGGAAAGCTGTAACTCTGTGAGATGATTTCACAGAACACAAAGAAGTTTCTCAGAAAGCTTCTTTCTCTTTGTTATCTGAGGATATGTCCTTTGGCCCTATTGTCTTCTAAGGTATCCGAAATATCTCTTCTCAGATTCCACAGAAATAAGGCTAGCAAAGAGATCCACGAAATACACATGTAACTCTGTGAGATGAATTCACAGAACACTAAGCAGTTTCTCAGAAAGCTTCTTTCCAGATTTCATCAGAGGATATTTCCTTTTTCACCATAGCCCTCTATGGGCTTCCAAATATCACTTTGCCAATTCCACAAGAACTGTCTTAGCGAAAGGCTTCTTGTAGGGAAAGCTGTAACTCTGTGAGATGATTTCACAGAACACAAAGAAGTTTCTCAGAAAGCTTCTTTCTCTTTGTTATCGGAGGATATTTCCTTTGGCCCTATAGTCTTCAAAGGGATCCGAAATTACTGTTCTCAGATTCCACAGAAATAAGGCTAGCAAAGAGATCCACGAAATACACATGTAACTCTGTGAGATGAATTCACAGAACACTAAGCAGTTTCTCAGAAAGCTTCTTTCCAGATTTCATCTGAGGATAATTCCTTTTTCACCATAGCCCTCTATGGGCTTCCAAATATCACTTTGCCAATTCCACAAGAACTGTCTTAGCGAAAGGCTTCTTGAGGGGAAAGCTGTAACTCTGTGAGATGAATTCACAGAACACTAAGCAGTTTCTCAGAAAGCTTCTTTCCAGATTTCATCTGAGGATATTTCCTTTTTCACCATAGCCCTCTATGGGCTTCCAAATATCACTTTGCCAATTCACAAGAACTGTCTTAGCGAAAGGCTTCTTGTAGGGAAAGCTGTAACTCTGTGAGATGATTTCACAGAACACAAAGAAGTTTCTCAGAAAGCTTCTTTCTCTTTGTTATCGGAGGATATTTCCTTTGGCCCTATAGTCTTCAAAGGGATCCGAAATTACTGTTCTCAGATTCCACAGAAATAAGGCTAGCAAAGAGATCCACGAAATACACATGTAACTCTGTGAGATGAATTCACAGAACACTAAGCAGTTTCTCAGAAAGCTTCTTTCCAGATTTCATCTGAGGATATTTCCTTTTTCACCATAGCCCTCTATGGGCTTCCAAATATCACTTTGCCAATTCCACAAGAACTGTCTTAGCGAAAGGCTTCTTGTAGGGAAAGCTGTAACTCTGTGAGATGATTTCACAGAACACAAAGAAGTTTCTCAGAAAGCTTCTTTCTCTTTGTTATCGGAGGATATTTCCTTTGGCCCTATAGTCTTCAAAGGGATCCGAAATTACTGTTCTCAGATTCCACAGAAATAAGGCTAGCAAAGAGATCCACGAAATACACATGTAACTCTGTGAGATGAATTCACAGAACACTAAGCAGTTTCTCAGAAAGCTTCTTTCCAGATTTCATCTGAGGATATTTCCTTTTTCACCATAGCCCTCTATGGGCTTCCAAATATCACTTTGCCAATTCCACAAGAACTGTCTTAGCGAAAGGCTTCTTGAGGGGAAAGCTGTAACTCTGTGAGATGAATTCACAGAACACTAAGCAGTTTCTCAGAAAGCTTCTTTCCAGATTTCATCTGAGGATATTTCCTTTTTCACCATAGCCCTCTATGGGCTTCCAAATATCACTTTGCCAATTCCACAAGAACTGTCTTAGCGAAAGGCTTCTTGTAGGGAAAGCTGTAACTCTGTGAGATGATTTCACAGAACACAAAGAAGTTTCTCAGAAAGCTTCTTTCTCTTTGTTATCGGAGGACATTTCCTTTGGCCCTATAGTCTTCAAAGGGATCCGAAATTACTGTTCTCAGATTCCACAGAAATAAGGCTAGCAAAGAGATCCACGAAATACACATGTAACTCTGTGAGATGAATTCACAGAACACTAAGCAGTTTCTCAAAAAGCTTCTTTCCAGATTTCATCTGAGGATATTTCCTTTTTCACCATAGCCCTCTATGGGCTTCCAAATATCACTTTGCCAATTCCACAAGAACTGTCTTAGCGAAAGGCTTCTTGAGGGGAAAGCTGTAACTCTGTGAGATGAATTCACAGAACACTAAGCAGTTTCTCAGAAAGCTTCTTTCCAGATTTCATCTGAGGATATTTCCTTTTTCACCATAGCCCTCTATGGGCTTCCAAATATCACTTTGCCATTTCCACAAGAACTGTCTTAACGAAAGGCTTCTTGAGGGGAAAGCTGTAACTCTGTGAGATGATTTCACAGAACACAAAGAAGTTTCTCAGAAAGCTTCTTTCTCTTTGTTATCTGAGGATATGTCCTTTGGCCCTATTGTCTTCTAAGGGATCCGAAATATCTCTTCTCAGATTCCACAGAAATAAGGCTAGCAAAGAGATCCAAGAAATACACATGTAACTCTGTGAGATGAATTCACAGAACACTAAGCAGTTTCTCAGAAAGCTTCTTTCCAGATTTCATCTGAGGATATTTCCTTTTTCACCATAGCCCTCTATGGGCTTCCAAATATCACTTTGCCAATTCCACAAGAACTGTCTTAGCGAAAGGCTTCTTGTAGGGAAAGCTGTAACTCTGTGAGATGATTTCACAGAACACAAAGAAGTTTCTCAGAAAGCTTCTTTCTCTTTGTTATCGGAGGATATTTCCTTTGGCCCTATAGTCTTCAAAGGGATCCGAAATTACTGTTCTCAGATTCCACAGAAATAAGGCTAGCAAAGAGATCCACGAAATACACATGTAACTCTGTGAGATGAATTCACAGAACACTAAGCAGTTTCTCAGAAAGCTTCTTTCCAGATTTCATCTGAGGATATTTCCTTTTTCACCATAGCCCTCTATGGGCTTCCAAATATCACTTTGCCAATTCCACAAGAACTGTCTTAGCGAAAGGCTTCTTGTAGGGAAAGCTGTAACTCTGTGAGATGATTTCACAGAACACAAAGAAGTTTCTCAGAAAGCTTCTTTCTCTTTGTTATCGGAGGATATTTCCTTTGGCCCTATAGTCTTCAAAGGGATCCGAAATTACTGTTCTCAGATTCCACAGAAATAAGGCTAGCAAAGAGATCCAAGAAATACACATGTAACTCTGTGAGATGAATTCACAGAACACTAAGCAGTTTCTCAGAAAGCTTCTTTCCAGATTTCATATGAGGATATTTCCTTTTTCACCAGAGCCCTCTATGGGCTTCCAAATATCACTTTGCCAATTCCACAAGAACTGTCTTAGCGAAAGGCTTCTTGAGGGGAAAGCTGTAACTCTGTGAGATGAATTCACAGAACACTAAGCAGTTTCTCAGAAAGCTTCTTTCCAGATTTCATCTGAGGATATTTCCTTTTTCACCATAGCCCTCTATGGGCTTCCAAATATCACTTTGCCAATTCCACAAGAACTGTCTTAGCGAAAGGCTTCTTGTAGGGAAAGCTGTAACTCTGTGAGATGATTTCACAGAACACAAAGAAGTTTCTCAGAAAGCTTCTTTCTCTTTGTTATCTGAGGATATGTCCTTTGGCCCTATTGTCTTCTAAGGGATCCGAAATATCTCTTCTCAGATTCCACAGAAATAAGGCTAGCAAAGAGATCCACGAAATACACATGTAACTCTGTGAGATGAATTCACAGAACACTAAGCAGTTTCTCAGAAAGCTTCTTTCCAGATTTCATCAGAGGATATTTCCTTTTTCACCATAGCCCTCTATGGGCTTCCAAATATCACTTTGCCAATTCCACAAGAACTGTCTTAGCGAAAGGCTTCTTGTAGGGAAAGCTGTAACTCTGTGAGATGATTTCACAGAACACAAAGAAGTTTCTCAGAAAGCTTCTTTCTCTTTGTTATCGGAGGATATTTCCTTTGGCCCTATAGTCTTCAAAGGGATCCGAAATTACTGTTCTCAGATTCCACAGAAATAAGGCTAGCAAAGAGATCCACGAAATACACATGTAACTCTGTGAGATGAATTCACAGAACACTAAGCAGTTTCTCAGAAAGCTTCTTTCCAGATTTCATCTGAGGATATTTCCTTTTTCACCATAGCCCTCTATTGGCTTCCAAATATCACTTTGCCAATTCCACAAGAACTGTCTTAGCGAAAGGCTTCTTGAGGGGAAAGCTGTAACTCTGTGAGATGAATTCACAGAACACTAAGCAGTTTCTCAGAAAGCTTCTTTCCAGATTTCATCTGAGGATATTTCCTTTTTCACCATAGCCCTCTATGGGCTTCCAAATATCACTTTGCCAATTCCACAAGAACTGTCTTAGCGAAAGGCTTCTTGTAGAGAAAGCTGTAACTCTGTGAGATGATTTCACAGAACACAAAGAAGTTTCTCAGAAAGCTTCTTTCTCTTTGTTATCGGAGGATATTTCCTTTGGCCCTATAGTCTTCAAAGGGATCCGAAATTACTGTTCTCAGATTCCACAGAAATAAGGCTAGCAAAGAGATGCACGAAATACACATGTAACTCTGTGAGATGAATTCACAGAACACTAAGCAGTTTCTCAGAAAGCTTCTTTCCAGATTTCATCTGAGGATATTTCCTTTTTCACCATAGCCCTCCTTGGGCTTCCAAATATCACTTTGCCAATTCCACAAGAACTGTCTTAGCGAAAGGCTTCTTGAGGGGAAAGCTGTAACTCTGTGAGATGAATTCACAGAACACTAAGCAGTTTCTCAGAAAGCTTCTTTCCTGATTTCATCTGAGGATATTTCCTTTTTCACCATAGCCCTCTATGGGCTTCCAAATATCACTTTGCCAATTCCACAAGAACTGTCTTAGCGAAAGGCTTCTTGTAGGGAAAGCTGTAACTCTGTGAGATGATTTCACAGAACACAAAGAAGTTTCTCAGAAAGCTTCTTTCTCTTTGTTATCGGAGGATATTTCCTTTGGCCCTATAGTCTTCAAAGGGATCCGAAATTACTGTTCTCAGATTCCACAGAAATAAGGCTAGCAAAGAGATCCACGAAATACACATGTAACTCTGTGAGATGAATTCACAGAACACTAAGCAGTTTCTCAGAAAGCTTCTTTCCAGATTTCATCTGAGGATATTTCCTTTTTCACCATAGCCCTCTATGGGCTTCCAAATATCACTTTGCCAATTCCACAAGAACTGTCTTAGCGAAAGGCTTCTTGAGGGGAAAGCTGTAACACTGTGAGATGAATTCACAGAACACTAAGCAGTTTCTCAGAAAGCTTCTTTCCAGATTTCATCTGAGGATATTTCCTTTTTCACCATAGCCCTCTATGGGCTTCCAAATATCACTTTGCCATTTCCACAAGAACTGTCTTAGCGAAAGGCTTCTTGAGGGGAAAGCTGTAACTCTGTGAGATGATTTCACAGAACACAAAGAAGTTTCTCAGAAAGCTTCTTTCTCTTTGTTATCTGAGGATATGTCCTTTGGCCCTATTGTCTTCTAAGGGATCCGAAATATCTCTTCTCAGATTCCACAGAAATAAGGCTAGCAAAGAGATCCAAGAAATACACATGTAACTCTGTGAGATGAATTCACAGAACACTAAGCAGTTTCTCAGAAAGCTTCTTTCCAGATTTCATCAGAGGATATTTCCTTTTTCACCATAGCCCTCTATGGGCTTCCAAATATCACTTTGCCAATTCCACAAGAACTGTCTTAGCGAAAGGCTTCTTGTAGGGAAAGCTGTAACTCTGTGAGATGATTTCACAGAACACAAAGAAGTTTCTCAGAAAGCTTCTTTCTCTTTGTTATCGGAGGATATTTCCTTTGGCCCTATAGTCTTCAAAGGGATCCGAAATTACTGTTCTCAGATTCCACAGAAATAAGGCTAGCAAAGAGATCCACGAAATACACATGTAACTCTGTGAGATGAATTCACAGAACACTAAGCAGTTTCTCAGAAAGCTTCTTTCCAGATTTCATCTGAGGATATTTCCTTTTTCACCATAGCCCTCTATGGGCTTCCAAATATCACTTTGCCAATTCCACAAGAACTGTCTTAGCGAAAGGCTTCTTGAGGGGAAAGCTGTAACTCTGTGAGATGATTTCACAGAACACAAAGAAGTTTCTCAGAAAGCTTCTTTCTCTTTGTTATCGGAGGATATTTCCTTTGGCCCTATAGTCTTCAAAGGGATCCGAAATATCTCTACTCAGATTCCACAGAAATAAGGCTAGCAAAGAGATCCAAGAAATACACATGTAACTCTGTGAGATGAATTCACAGAACACTAAGCAGTTTCTCAGAAAGCTTCTTTCCAGATTTCATCTGAGGATATTTCCTTTTTCACCATAGCCCTCTATGGGCTTCCAAATATCACTTTGCCAATTCCACAAGAACTGTCTTAGCGAAAGGCGTCTTGAGGGGAAAGCTGTAACTCTGTGAGATGATTTCACAGAACACAACGAAGTATCTCAGAAAGCTTCTTTCTCTTTGTTATCGGAGGATATGACCTTGGGCCCCATTGTCTTCTAAGGGATCCGAAATATCTCTACTCAGATTCCACAGAAATAAGGCTAGCAAAGAGATCCAAGAAATACACATGTAACTCTGTGAGATGAATTCACAGAACACTAAGCAGTTTCTCAGAAAGCTTCTTTCCAGATTTCATCAGAGGATATTTCCTTTTTCACCATAGCCCTCTATGGGCTTCCAAATATCACTTTGCCAATTCCACAAGAACTGTCTTAGCGAAAGGCTTCTTGTAGGGAAAGCTGTAACTCTGTGAGATGATTTCACAGAACACAAAGAAGTTTCTCAGAAAGCTTCTTTCTCTTTGTTATCGGAGGATATTTCCTTTGGCCCTATAGTCTTCAAAGGGATCCGAAATTACTGTTCTCAGATTCCACAGAAATAAGGCTAGCAAAGAGATCCACGAAATACACATGTAACTCTGTGAGATGAATTCACAGAACACTAAGCAGTTTCTCAGAAAGCTTCTTTCCAGATTTCATCTGAGGATATTTCCTTTTTCACCATAGCCCTCTATGGGCTTCCAAATATCACTTTGCCAATTCCACAAGAACTGTCTTAGCGAAAGGCTTCTTGAGGGGAAAGCTGTAACTCTGTGAGATGATTTCACAGAACACAAAGAAGTTTCTCAGAAAGCTTCTTTCTCTTTGTTATCGGAGGATATGTCCTTGGGCCCTATTGTCTTCTAAGGGATCCGAAATATCTCTACTCAGATTCCACAGAAATAAGGCTAGCAAAGAGATCCAAGAAATACACATGTAACTCTGTGAGATGAATTCACAGAACACTAAGCAGTTTCTCAGAAAGCTTCTTTCCAGATTTCATCTGAGGATATTTCCTTTTTCACCATAGCCCTCTATGGGCTTCCAAATATCACTTTGCCAATTCCACAAGAACTGTCTTAGCGAAAGGCTTCTTGAGGGGAAAGCTGTAACTCTGTGAGATGAATTCACAGAACACTAAGCAGTTTCTCAGAAAGCTTCTTTCCAGATTTCATCTGAGGATATTTCCTTTTTCACCATAGCCCTCTATGGGCTTCCAAATATCACTTTGCCAATTCCACAAGAACTGTCTTAGCGAAAGGCTTCTTGTAGGGAAAGCTGTAACTCTGTGAGATGATTTCACAGAACACAAAGAAGTTTCTCAGAAAGCTTCTTTCTCTTTGTTATCGGAGGATATTTCCTTTGGCCCTATAGTCTTCAAAGGGATCCGAAATTACTGTTCTCAGATTCCACAGAAATAAGGCTAGCAAAGAGATCCACGAAATACACATGTAACTCTGTGAGATGAATTCACAGAACACTAAGCAGTTTCTCAAAAAGCTTCTTTCCAGATTTCATCTGAGGATATTTCCTTTTTCACCATAGCCCTCTATGGGCTTCCAAATATCACTTTGCCAATTCCACAAGAACTGTCTTAGCGAAAGGCTTCTTGAGGGGAAAGCTGTAACTCTGTGAGATGAATTCACAGAACACTAAGCAGTTTCTCAGAAAGCTTCTTTCCAGATTTCATCTGAGGATATTTCCTTTTTCACCATAGCCCTCTATGGGCTTCCAAATATCACTTTGCCATTTCCACAAGAACTGTCTTAGCAAAAGGCTTCTTGAGGGGAAAGCTGTAACTCTGTGAGATGATTTCACAGAACACAAAGAAGTTTCTCAGAAAGCTTCTTTCTCTTTGTTATCTGAGGATATGTCCTTTGGCCCTATTGTCTTCTAAGGGATCCGAAATATCTCTTCTCAGATTCCACAGAAATAAGGCTAGCAAAGAGATCCACGAAATACACATGTAACTCTGTGAGATGAATTCACAGAACACTAAGCAGTTTCTCAGAAAGCTTCTTTCCAGATTTCATCAGAGGATATTTCCTTTTTCACCATAGCCCTCTATGGGCTTCCAAATATCACTTTGCCAATTCCACAAGAACTGTCTTAGCGAAAGGCTTCTTGTAGGGAAAGCTGTAACTCTGTGAGATGATTTCACAGAACACAAAGAAGTTTCTCAGAAAGCTTCTTTCTCTTTGTTATCGGAGGATATTTCCTTTGGCCCTATAGTCTTCAAAGGGATCCGAAATTACTGTTCTCAGATTCCACAGAAATAAGGCTAGCAAAGAGATCCACGAAATACACATGTAACTCTGTGAGATGAATTCACAGAACACTAAGCAGTTTCTCAGAAAGCTTCTTTCCAGATTTCATCTGAGGATATTTCCTTTTTCACCATAGCCCTCTATGGGCTTCCAAATATCACTTTGCCAATTCCACAAGAACTGTCTTAGCGAAAGGCTTCTTGAGGGGAAAGCTGTAACTCTGTGAGATGAATTCACAGAACACTAAGCAGTTTCTCAGAAAGCTTCTTTCCAGATTTCATCTGAGGATATTTCCTTTTTCACCATAGCCCTCTATGGGCTTCCAAATATCACTTTGCCAATTCCACAAGAACTGTCTTAGCGAAAGGCTTCTTGTAGAGAAAGCTGTAACTCTGTGAGATGATTTCACAGAACACAAAGAAGTTTCTCAGAAAGCTTCTTTCTCTTTGTTATCGGAGGATATTTCCTTTGGCCCTATAGTCTTCAAAGGGATCCGAAATATCTCTACTCAGATTCCACAGAAATAAGGCTAGCAAAGAGATCCACGAAATACACATGTAACTCTGTGAGATGAATTCACAGAACACTAAGCAGTTTCTCAGAAAGCTTCTTTCCAGATTTCATCTGAGGATATTTCCTTTTTCACCATAGCCCTCTATGGGCTTCCAAATATCACTTTGCCATTTCCACAAGAACTGTCTTAGCGAAAGGCTTCTTGAGGGGAAAGCTGTAACTCTGTGAGATGATTTCACAGAACACAAAGAAGTTTCTCAGAAAGCTTCTTTCTCTTTGTTATCTGAGGATATGTCCTTTGGCCCTATTGTCTTCTAAGGGATCCGAAATATCTCTTCTCAGATTCCACAGAAATAAGGCTAGCAAAGAGATCCAAGAAATACACATGTAACTCTGTGAGATGAATTCACAGAACACTAAGCAGTTTCTCAGAAAGCTTCTTTCCAGATTTCATCAGAGGATATTTCCTTTTTCACCATAGCCCTCTATGGGCTTCCAAATATCACTTTGCCAATTCCACAAGAACTGTCTTAGCGAAAGGCTTCTTGTAGGGAAAGCTGTAACTCTGTGAGATGATTTCACAGAACACAAAGAAGTTTCTCAGAAAGCTTCTTTCTCTTTGTTATCGGAGGATATTTCCTTTGGCCCTATAGTCTTCAAAGGGATCCGAAATTACTGTTCTCAGATTCCACAGAAATAAGGCTAGCAAAGAGATCCACGAAATACACATGTAACTCTGTGAGATGAATTCACAGAACACTAAGCAGTTTCTCAGAAAGCTTCTTTCCAGATTTCATCTGAGGATATTTCCTTTTTCACCATAGCCCTCTATGGGCTTCCAAATATCACTTTGCCAATTCCACAAGAACTGTCTTAGCGAAAGGCTTCTTGAGGGGAAAGCTGTAACTCTGTGAGATGATTTCACAGAACACAAAGAAGTTTCTCAGAAAGCTTCTTTCTCTTTGTTATCGGAGGATATTTCCTTTGGCCCTATAGTCTTCAAAGGGATCCGAAATATCTCTACTCAGATTCCACAGAAATAAGGCTAGCAAAGAGATCCAAGAAATACACATGTAACTCTGTGAGATGAATTCACAGAACACTAAGCAGTTTCTCAGAAAGCTTCTTTCCAGATTTCATCTGAGGATATTTCCTTTTTCACCATAGCCCTCTATGGGCTTCCAAATATCACTTTGCCAATTCCACAAGAACTGTCTTAGCGAAAGGCGTCTTGAGGGGAAAGCTGTAACTCTGTGAGATGATTTCACAGAACACAACGAAGTATCTCAGAAAGCTTCTTTCTCTTTGTTATCGGAGGATATGTCCTTGGGCCCCATTGTCTTCTAAGGGATCCGAAATATCTCTACTCAGATTCCACAGAAATAAGGCTAGCAAAGAGATCCAAGAAATACACATGTAACTCTGTGAGATGAATTCACAGAACACTAAGCAGTTTCTCAGAAAGCTTCTTTCCAGATTTCATCAGAGGATATTTCCTTTTTCACCATAGCCCTCTATGGGCTTCCAAATATCACTTTGCCAATTCCACAAGAACTGTCTTAGCGAAAGGCTTCTTGTAGGGAAAGCTGTAACTCTGTGAGATGATTTCACAGAACACAAAGAAGTTTCTCAGAAAGCTTCTTTCTCTTTGTTATCGGAGGATATTTCCTTTGGCCCTATAGTCTTCAAAGGGATCCGAAATTACTGTTCTCAGATTCCACAGAAATAAGGCTAGCAAAGAGATCCACGAAATACACATGTAACTCTGTGAGATGAATTCACAGAACACTAAGCAGTTTCTCAGAAAGCTTCTTTCCAGATTTCATCTGAGGATATTTCCTTTTTCACCATAGCCCTCTATGGGCTTCCAAATATCACTTTGCCAATTCCACAAGAACTGTCTTAGCGAAAGGCTTCTTGAGGGGAAAGCTGTAACTCTGTGAGATGATTTCACAGAACACAAAGAAGTTTCTCAGAAAGCTTCTTTCTCTTTGTTATCGGAGGATATGTCCTTGGGCCCTATTGTCTTCTAAGGGATCCGAAATATCTCTACTCAGATTCCACAGAAATAAGGCTAGCAAAGAGATCCAAGAAATACACATGTAACTCTGTGAGATGAATTCACAGAACACTAAGCAGTTTCTCAGAAAGCTTCTTTCCAGATTTCATCTGAGGATATTTCCTTTTTCACCATAGCCCTCTATGGGCTTCCAAATATCACTTTGCCAATTCCACAAGAACTGTCTTAGCGAAAGGCTTCTTGAGGGGAAAGCTGTAACTCTGTGAGATGAATTCACAGAACACTAAGCAGTTTCTCAGAAAGCTTCTTTCCAGATTTCATCTGAGGATATTTCCTTTTTCACCATAGCCCTCTATGGGCTTCCAAATATCACTTTGCCAATTCCACAAGAACTGTCTTAGCGAAAGGCTTCTTGTAGGGAAAGCTGTAACTCTGTGAGATGATTTCACAGAACACAAAGAAGTTTCTCAGAAAGCTTCTTTCTCTTTGTTATCGGAGGATATTTCCTTTGGCCCTATAGTCTTCAAAGGGATCCGAAATTACTGTTCTCAGATTCCACAGAAATAAGGCTAGCAAAGAGATCCACGAAATACACATGTAACTCTGTGAGATGAATTCACAGAACACTAAGCAGTTTCTCAAAAAGCTTCTTTCCAGATTTCATCTGAGGATATTTCCTTTTTCACCATAGCCCTCTATGGGCTTCCAAATATCACTTTGCCAATTCCACAAGAACTGTCTTAGCGAAAGGCTTCTTGAGGGGAAAGCTGTAACTCTGTGAGATGAATTCACAGAACACTAAGCAGTTTCTCAGAAAGCTTCTTTCCAGATTTCATCTGAGGATATTTCCTTTTTCACCATAGCCCTCTATGGGCTTCCAAATATCACTTTGCCATTTCCACAAGAACTGTCTTAGCAAAAGGCTTCTTGAGGGGAAAGCTGTAACTCTGTGAGATGATTTCACAGAACACAAAGAAGTTTCTCAGAAAGCTTCTTTCTCTTTGTTATCTGAGGATATGTCCTTTGGCCCTATTGTCTTCTAAGGGATCCGAAATATCTCTTCTCAGATTCCACAGAAATAAGGCTAGCAAAGAGATCCACGAAATACACATGTAACTCTGTGAGATGAATTCACAGAACACTAAGCAGTTTCTCAGAAAGCTTCTTTCCAGATTTCATCAGAGGATATTTCCTTTTTCACCATAGCCCTCTATGGGCTTCCAAATATCACTTTGCCAATTCCACAAGAACTGTCTTAGCGAAAGGCTTCTTGTAGGGAAAGCTGTAACTCTGTGAGATGATTTCACAGAACACAAAGAAGTTTCTCAGAAAGCTTCTTTCTCTTTGTTATCGGAGGATATTTCCTTTGGCCCTATAGTCTTCAAAGGGATCCGAAATTACTGTTCTCAGATTCCACAGAAATAAGGCTAGCAAAGAGATCCACGAAATACACATGTAACTCTGTGAGATGAATTCACAGAACACTAAGCAGTTTCTCAGAAAGCTTCTTTCCAGATTTCATCTGAGGATATTTCCTTTTTCACCATAGCCCTCTATGGGCTTCCAAATATCACTTTGCCAATTCCACAAGAACTGTCTTAGCGAAAGGCTTCTTGAGGGGAAAGCTGTAACTCTGTGAGATGAATTCACAGAACACTAAGCAGTTTCTCAGAAAGCTTCTTTCCAGATTTCATCTGAGGATATTTCCTTTTTCACCATAGCCCTCTATGGGCTTCCAAATATCACTTTGCCAATTCCACAAGAACTGTCTTAGCGAAAGGCTTCTTGTAGAGAAAGCTGTAACTCTGTGAGATGATTTCACAGAACACAAAGAAGTTTCTCAGAAAGCTTCTTTCTCTTTGTTATCGGAGGATATTTCCTTTGGCCCTATAGTCTTCAAAGGGATCCGAAATATCTCTACTCAGATTCCACAGAAATAAGGCTAGCAAAGAGATCCACGAAATACACATGTAACTCTGTGAGATGAATTCACAGAACACTAAGCAGTTTCTCAGAAAGCTTCTTTCCAGATTTCATCTGAGGATATTTCCTTTTTCACCATAGCCCTCTATGGGCTTCCAAATATCACTTTGCCAATTCCACAAGAACTGTCTTAGCGAAAGGCGTCTTGAGGGGAAAGCTGTAACTCTGTGAGATGATTTCACAGAACACAACGAAGTATCTCAGAAAGCTTCTTTCTCTTTGTTATCGGAGGATATGTCCTTGGGCCCTATTGTCTTCTAAGGGATCCGAAATATCTCTACTCAGATTCCACAGAAATAAGGCTAGCAAAGAGATCCAAGAAATGCACATGTAACTCTGTGAGATGAATTCACAGAACACTAAGCAGTTTCTCAGAAAGCTTCTTTCCAGATTTCATCAGAGGATATTTCCTTTTTCACCATAGCCCTCTATGGGCTTACAAATATCACTTTGCCAATTCAACAAGAACTGTCTTAGCGAAAGGCTTCTTGTAGGGAAAGCTGTAACTCTGTGAGATGATTTCACAGAACACAAAGAAGTTTCTCAGAAAGCTTCTTTCTCTTTGTTATCGGAGGATATTCCCTTTGGCCCTATAGTCTTCAAAGGGATCCGAAATTACTGTTCTCAGATTCCACAGAAATAAGGCTAGCAAAGAGATCCACGAAATACACATGTAACTCTGTGAGATGAATTCACAGAACACTAAGCAGTTTCTCAGAAAGCTTCTTTCCAGATTTCATCTGAGGATATTTCCTTTTTCACCATAGCCCTCTATGGGCTTCCAAATATAACTTTGCCAATTCCACAAGAACTGTCTTAGCGAAAGGCTTCTTGAGGGGAAAGCTGTAACTCTGTGAGATGAATTCACAGAACACTAAGCAGTTTCTCAGAAAGCTTCTTTCCAGATTTCATCTGAGGATATTTCCTTTTTCACCATTGCCCTCTATGGGCTTCCAAATATCACTTTGCCAATTCCACAAGAACTGTCTTAGCGAAAGGCTTCTTGAGGGGAAAGCTGTAACTCTGTGAGATGATTTCACAGAACACAAAGAAGTTTCTCAGAAAGCTTCTTTCTCTTTGTTATCGGAGGATATTTCCTTTGGCCCTATAGTCTTCAAAGGGATCCGAAATTACTGTTCTCAGATTCCACAGAAATAAGGCTAGCAAAGAGATCCACGAAATACACATGTAACTCTGTGAGATGAATTCACAGAACACTAAGCAGTTTCTCAGAAAGCTTCTTTCCAGATTTCATCTGAGGATATTTCCTTTTTCACCATAGCCCTCTATGGGCTTCCAAATATCACTTTGCCAATTCCACAAGAACTGTCTTAGCGAAAGGCTTCTTGTAGGGAAAGCTGTAACTCTGTGAGATGATTTCACAGAACACAAAGAAGTTTCTCAGAAAGCTTCTTTCTCTTTGTTATCGGAGGATATTTCCTTTGGCCCTATAGTCTTCAAAGGGATCCGAAATTACTGTTCTCAGATTCCACAGAAATAAGGCTAGCAAAGAGATCCACGAAATACACATGTAACTCTGTGAGATGAATTCACAGAACACTAAGCAGTTTCTCAGAAAGCTTCTTTCCAGATTTCATCTGAGGATATTTCCTTTTTCACCATAGCCCTCTATGGGCTTCCAAATATCACTTTGCCAATTCCACAAGAACTGTCTTAGCGAAAGGCTTCTTGAGGGGAAAGCTGTAACTCTGTGAGATGAATTCACAGAACACTAAGCAGTTTCTCAGAAAGCTTCTTTCCAGATTTCATCTGAGGATATTTCCTTTTTCACCATAGCCCTCTATGGGCTTCCAAATATCACTTTGCCAATTCCACAAGAACTGTCTTAGCGAAAGGCTTCTTGTAGGGAAAGCTGTACCTCTGTGAGATGATTTCACAGAACACAAAGAAGTTTCTCAGAAAGCTTCTTTCTCTTTGTTATCGGAGGATATTTCCTTTGGCCCTATAGTCTTCAAAGGGATCCGAAATTACTGTTCTCAGATTCCACAGAAATAAGGCTAGCAAAGAGATCCACGAAATACACATGTAACTCTGTGAGATGAATTCACAGAACACTAAGCAGTTTCTCAGAAAGCTTCTTTCCAGATTTCATCTGAGGATATTTCCTTTTTCACCATAGCCCTCTATGGGCTTCCAAATATCACTTTGCCAATTCCACAAGAACTGTCTTAGCGAAAGGCTTCTTGAGGGGAAAGCTGTAACTCTGTGAGATGATTTCACAGAACACAAAGAAGTTTCTCAGAAAGCTTCTTTCTCTTTGTTATCGGAGGATATTTCCTTTGGCCCTATAGTCTTCAAAGGGATCCGAAATTACTGTTCTCAGATTCCACAGAAATAAGGCTAGCAAAGAGATCCACGAAATACACAGGTAACTCTGTGAGATGAATTCACAGAACACTAAGCAGTTTCTCAGAAAGCTTCTTTCCAGATTTCATCTGAGGATATTTCCTTTTTCACCATAACCCTCTATAGGCTTCCAAATATCACTTTGCCAATTCCACAAGAACTGTCTTAGCGAAAGGCTTCTTGAGGGGAAAGCTGTAACTCTGTGAGATGATTTCACAGAACACAAAGAAGTTTCTCAGAAAGCTTCTTTCTCTTTGTTATCGGAGGATATTTCCTTTGGCCCTATAGTCTTCAAAGGGATCCGAAATATCTCTACTCAGATTCCACAGAAATAAGGCTAGCAAAGAGATCCAAGAAATACACATGTAACTCTGTGAGATGAATTCACAGAACACTAAGCAGTTTCTCAGAAAGCTTCTTTCCAGATTTCATCTGAGGATATTTCCTTTTTCACCATGGCCCTCTATGGGCTTCCAAATATCACTTTGCCAATTCCACAAGAACTGTCTTAGCGAAAGGCTTCTTGAGGGGAAAGCTGTAACTCTGTGAGATGAATTCACAGAACACTAAGCAGTTTCTCAGAAAGCTTCTTTCCAGATTTCATCTGAGGATATTTCCTTTTTCACCATTGCCCTCTATGGGCTTCCAAATATCACTTTGCCAATTCCACAAGAACTGTCTTAGCGAAAGGCTTCTTGTAGGGAAAGCTGTAACTCTGTGAGATGATTTCACAGAACACAAAGAAGTTTCTCAGAAAGCTTCTTTCTCTTTGTTATCGGAGGATATTTCCTTTGGCCCTATAGTCTTCAAAGGGATCCGAAATTACTGTTCTCAGATTCCACAGAAATAAGGCTAGCAAAGAGATCCACGAAATACACATGTAACTCTGTGAGATGAATTCACAGAACACTAAGCAGTTTCTCAGAAAGCTTCTTTCCAGATTTCATCTGAGGATATTTCCTTTTTCACCATAGCCCTCTATGGGCTTCCAAATATCACTTTGCCAATTCCACAAGAACTGTCTTAGCGAAAGGCTTCTTGAGGGGAAAGCTGTAACTCTGTGAGATGAATTCACAGAACACTAAGCAGTTTCTCAGAAAGCTTCTTTCCAGATTTCATCTGAGGATATTTCCTTTTTCACCATAGCCCTCTATGGGCTTCCAAATATCACTTTGCCAATTCCTCAAGAACTGTCTTAGCGAAAGGCTTCTTGTAGGGAAAGCTGTAACTCTGTGAGATGATTTCACAGAACACAAAGAAGTTTCTCAGAAAGCTTCTTTCTCTTTGTTATCGGAGGATATTTCCTTTGGCCCTATAGTCTTCAAAGGGATCCGAAATTACTGTTCTCAGATTCCACAGAAATAAGGCTAGCAAAGGGATCCACGAAATACACATGTAACTCTGTGAGATGAATTCACAGAACACTAAGCAGTTTCTCAGAAAGCTTCTTTCCAGATTTCATCTGAGGATAATTCCTTTTTCACCATAGCCCTCTATGGGCTTCCAAATATCACTTTGCCAATTCCACAAGAACTGTCTTAGCGAAAGGCTTCTTGAGGGGAAAGCTGTAACTCTGTGAGATGAATTCACAGAACACTAAGCAGTTTCTCAGAAAGCTTCTTTCCAGATTTCATCTGAGGATATTTCCTTTTTCACCATAGCCCTCTATGGGCTTCCAAATATCACTTTGCCAATTCCACAAGAACTGTCTTAGCGAAAGGCTTCTTGTAGGGAAAGCTGTAACTCTGTGAGATGATTTCACAGAACACAAAGAAGTTTCTCAGAAAGCTTCTTTCTCTTTGTTATCGGAGGATATTTCCTTTGGCCCTATAGTCTTCAAAGGGATCCGAAATTACTGTCCTCAGATTCCACAGAAATAAGGCTAGCAAAGAGATCCACGAAATACACATGTAACTCTGTGAGATGAATTCACAGAACACTAAGCAGTTTCTCAGAAAGCTTCTTTCCAGATTTCATCTGAGGATATTTCCTTTTTCACCATAGCCCTCTATGGGCTTCCAAATATCACTTTGCCAATTCCACAAGAACTGTCTTAGCGAAAGGCTTCTTGAGGGGAAAGCTGTAACTCTGTGAGATGATTTCACAGAAGACAAAGAAGTTTCTCAGAAATCTTCTTCCTCTTTGGTATCGGAGGATATTTCCTTTGGCCCTATAGTCTTCAAAAGGATCCGAAATATCTCTACTCAGATTCCACAGAAATAAGGCTAGCAAAGAGATCCAAGAAATACACATGTAACTCTGTGAGATGAATTCACAGATCACTAAGCAGTTTCTCAGAAAGCTTCTTTCCAGATTTCATCAGAGGATATTTCCTTTTTCACCATAGCCCTCTATGGGCTTCCAAATATCACTTTGCCAATTCCACAAGAACTGTCTTAGCGAAAGGCGTCTTGAGGGGAAAGCTGTAACTCTGTGAGATGATTTCACAGAACACAAAGAAGTTTCTCAGAAAGCTTCTTTCTCTTTGTTATCGGAGGTTATGTCCTTGGGCCCTATTGTCTTCTAAGGGATCCGAAATATCTCTACTCAGATTCCACAGAAATAAGGCTAGCAAAGAGATCCACGAAATACACATGTAACTCTGTGAGATGAATTCACAGAACACTAAGCAGTTTCTCAGAAAGCTTCTTTCCAGATTTCATCAGAGGATATTTCCTTTTTCACCATAGCCCTCTATGGGCTTCCAAATATCACTTTGCCAATTCCACAAGAACTGTCTTAGCGAAAGGCTTCTTGTAGGGAAAGCTGTAACTCTGTGAGATGATTTCACAGAACACAAAGAAGTTTCTCAGAAAGCTTCTTTCTCTTTATTATCGGAGGATATTTCCTTTGGCCCTATAGTCTTCAAAGGGATCCGAAATTACTGTTCTCAGATTCCACAGAAATAAGGCTAGCAAAGAGATCCACGAAATACACATGTAACTCTGTGAGATGAATTCACAGAACACTAAGCAGTTTCTCAGAAAGCTTCTTTCCAGATTTCATCTGAGGATATTTCCTTTTTCACCATAGCCCTCTATGGGCTTCCAAATATCACTTTGCCAATTCCACAAGAACTGTCTTAGCGAAAGGCTTCTTGAGGGGAAAGCTGTAACTCTGTGAGATGAATTCACAGAACACTAAGCAGTTTCTCAGAAAGCTTCTTTCCAGATTTCATCTGAGGATATTTCCTTTTTCACCATAGCCCTCTATGGGCTTCCAAATATCACTTTGCCAATTCCACAAAAACTGTCTTAGCGAAAGGCTTCTTGTAGGGAAAGCTGTAACTCTGTGAGATGATTTCACAGAACACAAAGAAGTTTCTCAGAAAGCTTCTTTCTCTTTGTTATCGGAGGATATTTCCTTTGGCCCTATAGTCTTCAAAGGGATCCGAAATTACTGTTCTCAGATTCCACAGAAATAAGGCTAGCAAAGAGATCCACGAAATACACATGTAACTCTGTGAGATGAATTCACAGAACACTAAGCAGTTTCTCAGAAAGCTTCTTTCCAGATTTCATCTGAGGATATTTCCTTTTTCACCATAGCCCTCTATGGGCTTCCAAATATCACTTTGCCAATTCCACAAGAACTGTCTTAGCGAAAGGCTTCTTGAGGGGAAAGCTGTAACTCTGTGAGATGAATTCACAGAACACTAAGCAGCTTCTCAGAAAGCTTCTTTCCAGATTTCATCTGAGGATATTTCCTTTTTCACCATAGCCCTCTATGGGCTTCCAAATATCACTTTGCCATTTCCACAAGAACTGTCTTAGCGAAAGGCTTCTTGAGGGGAGAGCTGTAACTCTGTGAGATGATTTCACAGAACACAAAGAAGTTTCTCAGAAAGCTTCTTTCTCTTTGTTATCTGAGGATATGTCCTTTGGCCCTATTGTCTTCTAAGGGATCCGAAATATCTCTTCTCAGATTCCACAGAAATAAGGCTAGCAAAGAGATCCAAGAAATACACATGTAACTCTGTGAGATGAATTCACAGAACACTAAGCAGTTTCTCAGAAAGCTTCTTTCCAGATTTCATCAGAGGATATTTCCTTTTTCACCATAGCCCTCTATGGGCTTCCAAATATCACTTTGCCAATTCCACAAGAACTGTCTTAGCGAAAGGCTTCTTGTAGGGAAAGCTGTAACTCTGTGAGATGATTTCACAGAACACAAAGAAGTTTCTCAGAAAGCTTCTTTCTCTTTGTTATCGGAGGATATTTCCTTTGGCCCTATAGTCTTCAAAGGGATCCGAAATTACTGTTCTCAGATTCCACAGAAATAAGGCTAGCAAAGAGATCCACGAAATACACATGTAACTCTGTGAGATGAATTCACAGAACACTAAGCAGTTTCTCAGAAAGCTTCTTTCCAGATTTCATCTGAGGATATTTCCTTTTTCACCATAGCCCTCTATGGGCTTCCAAATATCACTTTGCCAATTCCACAAGAACTGTCTTAGCGAAAGGCTTCTTGAGGGGAAAGCTGTAACTCTGTGAGATGATTTCACAGAACACAAAGAAGTTTCTCAGAAAGCTTCTTTCTCTTTGTTATCGGAGGATATTTCCTTTGGCCCTATAGTCTTCAAAGGGATCCGAAATATCTCTACTCAGATTCCACAGAAATAAGGCTAGCAAAGAGATCCAAGAAATACACATGTAACTCTGTGAGATGAATTCACAGAACACTAAGCAGTTTCTCAGAAAGCTTCTTTCCAGATTTCATCTGAGGATATTTCCTTTTTCACCATAGCCCTCTATGGGCTTCCAAATATCACTTTGCCAATTCCACAAGAACTGTCTTAGCGAAAGGCGTCTTGAGGGGAAAGCTGTAACTCTGTGAGATGATTTCACAGAACACAACGAAGTTTCTCAGAAAGCTTCTTTCTCTTTGTTATCGGAGGATATGTCCTTGGGCCCTATTGTCTTCTAAGGGATCCGAAATATCTCTACTCAGATTCCACAGAAATAAGGCTAGCAAAGAGATCCAAGAAATACACATGTAACTCTGTGAGATGAATTCACAGAACACTAAGCAGTTTCTCAGAAAGCTTCTTTCCAGATTTCATCAGAGGATATTTCCTTTTTCACCATAGCCCTCTATGGGCTTCCAAATATCACTTTGCCAATTCCACAAGAACTGTCTTAGCGAAAGGCTTCTTGTAGGGAAAGCTGTAACTCTGTGAGATGATTTCACAGAACACAAAGAAGTTTCTCAGAAAGCTTCTTTCTCTTTGTTATCGGAGGATATTCCCTTTGGCCCTATAGTCTTCAAAGGGATCCGAAATTACTGTTCTCAGATTCCACAGAAATAAGGCTAGCAAAGAGATCCACGAAATACACATGTAACTCTGTGAGATGAATTCACAGAACACTAAGCAGTTTCTCAGAAAGCTTCTTTCCAGATTTCATCTGAGGATATTTCCTTTTTCACCATAGCCCTCTATGGGCTTCCAAATATCACTTTGCCAATTCCACAAGAACTGTCTTAGCGAAAGGCTTCTTGAGGGGAAAGCTGTAACTCTGTGAGATGAATTCACAGAGCACTAAGCAGTTTCTCAGAAAGCTTCTTTCCAGATTTCATCTGAGGATATTTCCTTTTTCACCATAGCCCTCTATGGGCTTCCAAATATCACTTTGCCAATTCCACAAGAACTGTCTTAGCGAAAGGCTTCTTGTAGGGAAAGCTGTAACTCTGTGAGATGATTTCACAGAACACAAAGAAGTTTCTCAGAAAGCTTCTTTCTCTTTGTTATCGGAGGATATTTCCTTTGGCCCTATAGTCTTCAAAGGGATCCGAAATTACTGTTCTCAGATTCCACAGAAATAAGGCTAGCAAAGAGATCCACGAAATACACGTGTAACTCTGTGAGATGAATTCACAGAACACTAAGCAGTTTCTCAGAAAGCTTCTTTCCAGATTTCATCTGAGGATATTTCCTTTTTCACCACAGCCCTCTATGGGCTTCCAAATATCACTTTGCCAATTCCACAAGAACTGTCTTAGCGAAAGGCTTCTTGAGGGGAAAGCTGTAACTCTGTGAGATGAATTCACAGAACACTAAGCAGTTTCTCAGAAAGCTTCTTTCCAGATTTCATCTGAGGATATTTCCTTTTTCACCATAGCCCTCTATGGGCTTCCAAATGTCACTTTGCCAATTCCACAAGAACTGTCTTAGCGAAAGGCTTCTTGTAGGGAAAGCTGTAACTCTGTGAGATGATTTCACAGAACACAAAGAAGTTTCTCAGAAAGCTTCTTTCTCTTTGTTATCGGAGGATATTTCCTTTGGCCCTATAGTCTTCAAAGGGATCCGAAATTACTGTTCTCAGATTCCACAGAAATAAGGCTAGCAAAGAGATCCACGAAATACACATGTAACTCTGTGAGATGAATTCACAGAACACTAAGCAGTTTCTCAGAAAGCTTCTTTCCAGATTTCATCTGAGGATATTTCCTTTTTCACCATAGCCCTCTATGGGCTTCCAAATATCACTTTGCCAATTCCACAAGAACTGTCTTAGCGAAAGGCTTCTTGAGGGGAAAGCTGTAACTCTGTGAGATGAATTCACAGAACACTAAGCAGTTTCTCAGAAAGCTTCTTTCCAGATTTCATCTGAGGATATTTCCTTTTTCACCATAGCCCTCTATGGGCTTCCAAATATCACTTTGCCAATTCCACAAGAACTGTCTTAGCGAAAGGCTTCTTGTAGGGAAAGCTGTAACTCTGTGAGATGATTTCACAGAACACAAAGAAGTTTCTCAGAAAGCTTCTTTCGCTTTGTTATCGGAGGATATTTCCTTTGGCCCTATAGTCTTCAAAGGGATCCGAAATTACTGTTCTCAGATTCCACAGAAATAAGGCTAGCAAAGAGATCCACGAAATACACATGTAACTCTGTGAGATGAATTCACAGAACACTAAGCAGTTTCTCAGAAAGCTTCTTTCCAGATTTCATCTGAGGATATTTCCTTTTTCACCATAGCCCTCTATGGGCTTCCAAATATCACTTTGCCAATTCCACAAGAACTGTCTTAGCGAAAGGCTTCTTGAGGGGAAAGCTGTAACTCTGTGAGATGATTTCAGAGAACACAAAGAAGTTTCTCAGAAAGCTTCTTTCTCTTTGTTATCGGAGGATATTTCCTTTGGCCCTATAGTCTTCAAAGGGATCCGAAATATCTCTACTCAGATTCCACAGAAATAAGGCTAGCAAAGAGATCCAAGAAATACACATGTAACTCTGTGAGATGAATTCACAGAACACTAAGCAGTTTCTCAGAAAGCTTCTTTCCAGATTTCATCTGAGGATATTTCCTTTTTCACCATAGCCCTCTATGGGCTTCCAAATATCACTTTGCCAATTCCACAAGAACTGTCTTAGCGAAAGGCGTCTTGAGGGGAAAGCTGTAACTCTGTGAGATGATTTCACAGAACACAAAGAAGTTTCTCAGAAAGCTTCTTTCTCTTTGTTATCGGAGGATATGTCCTTGGGCCCTATTGTCTTCTAAGGGATCCGAAATATCTCTACTCAGATTCCACAGAAATAAGGCTAGCAAAGAGATCCAAGAAATACACATGTAACTCTGTGAGATGAATTCACAGAACACTAAGCAGTTTCTCAGAAAGCTTCTTTCCAGATTTCATCTGAGGATATTTCCTTTTTCACCATAGCCCTCTATGGGCTTCCAAATATCACTTTGCCAATTCCACAAGAACTGTCTTAGCGAAAGGCTTCTTGAGGGGAAAGCTGTATCTCTGTGAGATGAATTCACAGAACACTAAGCAGTTTCTCAGAAAGCTTCTTTCCAGATTTCATCTGAGGATATTTCCTTTTTCACCATAGCCCTCTATGGGCTTCCAAATATCACTTTGCCAATTCCACAAGAACTGTCTTAGCGAAAGGCTTCTTGTAGGGAAAGCTGTAAGTCTGTGAGATGATTTCACAGAACACAAAGAAGTTTCTCAGAAAGCTTCTTTCTCTTTGTTATCGGAGGATATTTCCTTTGGCCCTATAGTCTTCAAAGGGATCCGAAATTACTGTTCTCAGATTCCACAGAAATAAGGCTAGCAAAGAGATCCACGAAATACACATGTAACTCTGTGAGAAGAATTCACAGAACACTAAGCAGTTTCTCAAAAAGCTTCTTTCCAGATTTCATCTGAGGATATTTCCTTTCACCATAGCCCTCTAAGGGCTTCCAAATATCACTTTGCCAATTCCACAAGAACTGTCTTAGCGAAAGGCTTCATGAGGGGAAAGCTGTAACTCTGTGAGATGAATTCACAGAACACTAAGCAGTTTCTCAGAAAGCTTCTTTCCAGATTTCATCTGAGGATATTTCCTTTGTCACCATAGCCCTCTATGGGCTTCCAAATATCACTTTGCCATTTCCACAAGAACTGTCTTAGCGAAAGGCTTCTTGAGGGGAAAGCTGTAACTCTGTGAGATGATTTCACAGAACACAAAGAAGTTTCTCAGAAAGCTTCTTTCTCTTTGTTATCTGAGGATATGTCCTTTGGCCCTATTGTCTTCTAAGGGATCCGAAATATCTCTTCTCAGATTCCACAGAAATAAAGCTAGCAAAGAGATCCATGAAATACACATGTAACTCTGTGAGATGAATTCACAGAACACTAAGCAGTTTCTCAGAAAGCTTCTTTCCAGATTTCATCTGAGGATATTTCCTTTTTCACCATAGCCCTCTATGGGCTTCCAAATATCACTTTGCCAATTCCACAAGAACTGTCTTAGCGAAAGGCTTCTTGTAGGGAAAGCTGTAACTCTGTGAGATGATTTCACAGAACACAAAGAAGTTTCTCAGAAAGCTTCTTTCTCTTTGTTATCGGAGGATATTTCCTTTGGCCCTATAGTCTTCAAAGGGATCCGAAATTACTGTTCTCAGATTCCACAGAAATAAGGCTAGCAAAGAGATCCACGAAATACACATGTAACTCTGTGAGATGAATTCACAGAACACTAAGCAGTTTCTCAGAAAGCTTCTTTCCAGATTTCATCTGAGGATATTTCCTTTTTCACCATAGCCCTCTATGGGCTTCCAAATATCACTTTGCCAATTCCACAAGAACTGTCTTAGCGAAAGGCTTCTTGAGGGGAAAGCTGTAACTCTGTGAGATGAATTCACAGAACACTAAGCAGTTTCTCAGAAAGCTTCTTTCCAGATTTCATCTGAGGATATTTCCTTTTTCACCATAGCCCTCTATGGGCTTCCAAATATCACTTTGCCATTTCCACAAGAACTGTCTTAGCGAAAGGCTTCTTGAGGGGAGAGCTGTAACTCTGTGAGATGATTTCACAGAACACAAAGAAGTTTCTCAGAAAGCTTCTTTCTCTTTGTTATCTGAGGATATGTCCTTTGGCCCTATTGTCTTCTAAGGGATCCGAAATATCTCTTCTCAGATTCCACAGAAATAAGGCTAGCAAAGAGATCCAAGAAATACACATGTAACTCTGTGAGATGAATTCACAGAACACTAAGCAGTTTCTCAGAAAGCTTCTTTCCAGATTTCATCAGAGGATATTTCCTTTTTCACCATAGCCCTCTATGGGCTTCCAAATATCACTTTGCCAATTCCACAAGAACTGTCTTAGCGAAAGGCTTCTTGTAGGGAAAGCTGTAACTCTGTGAGATGATTTCACAGAACACAAAGAAGTTTCTCAGAAAGCTTCTTTCTCTTTGTTATCGGAGGATATTTCCTTTGGCCCTATAGTCTTCAAAGGGATCCGAAATTACTGTTCTCAGATTCCACAGAAATAAGGCTAGCAAAGAGATCCACGAAATACACATGTAACTCTGTGAGATGAATTCACAGAACACTAAGCAGTTTCTCAGAAAGCTTCTTTCCAGATTTCATCTGAGGATATTTCCTTTTTCACCATAGCCCTCTATGGGCTTCCAAATATCACTTTGCCAATTCCACAAGAACTGTCTTAGCGAAAGGCTTCTTGAGGGGAAAGCTGTAACTCTGTGAGATGATTTCACAGAACACAAAGAAGTTTCTCAGAAAGCTTCTTTCTCTTTGTTATCGGAGGATATTTCCTTTGGCCCTATAGTCTTCAAAGGGATCCGAAATATCTCTACTCAGATTCCACAGAAATAAGGCTAGCAAAGAGATCCAAGAAATACACATGTAACTCTGTGAGATGAATTCACAGAACACTAAGCAGTTTCTCAGAAAGCTTCTTTCCAGATTTCATCTGAGGATATTTCCTTTTTCACCATAGCCCTCTATGGGCTTCCAAATATCACTTTGCCAATTCCACAAGAACTGTCTTAGCGAAAGGCGTCTTGAGGGGAAAGCTGTAACTCTGTGAGATGATTTCACAGAACACAACGAAGTTTCTCAGAAAGCTTCTTTCTCTTTGTTATCGGAGGATATGTCCTTGGGCCCTATTGTCTTCTAAGGGATCCGAAATATCTCTACTCAGATTCCACAGAAATAAGGCTAGCAAAGAGATCCAAGAAATACACATGTAACTCTGTGAGATGAATTCACAGAACACTAAGCAGTTTCTCAGAAAGCTTCTTTCCAGATTTCATCAGAGGATATTTCCTTTTTCACCATAGCCCTCTATGGGCTTCCAAATATCACTTTGCCAATTCCACAAGAACTGTCTTAGCGAAAGGCTTCTTGTAGGGAAAGCTGTAACTCTGTGAGATGATTTCACAGAACACAAAGAAGTTTCTCAGAAAGCTTCTTTCTCTTTGTTATCGGAGGATATTCCCTTTGGCCCTATAGTCTTCAAAGGGATCCGAAATTACTGTTCTCAGATTCCACAGAAATAAGGCTAGCAAAGAGATCCACGAAATACACATGTAACTCTGTGAGATGAATTCACAGAACACTAAGCAGTTTCTCAGAAAGCTTCTTTCCAGATTTCATCTGAGGATATTTCCTTTTTCACCATAGCCCTCTATGGGCTTCCAAATATCACTTTGCCAATTCCACAAGAACTGTCTTAGCGAAAGGCTTCTTGAGGGGAAAGCTGTAACTCTGTGAGATGAATTCACAGAGCACTAAGCAGTTTCTCAGAAAGCTTCTTTCCAGATTTCATCTGAGGATATTTCCTTTTTCACCATAGCCCTCTATGGGCTTCCAAATATCACTTTGCCAATTCCACAAGAACTGTCTTAGCGAAAGGCTTCTTGTAGGGAAAGCTGTAACTCTGTGAGATGATTTCACAGAACACAAAGAAGTTTCTCAGAAAGCTTCTTTCTCTTTGTTATCGGAGGATATTTCCTTTGGCCCTATAGTCTTCAAAGGGATCCGAAATTACTGTTCTCAGATTCCACAGAAATAAGGCTAGCAAAGAGATCCACGAAATACACGTGTAACTCTGTGAGATGAATTCACAGAACACTAAGCAGTTTCTCAGAAAGCTTCTTTCCAGATTTCATCTGAGGATATTTCCTTTTTCACCACAGCCCTCTATGGGCTTCCAAATATCACTTTGCCAATTCCACAAGAACTGTCTTAGCGAAAGGCTTCTTGAGGGGAAAGCTGTAACTCTGTGAGATGAATTCACAGAACACTAAGCAGTTTCTCAGAAAGCTTCTTTCCAGATTTCATCTGAGGATATTTCCTTTTTCACCATAGCCCTCTATGGGCTTCCAAATGTCACTTTGCCAATTCCACAAGAACTGTCTTAGCGAAAGGCTTCTTGTAGGGAAAGCTGTAACTCTGTGAGATGATTTCACAGAACACAAAGAAGTTTCTCAGAAAGCTTCTTTCTCTTTGTTATCGGAGGATATTTCCTTTGGCCCTATAGTCTTCAAAGGGATCCGAAATTACTGTTCTCAGATTCCACAGAAATAAGGCTAGCAAAGAGATCCACGAAATACACATGTAACTCTGTGAGATGAATTCACAGAACACTAAGCAGTTTCTCAGAAAGCTTCTTTCCAGATTTCATCTGAGGATATTTCCTTTTTCACCATAGCCCTCTATGGGCTTCCAAATATCACTTTGCCAATTCCACAAGAACTGTCTTAGCGAAAGGCTTCTTGAGGGGAAAGCTGTAACTCTGTGAGATGAATTCACAGAACACTAAGCAGTTTCTCAGAAAGCTTCTTTCCAGATTTCATCTGAGGATATTTCCTTTTTCACCATAGCCCTCTATGGGCTTCCAAATATCACTTTGCCAATTCCACAAGAACTGTCTTAGCGAAAGGCTTCTTGTAGGGAAAGCTGTAACTCTGTGAGATGATTTCACAGAACACAAAGAAGTTTCTCAGAAAGCTTCTTTCGCTTTGTTATCGGAGGATATTTCCTTTGGCCCTATAGTCTTCAAAGGGATCCGAAATTACTGTTCTCAGATTCCACAGAAATAAGGCTAGCAAAGAGATCCACGAAATACACATGTAACTCTGTGAGATGAATTCACAGAACACTAAGCAGTTTCTCAGAAAGCTTCTTTCCAGATTTCATCTGAGGATATTTCCTTTTTCACCATAGCCCTCTATGGGCTTCCAAATATCACTTTGCCAATTCCACAAGAACTGTCTTAGCGAAAGGCTTCTTGAGGGGAAAGCTGTAACTCTGTGAGATGATTTCAGAGAACACAAAGAAGTTTCTCAGAAAGCTTCTTTCTCTTTGTTATCGGAGGATATTTCCTTTGGCCCTATAGTCTTCAAAGGGATCCGAAATATCTCTACTCAGATTCCACAGAAATAAGGCTAGCAAAGAGATCCAAGAAATACACATGTAACTCTGTGAGATGAATTCACAGAACACTAAGCAGTTTCTCAGAAAGCTTCTTTCCAGATTTCATCTGAGGATATTTCCTTTTTCACCATAGCCCTCTATGGGCTTCCAAATATCACTTTGCCAATTCCACAAGAACTGTCTTAGCGAAAGGCGTCTTGAGGGGAAAGCTGTAACTCTGTGAGATGATTTCACAGAACACAAAGAAGTTTCTCAGAAAGCTTCTTTCTCTTTGTTATCGGAGGATATGTCCTTGGGCCCTATTGTCTTCTAAGGGATCCGAAATATCTCTACTCAGATTCCACAGAAATAAGGCTAGCAAAGAGATCCAAGAAATACACATGTAACTCTGTGAGATGAATTCACAGAACACTAAGCAGTTTCTCAGAAAGCTTCTTTCCAGATTTCATCTGAGGATATTTCCTTTTTCACCATAGCCCTCTATGGGCTTCCAAATATCACTTTGCCAATTCCACAAGAACTGTCTTAGCGAAAGGCTTCTTGAGGGGAAAGCTGTATCTCTGTGAGATGAATTCACAGAACACTAAGCAGTTTCTCAGAAAGCTTCTTTCCAGATTTCATCTGAGGATATTTCCTTTTTCACCATAGCCCTCTATGGGCTTCCAAATATCACTTTGCCAATTCCACAAGAACTGTCTTAGCGAAAGGCTTCTTGTAGGGAAAGCTGTAAGTCTGTGAGATGATTTCACAGAACACAAAGAAGTTTCTCAGAAAGCTTCTTTCTCTTTGTTATCGGAGGATATTTCCTTTGGCCCTATAGTCTTCAAAGGGATCCGAAATTACTGTTCTCAGATTCCACAGAAATAAGGCTAGCAAAGAGATCCACGAAATACACATGTAACTCTGTGAGAAGAATTCACAGAACACTAAGCAGTTTCTCAAAAAGCTTCTTTCCAGATTTCATCTGAGGATATTTCCTTTCACCATAGCCCTCTAAGGGCTTCCAAATATCACTTTGCCAATTCCACAAGAACTGTCTTAGCGAAAGGCTTCATGAGGGGAAAGCTGTAACTCTGTGAGATGAATTCACAGAACACTAAGCAGTTTCTCAGAAAGCTTCTTTCCAGATTTCATCTGAGGATATTTCCTTTGTCACCATAGCCCTCTATGGGCTTCCAAATATCACTTTGCCATTTCCACAAGAACTGTCTTAGCGAAAGGCTTCTTGAGGGGAAAGCTGTAACTCTGTGAGATGATTTCACAGAACACAAAGAAGTTTCTCAGAAAGCTTCTTTCTCTTTGTTATCTGAGGATATGTCCTTTGGCCCTATTGTCTTCTAAGGGATCCGAAATATCTCTTCTCAGATTCCACAGAAATAAAGCTAGCAAAGAGATCCATGAAATACACATGTAACTCTGTGAGATGAATTCACAGAACACTAAGCAGTTTCTCAGAAAGCTTCTTTCCAGATTTCATCTGAGGATATTTCCTTTTTCACCATAGCCCTCTATGGGCTTCCAAATATCACTTTGCCAATTCCACAAGAACTGTCTTAGCGAAAGGCTTCTTGTAGGGAAAGCTGTAACTCTGTGAGATGATTTCACAGAACACAAAGAAGTTTCTCAGAAAGCTTCTTTCTCTTTGTTATCGGAGGATATTTCCTTTGGCCCTATAGTCTTCAAAGGGATCCGAAATTACTGTTCTCAGATTCCACAGAAATAAGGCTAGCAAAGAGATCCACGAAATACACATGTAACTCTGTGAGATGAATTCACAGAACACTAAGCAGTTTCTCAGAAAGCTTCTTTCCAGATTTCATCTGAGGATATTTCCTTTTTCACCATAGCCCTCTATGGGCTTCCAAATATCACTTTGCCAATTCCACAAGAACTGTCTTAGCGAAAGGCTTCTTGAGGGGAAAGCTGTAACTCTGTGAGATGAATTCACAGAACACTAAGCAGTTTCTCAGAAAGCTTCTTTCCAGATTTCATCTGAGGATATTTCCTTTTTCACCATAGCCCTCTATGGGCTTCCAAATATCACTTTGCCAATTCCACAAGAACTGTCTTAGCGAAAGGCTTCTTGTAGGGAAAGCTGTAACTCTGTGAGATGATTTCACAGAACACAAAGAAGTTTCTCAGAAAGCTTCTTTCTCTTTGTTATCGGAGGATATTTCCTTTGGCCCTATAGTCTTCAAAGGGATCCGAAATTACTGTTCTCAGATTCCACAGAAATAAGGCTAGCAAAGAGATCCACGAAATACACATGTAACTCTGTGAGATGAATTCACAGAACACTAAGCAGTTTCTCAGAAAGCTTCTTTCCAGATTTCATCTGAGGATATTTCCTTTTTCACCATAGCCCTCTATGGGCTTCCAAATATCACTTTGCCAATTCCACAAGAACTGTCTTAGCGAAAGGCTTCTTGAGGGGAAAGCTGTAACTCTGTGAGATGAATTCACAGAACACTAAGCAGTTTCTCAGAAAGCTTCTTTCCAGATTTCATCTGAGGATATTTCCTTTTTCACCATAGCCCTCTATGGGCTTCCAAATATCACTTTGCCAATTCCACAAGAACTGTCTTAGCGAAAGGCTTCTTGTAGGGAAAGCTGTAACTCTGTGAGATGATTTCACAGAACACAAAGAAGTTTCTCAGAAAGCTTCTTTCTCTTTGTTATCGGAGGATATTTCCTTTGGCCCTATAGTCTTCAAAGGGATCCGAAATTACTGTTCTCAGATTCCACAGAAATAAGGCTAGCAAAGAGATCCACGAAATACACATGTAACTCTGTGAGATGAATTCACAGAACACTAAGCAGTTTCTCAGAAAGCTTCTTTCCAGATTTCATCTGAGGATATTTCCTTTTTCACCATAGCCCTCTATGGGCTTCCAAATATCACTTTGCCGATTCCACAAGAACTGTCTTAGCGAAAGGCTTCTTGAGGGGAAAGCTGTAACTCTGTGAGATGAATTCACAGAACACTAAGCAGTTTCTCAGAAAGCTTCTTTCCAGATTTCATCTGAGGATATTTCCTTTTTCACCATAGCCCTCTATGGGCTTCCAAATATCACTTTGCCAATTCCACAAGAACTGTCTTAGCGAAAGGCTTCTTGTAGGGAAAGCTGTAACTCTGTGAGATGATTTCACAGAACACAAAGAAGTTTCTCAGAAAGCTTCTTTCTCTTTGTTATCGGAGGATATTTCCTTTGGCCCTATAGTCTTCAAAGGGATCCGAAATTACTGTTCTCAGATTCCACAGAAATAAGGCTAGCAAAGAGATCCACGAAATACACATGTAACTCTGTGAGATGAATTCACAGAACACTAAGCAGTTTCTCAGAAAGCTTCTTTCCAGATTTCATCAGAGGATATTTCCTTTTTCACCATAGCCCTCTATGGGCTTCCAAATATCACTTTGCCAATTCCACAAGAACTGTCTTAGCGAAAGGCTTCTTGAGGGGAAAGCTGTAACTCTGTGAGATGAATTCACAGAACACTAAGCAGTTTCTCAGAAAGCTTCTTTCCAGATTTCATCTGAGGATACTTCCTTTTTCCCCATAGCCCTCTATGGGCTTCCAAATATCACTTTGCCATTTCCACAAGAACTGTCTTAGCGAAAGGCTTCTTGAGGGGAAAGCTGTAACTCTGTGAGATGATTTCACAGAACACAAAGAAGTTTCTCAGAAAGCTTCTTTCTCTTTGTTATCTGAGGATATGTCCTTTGGCCCTATTGTCTTCTAAGGGATCCGAAATATCTCTTCTCAGATTCCACAGAAATAAGGCTAGCAAAGAAATCCAAGAAACACACATGTAACTCTGTGAGATGAATTCACAGAACACTAAGCAGTTTCTCAGAAAGCTTCTTTCCAGATTTCATCAGAGGATATTTCCTTTTTCACCATAGCCCTCTATGGGCTTCCAAATATCATTTTGCCAATTCCACAAGAACTGTCTTAGCGAAAGGCTTCTTGAGGGGAAAGCTGTAACTCTGTGAGATGATTTCACAGAACACAAAGAAGTTTCTCAGAAAGCTTCTTTCTCTTTGTTATCGGAGGATATTTCCTTTGGCCCTATAGTCTTCAAAGGGATCCGAAATATCTCTACTCAGATTCCACAGAAATAAGGCTAGCAAAGAGATCCAAGAAATACACATGTAACTCTGTGAGATGAATTCACAGAACACTAAGCAGTTTCTCAGAAAGCTTCTTTCCAGATTTCATCAGAGGATATTTCCTTTTTCACCATAGCCCTTTATGGGCTTCCAAATATCACTTTGCCAATTCCACAAGAACTGTCTTAGCGAAAGGCTTCTTGTAGGGAAAGCTGTAACTCTGTGAGATGATTTCACAGAACACAAAGAAGTTTCTCAGAAAGCTTCTTTCTCTTTGTTATCGGAGGATATTTCCTTTGGCCCTATAGTCTTCAAAGGGATCCGAAATTACTGTTCTCAGATTCCACAGAAATAAGGCTAGCAAAGAGATCCACGAAATACACATGTAACTCTGTGAGATGAATTCACAGAACACTAAGCAGTTTCTCAGAAAGCTTCTTTCCAGATTTCATCTGAGGATATTTCCTTTTTCACCATAGCCCTCTATGGGCTTCCAAATATCACTTTGCCAATTCCACAAGAACTGTCTTAGCGAAAGGCTTCTTGAGGGGAAAGCTGTAACTCTGTGAGATGATTTCACAGAACACAAAGAAGTTTCTCAGAAAGCTTCTTTCTCTTTGTTATCGGAGGATATTTCCTTTGGCCCTATAGTCTTCAAAGGGATCCGAAATATCTCTACTCAGATTCCACAGAAATAAGGCTAGCAAAGAGATCCAAGAAATACACATGTAACTCTGTGAGATGAATTCACAGAACACTAAGCAGTTTCTCAGAAAGCTTCTTTCCAGATTTCATCTGAGGATATTTCCTTTTTCACCATAGCCCTCTATGGGCTTCCAAATATCACTTTGCCAATTCCACAAGAACTGTCTTAGCGAAAGGCGTCTTGAGGGGAAAGCTGTAACTCTGTGAGATGATTTCACAGAACACAACGAAGTTTCTCAGAAAGCTTCTTTCTCTTTGTTATCGGAGGATATGTCCTTGGGCCCTATTGTCTTCTAAGGGATCCGAAATATCTCTACTCAGATTCCACAGAAATAAGGCTAGCAAAGAGATCCAAGAAATACACATGTAACTCTGTGAGATGAATTCACAGAACACTAAGCAGTTTCTCAGAAAGCTTCTTTCCAGATTTCATCAGAGGATATTTCCTTTTTCACCATAGCCCTCTATGGGCTTCCAAATATCACTTTGCCAATTCCACAAGAACTGTCTTAGCGAAAGGCTTCTTGTAGGGAAAGCTGTAACTCTGTGAGATGATTTCACAGAACACAAAGAAGTTTCTCAGAAAGCTTCTTTCTCTTTGTTATCGGAGGATATTCCCTTTGGCCCTATAGTCTTCAAAGGGATCCGAAATTACTGTTCTCAGATGCCACAGAAATAAGGCTAGCAAAGAGATCCACGAAATACACATGTAACTCTGTGAGATGAATTCACAGAACACTAAGCAGTTTCTCAGAAAGCTTCTTTCCAGATTTCATCTGAGGATATTTCCTTTTTCACCATAGCCCTCTATGGGCTTCCAAATATCACTTTGCCAATTCCACAAGAACTGTCTTAGCGAAAGGCTTCTTGAGGGGAAAGCTGTAACTCTGTGAGATGAATTCACAGAGCACTAAGCAGTTTCTCAGAAAGCTTCTTTCCAGATTTCATCTGAGGATATTTCCTTTTTCACCATAGCCCTCTATGGGCTTCCAAATATCACTTTGCCAATTCCACAAGAACTGTCTTAGCGAAAGGCTTCTTGTAGGGAAAGCTGTAACTCTGTGAGATGATTTCACAGAACACAAAGAAGTTTCTCAGAAAGCTTCTTTCTCTTTGTTATCGGAGGATATTTCCTTTGGCCCTATAGTCTTCAAAGGGATCCGAAATTACTGTTCTCAGATTCCACAGAAATAAGGCTAGCAAAGAGATCCACGAAATACACGTGTAACTCTGTGAGATGAATTCACAGAACACTAAGCAGTTTCTCAGAAAGCTTCTTTCCAGATTTCATCTGAGGATATTTCCTTTTTCACCATAGCCCTCTATGGGCTTCCAAATGTCACTTTGCCAATTCCACAAGAACTGTCTTAGCGAAAGGCTTCTTGTAGGGAAAGCTGTAACTCTGTGAGATGATTTCACAGAACACAAAGAAGTTTCTCAGAAAGCTTCTTTCTCTTTGTTATCGGAGGATATTTCCTTTGGCCCTATAGTCTTCAAAGGGATCCGAAATTACTGTTCTCAGATTCCACAGAAATAAGGCTAGCAAAGAGATCCACGAAATACACATGTAACTCTGTGAGATGAATTCACAGAACACTAAGCAGTTTCTCAGAAAGCTTCTTTCCAGATTTCATCTGAGGATATTTCCTTTTTCACCATAGCCCTCTATGGGCTTCCAAATATCACTTTGCCAATTCCACAAGAACTGTCTTAGCGAAAGGCTTCTTGAGGGGAAAGCTGTAACTCTGTGAGATGAATTCACAGAACACTAAGCAGTTTCTCAGAAAGCTTCTTTCCAGATTTCATCTGAGGATATTTCCTTTTTCACCATAGCCCTCTATGGGCTTCCAAATATCACTTTGCCAATTCCACAAGAACTGTCTTAGCGAAAGGCTTCTTGTAGGGAAAGCTGTAACTCTGTGAGATGATTTCACAGAACACAAAGAAGTTTCTCAGAAAGCTTCTTTCTCTTTGTTATCGGAGGATATTTCCTTTGGCCCTATAGTCTTCAAAGGGATCCGAAATTACTGTTCTCAGATTCCACAGAAATAAGGCTAGCAAAGAGATCCACGAAATACACATGTAACTCTGTGAGATGAATTCACAGAACACTAAGCAGTTTCTCAGAAAGCTTCTTTCCAGATTTCATCTGAGGATATTTCCTTTTTCACCATAGCCCTCTATGGGCTTCCAAATATCACTTTGCCAATTCCACAAGAACTGTCTTAGCGAAAGGCTTCTTGAGGGGAAAGCTGTAACTCTGTGAGATGAATTCACAGAACACTAAGCAGTTTCTCAGAAAGCTTTTTTCCAGATTTCATCTCAGGATATTTCCTTTTTCACCATAGCCCTCTATGGGCTTCCAAATATCACTTTGCCATTTCCACAAGAACTGTCTTAGCGAAAGGCTTCTTGAGGGGAAAGCTGTAACTCTGTGAGATGATTTCACAGAACACAAAGAAGTTTCTCAGAAAGCTTCTTTCTCTTTGTTATCTGAGGATATGTCCTTTGGCCCTATTGTCTTCTAAGGGATCCGAAATATCTCTTCTCAGATTCCACAGAAATAAGGCTAGCAAAGAGATCCAAGAAATACACATGTAACTCTGTGAGATGAATTCACAGAACACTAAGCAGTTTCTCAGAAAGCTTCTTTCCAGATTTCATCTGAGGATATTTCCTTTTTCACCATAGCCCTCTATGGGCTTCCAAATATCACTTTGCCAATTCCACAAGAACTGTCTTAGCGAAAGGCTTCTTGTAGGGAAAGCTGTAACTCTGTGAGATGATTTCACAGAACACAAAGAAGTTTCTCAGAAAGCTTCTTTCGCTTTGTTATCGGAGGATATTTCCTTTGGCCCTATAGTCTTCAAAGGGATCCGAAATTACTGTTCTCAGATTCCACAGAAATAAGGCTAGCAAAGAGATCCACGAAATACACATGTAACTCTGTGAGATGAATTCACAGAACACTAAGCAGTTTCTCAGAAAGCTTCTTTCCAGATTTCATCTGAGGATATTTCCTTTTTCACCATAGCCCTCTATGGGCTTCCAAATATCACTTTGCCAATTCCACAAGAACTGTCTTAGCGAAAGGCTTCTTGAGGGGAAAGCTGTAACTCTGTGAGATGATTTCAGAGAACACAAAGAAGTTTCTCAGAAAGCTTCTTTCTCTTTGTTATCGGAGGATATTTCCTTTGGCCCTATAGTCTTCAAAGGGATCCGAAATATCTCTACTCAGATTCCACAGAAATAAGGCTAGCAAAGAGATCCAAGAAATACACATGTAACTCTGTGAGATGAATTCACAGAACACTAAGCAGTTTCTCAGAAAGCTTCTTTCCAGATTTCATCTGAGGATATTTCCTTTTTCACCATAGCCCTCTATGGGCTTCCAAATATCACTTTGCCAATTCCACAAGAACTGTCTTAGCGAAAGGCGTCTTGAGGGGAAAGCTGTAACTCTGTGAGATGATTTCACAGAACACAAAGAAGTTTCTCAGAAAGCTTCTTTCTCTTTGTTATCGGAGGATATGTCCTTGGGCCCTATTGTCTTCTAAGGGATCCGAAATATCTCTACTCAGATTCCACAGAAATAAGGCTAGCAAAGAGATCCAAGAAATACACATGTAACTCTGTGAGATGAATTCACAGAACACTAAGCAGTTTCTCAGAAAGCTTCTTTCCAGATTTCATCTGAGGATATTTCCTTTTTCACCATAGCCCTCTATGGGCTTCCAAATATCACTTTGCCAAATCCACAAGAACTGTCTTAGCGAAAGGCTTCTTGAGGGGAAAGCTGTAACTCTGTGAGATGAATTCACAGAACACTAAGCAGTTTCTCAGAAAGCTTCTTTCCAGATTTCATCTGAGGATATTTCCTTTTTCACCATAGCCCTCTATGGGCTTCCAAATATCACTTTGCCAATTCCACAAGAACTGTCTTAGCGAAAGGCTTCTTGTAGGGAAAGCTGTAAGTCTGTGAGATGATTTCACAGAACACAAAGAAGTTTCTCAGAAAGCTTCTTTCTCTTTGTTATCGGAGGATATTTCCTTTGGCCCTATAGTCTTCAAAGGGATCCGAAATTACTGTTCTCAGATTCCACAGAAATAAGGCTAGCAAAGAGATCCACGAAATACACATGTAACTCTGTGAGATGAATTCACAGAACACTAAGCAGTTTCTCAAAAAGCTTCTTTCCAGATTTCATCTGAGGATATTTCCTTTCACCATAGCCCTCTAAGGGCTTCCAAATATCACTTTGCCAATTCCACAAGAACTGTCTTAGCGAAAGGCTTCATGAGGGGAAAGCTGTAACTCTGTGAGATGAATTCACAGAACACTAAGCAGTTTCTCAGAAAGCTTCTTTCCAGATTTCATCTGAGGATATTTCCTTTTTCACCATAGCCCTCTATGGGCTTCCAAATATCACTTTGCCATTTCCACAAGAACTGTCTTAGCGAAAGGCTTCTTGAGGGGAAAGCTGTAACTCTGTGAGATGATTTCACAGAACACAAAGAAGTTTCTCAGAAAGCTTCTTTCTCTTTGTTATCTGAGGATATGTCCTTTGGCCCTATTGTCTTCTAAGGGATCCGAAATATCTCTTCTCAGATTCCACAGAAATAAGGCTAGCAAAGAGATCCATGAAATACACATGTAACTCTGTGAGATGAATTCACAGAACACTAAGCAGTTTCTCAGAAAGCTTCTTTCCAGATTTCATCTGAGGATATTTCCTTTTTCACCATAGCCCTCTATGGGCTTCCAAATATCACTTTGCCAATTCCACAAGAACTGTCTTAGCGAAAGGCTTCTTGTAGGGAAAGCTGTAACTCTGTGAGATGATTTCACAGAACACAAAGAAGTTTCTCAGAAAGCTTCTTTCTCTTTGTTATCGGAGGATATTTCCTTTGGCCCTATAGTCTTCAAAGGGATCCGAAATTACTGTTCTCAGATTCCACAGAAATAAGGCTAGCAAAGAGATCCACGAAATACACATGTAACTCTGTGAGATGAATTCACAGAACACTAAGCAGTTTCTCAGAAAGCTTCTTTCCAGATTTCATCTGAGGATATTTCCTTTTTCACCATAGCCCTCTATGGGCTTACAAATATCACTTTGCCAATTCCACAAGAACTGTCTTAGCGAAAGGCTTCTTGAGGGGAAAGCTGTAACTCTGTGAGATGAATTCACAGAACACTAAGCAGTTTCTCAGAAAGCTTCTTTCCAGATTTCATCTGAGGATATTTCCTTTTTCACCATAGCCCTCTATGGGCTTCCAAATATCACTTTGCCAATTCCACAAGAACTGTCTTAGCGAAAGGCTTCTTGTAGGGAAAGCTGTAAGTCTGTGAGATGATTTCACAGAACACAAAGAAGTTTCTCAGAAAGCTTCTTTCTCTTTGTTATCGGAGGATATTTCCTTTGGCCCTATAGTCTTCAAAGGGATCCGAAATTACTGTTCTCAGATTCCACAGAAATAAGGCTAGCAAAGAGATCCACGAAATACACATGTAACTCTGTGAGATGAATTCACAGAACACTAAGCAGTTTCTCAAAAAGCTTCTTTCCAGATTTCATCTGAGGATATTTCCTTTCACCATAGCCCTCTAAGGGCTTCCAAATATCACTTTGCCAATTCCACAAGAACTGTCTTAGCGAAAGGCTTCATGAGGGGAAAGCTGTAACTCTGTGAGATGAATTCACAGAACACTAAGCAGTTTCTCAGAAAGCTTCTTTCCAGATTTCATCTGAGGATATTTCCTTTTTCACCATAGCCCTCTATGGGCTTCCAAATATCACTTTGCCATTTCCACAAGAACTGTCTTAGCGAAAGGCTTCTTGAGGGGAAAGCTGTAACTCTGTGAGATGATTTCACAGAACACAAAGAAGTTTCTCAGAAAGCTTCTTTCTCTTTGTTATCTGAGGATATGTCCTTTGGCCCTATTGTCTTCTAAGGGATCCGAAATATCTCTTCTCAGATTCCACAGAAATAAGGCTAGCAAAGAGATCCATGAAATACACATGTAACTCTGTGAGATGAATTCACAGAACACTAAGCAGTTTCTCAGAAAGCTTCTTTCCAGATTTCATCTGAGGATATTTCCTTTTTCACCATAGCCCTCTATGGGCTTCCAAATATCACTTTGCCAATTCCACAAGAACTGTCTTAGCGAAAGGCTTCTTGTAGGGAAAGCTGTAACTCTGTGAGATGATTTCACAGAACACAAAGAAGTTTCTCAGAAAGCTTCTTTCTCTTTGTTATCGGAGGATATTTCCTTTGGCCCTATAGTCTTCAAAGGGATCCGAAATTACTGTTCTCAGATTCCACAGAAATAAGGCTAGCAAAGAGATCCACGAAATACACATGTAACTCTGTGAGATGAATTCACAGAACACTAAGCAGTTTCTCAGAAAGCTTCTTTCCAGATTTCATCTGAGGATATTTCCTTTTTCACCATAGCCCTCTATGGGCTTCCAAATATCACTTTGCCAATTCCACAAGAACTGTCTTAGCGAAAGGCTTCTTGAGGGGAAAGCTGTAACTCTGTGAGATGAATTCACAGAACACTAAGCAGTTTCTCAGAAAGCTTCTTTCCAGATTTCATCTGAGGATATTTCCTTTTTCACCATAGCCCTCTATGGGCTTCCAAATATCACTTTGCCAATTCCACAAGAACTGTCTTAGCGAAAGGCTTCTTGTAGGGAAAGCTGTAAGTCTGTGAGATGATTTCACAGAACACAAAGAAGTTTCTCAGAAAGCTTCTTTCTCTTTGTTATCGGAGGATATTTCCTTTGGCCCTATAGTCTTCAAAGGGATCCGAAATTACTGTTCTCAGATTCCACAGAAATAAGGCTAGCAAAGAGATCCACGAAATACACATGTAACTCTGTGAGATGAATTCACAGAACACTAAGCAGTTTCTCAAAAAGCTTCTTTCCAGATTTCATCTGAGGATATTTCCTTTCACCATAGCCCTCTAAGGGCTTCCAAATATCACTTTGCCAATTCCACAAGAACTGTCTTAGCGAAAGGCTTCATGAGGGGAAAGCTGTAACTCTGTGAGATGAATTCACAGAACACTAAGCAGTTTCTCAGAAAGCTTCTTTCCAGATTTCATCTGAGGATATTTCCTTTTTCACCATAGCCCTCTATGGGCTTCCAAATATCACTTTGCCATTTCCACAAGAACTGTCTTAGCGAAAGGCTTCTTGAGGGGAAAGCTGTAACTCTGTGAGATGATTTCACAGAACACAAAGAAGTTTCTCAGAAAGCTTCTTTCTCTTTGTTATCTGAGGATATGTCCTTTGGCCCTATTGTCTTCTAAGGGATCCGAAATATCTCTTCTCAGATTCCACAGAAATAAGGCTAGCAAAGAGATCCATGAAATACACATGTAACTCTGTGAGATGAATTCACAGAACACTAAGCAGTTTCTCAGAAAGCTTCTTTCCAGATTTCATCTGAGGATATTTCCTTTTTCACCATAGCCCTCTATGGGCTTCCAAATATCACTTTGCCAATTCCACAAGAACTGTCTTAGCGAAAGGCTTCTTGTAGGGAAAGCTGTAACTCTGTGAGATGATTTCACAGAACACAAAGAAGTTTCTCAGAAAGCTTCTTTCTCTTTGTTATCGGAGGATATTTCCTTTGGCCCTATAGTCTTCAAAGGGATCCGAAATTACTGTTCTCAGATTCCACAGAAATAAGGCTAGCAAAGAGATCCACGAAATACACATGTAACTCTGTGAGATGAATTCACAGAACACTAAGCAGTTTCTCAGAAAGCTTCTTTCCAGATTTCATCTGAGGATATTTCCTTTTTCACCATAGCCCTCTATGGGCTTCCAAATATCACTTTGCCAATTCCACAAGAACTGTCTTAGCGAAAGGCTTCTTGAGGGGAAAGCTGTAACTCTGTGAGATGAATTCACAGAACACTAAGCAGTTTCTCAGAAAGCTTCTTTCCAGATTTCATCTGAGGATATTTCCTTTTTCACCATAGCCCTCTATGGGCTTCCAAATATCACTTTGCCAATTCCACAAGAACTGTCTTAGCGAAAGGCTTCTTGTAGGGAAAGCTGTAAGTCTGTGAGATGATTTCACAGAACACAAAGAAGTTTCTCAGAAAGCTTCTTTCTCTTTGTTATCGGAGGATATTTCCTTTGGCCCTATAGTCTTCAAAGGGATCCGAAATTACTGTTCTCAGATTCCACAGAAATAAGGCTAGCAAAGAGATCCACGAAATACACATGTAACTCTGTGAGATGAATTCACAGAACACTAAGCAGTTTCTCAGAAAGCTTCTTTCCAGATTTCATCTGAGGATATTTCCTTTTTCACCATAGCCCTCTATGGGCTTCCAAATATCACTTTGCCAATTCCACAAGAACTGTCTTAGCGAAAGGCTTCTTGAGGGGAAAGCTGTAACTCTGTGAGATGAATTCACAGAACACTAAGCAGTTTCTCAGAAAGCTTCTTTCCAGATTTCATCTGAGGATATTTCCTTTTTCACCATAGCCCTCTATGGGCTTCCAAATATCACTTTGCCAATTCCACAAGAACTGTCTTAGCGAAAGGCTTCTTGTAGGGAAAGCTGTAACTCTGCGAGATGATTTCACAGAACACAAAGAAGTTTCTCAGAAAGCTTCTTTCTCTTTGTTATCGGAGGATATTTCCTTTGGCCCTATAGTCTTCAAAGGGATCCGAAATTACTGTTCTCAGATTCCACAGAAATAAGGCTAGCAAAGAGATCCACGAAATACACATGTAACTCTGTGAGATGAATTCACAGAACACTAAGCAGTTTCTCAGAAAGCTTCTTTCCAGATTTCATCAGAGGATATTTCCTTTTTCACCATAGCCCTCTATGGGCTTCCAAATATCACTTTGCCAATTCCACAAGAACTGTCTTAGCGAAAGGCTTCTTGAGGGGAAAGCTGTAACTCTGTGAGATGAATTCACAGAACACTAAGCAGTTTCTCAGAAAGCTTCTTTCCAGATTTCATCTGAGGATACTTCCTTTTTCACCATAGCCCTCTATGGGCTTCCAAATATCACTTTGCCATTTCCACAAGAACTGTCTTAGCGAAAGGCTTCTTGAGGGGAAAGCTGTAACTCTGTGAGATGATTTCACAGAACACAAAGAAGTTTCTCAGAAAGCTTCTTTCTCTTTGTTATCTGAGGATATGTCCTTTGGCCCTATTGTCTTCTAAGGGATCCGAAATATCTCTTCTCAGATTCCACAGAAATAAGGCTAGCAAAGAAATCCAAGAAATACACATGTAACTCTGTGAGATGAATTCACAGAACACTAAGCAGTTTCTCAGAAAGCTTCTTTCCAGATTTCATCAGAGGATATTTCCTTTTTCACCATAGCCCTCTATGGGCTTCCAAATATCATTTTGCCAATTCCACAAGAACTGTCTTAGCGAAAGGCTTCTTGAGGGGAAAGCTGTAACTCTGTGAGATGATTTCACAGAACACAAAGAAGTTTCTCAGAAAGCTTCTTTCTCTTTGTTATCGGAGGATATTTCCTTTGGCCCTATAGTCTTCAAAGGGATCCGAAATATCTCTACTCAGATTCCACAGAAATAAGGCTAGCAAAGAGATCCAAGAAATACACATGTAACTCTGTGAGATGAATTCACAGAACACTAAGCAGTTTCTCAGAAAGCTTCTTTCCAGATTTCATCAGAGGATATTTCCTTTTTCACCATAGCCCTTTATGGGCTTCCAAATATCACTTTGCCAATTCCACAAGAACTGTCTTAGCGAAAGGCTTCTTGTAGGGAAAGCTGTAACTCTGTGAGATGATTTCACAGAACACAAAGAAGTTTCTCAGAAAGCTTCTTTCTCTTTGTTATCGGAGGATATTTCCTTTGGCCCTATAGTCTTCAAAGGGATCCGAAATTACTGTTCTCAGATTCCACAGAAATAAGGCTAGCAAAGAGATCCACGAAATACACATGTAACTCTGTGAGATGAATTCACAGAACACTAAGCAGTTTCTCAGAAAGCTTCTTTCCAGATTTCATCTGAGGATATTTCCTTTTTCACCATAGCCCTCTATGGGCTTCCAAATATCACTTTGCCAATTCCACAAGAACTGTCTTAGCGAAAGGCTTCTTGAGGGGAAAGCTGTAACTCTGTGAGATGATTTCACAGAACACAAAGAAGTTTCTCAGAAAGCTTCTTTCTCTTTGTTATCGGAGGATATTTCCTTTGGCCCTATAGTCTTCAAAGGGATCCGAAATATCTCTACTCAGATTCCACAGAAATAAGGCTAGCAAAGAGATCCAAGAAATACACATGTAACTCTGTGAGATGAATTCACAGAACACTAAGCAGTTTCTCAGAAAGCTTCTTTCCAGATTTCATCTGAGGATATTTCCTTTTTCACCATAGCCCTCTATGGGCTTCCAAATATCACTTTGCCAATTCCACAAGAACTGTCTTAGCGAAAGGCGTCTTGAGGGGAAAGCTGTAACTCTGTGAGATGATTTCACAGAACACAACGAAGTTTCTCAGAAAGCTTCTTTCTCTTTGTTATCGGAGGATATGTCCTTGGGCCCTATTGTCTTCTAAGGGATCCGAAATATCTCTACTCAGATTCCACAGAAATAAGGCTAGCAAAGAGATCCAAGAAATACACATGTAACTCTGTGAGATGAATTCACAGAACACTAAGCAGTTTCTCAGAAAGCTTCTTTCCAGATTTCATCAGAGGATATTTCCTTTTTCACCATAGCCCTCTATGGGCTTCCAAATATCACTTTGCCAATTCCACAAGAACTGTCTTAGCGAAAGGCTTCTTGTAGGGAAAGCTGTAACTCTGTGAGATGATTTCACAGAACACAAAGAAGTTTCTCAGAAAGCTTCTTTCTCTTTGTTATCGGAGGATATTCCCTTTGGCCCTATAGTCTTCAAAGGGATCCGAAATTACTGTTCTCAGATTCCACAGAAATAAGGCTAGCAAAGAGATCCACGAAATACACATGTAACTCTGTGAGATGAATTCACAGAACACTAAGCAGTTTCTCAGAAAGCTTCTTTCCAGATTTCATCTGAGGATATTTCCTTTTTCACCATAGCCCTCTATGGGCTTCCAAATATCACTTTGCCAATTCCACAAGAACTGTCTTAGCGAAAGGCTTCTTGAGGGGAAAGCTGTAACTCTGTGAGATGAATTCACAGAGCACTAAGCAGTTTCTCAGAAAGCTTCTTTCCAGATTTCATCTGAGGATATTTCCTTTTTCACCATAGCCCTCTATGGGCTTCCAAATATCACTTTGCCAATTCCACAAGAACTGTCTTAGCGAAAGGCTTCTTGTAGGGAAAGCTGTAACTCTGTGAGATGATTTCACAGAACACAAAGAAGTTTCTCAGAAAGCTTCTTTCTCTTTGTTATCGGAGGATATTTCCTTTGGCCCTATAGTCTTCAAAGGGATCCGAAATTACTGTTCTCAGATTCCACAGAAATAAGGCTAGCAAAGAGATCCACGAAATACACGTGTAACTCTGTGAGATGAATTCACAGAACACTAAGCAGTTTCTCAGAAAGCTTCTTTCCAGATTTCATCTGAGGATATTTCCTTTTTCACCACAGCCCTCTATGGGCTTCCAAATATCACTTTGCCAATTCCACAAGAACTGTCTTAGCGAAAGGCTTCTTGAGGGGAAAGCTGTAACTCTGTGAGATGAATTCACAGAACACTAAGCAGTTTCTCAGAAAGCTTCTTTCCAGATTTCATCTGAGGATATTTCCTTTTTCACCATAGCCCTCTATGAGCTTCCAAATGTCACTTTGCCAATTCCACAAGAACTGTCTTAGCGAAAGGCTTCTTGTAGGGAAAGCTGTAACTCTGTGAGATGATTTCACAGAACACAAAGAAGTTTCTCAGAAAGCTTCTTTCTCTTTGTTATCGGAGGATATTTCCTTTGGCCCTATAGTCTTCAAAGGGATCCGAAATTACTGTTCTCAGATTCCACAGAAATAAGGCTAGCAAAGAGATCCACGAAATACACATGTAACTCTGTGAGATGAATTCACAGAACACTAAGCAGTTTCTCAGAAAGCTTCTTTCCAGATTTCATCTGAGGATATTTCCTTTTTCACCATAGCCCTCTATGGGCTTCCAAATATCACTTTGCCAATTCCACAAGAACTGTCTTAGCGAAAGGCTTCTTGAGGGGAAAGCTGTAACTCTGTGAGATGAATTCACAGAACACTAAGCAGTTTCTCAGAAAGCTTCTTTCCAGATTTCATCTGAGGATATTTCCTTTTTCACCATAGCCCTCTATGGGCTTCCAAATATCACTTTGCCAATTCCACAAGAACTGTCTTAGCGAAAGGCTTCTTGTAGGGAAAGCTGTAACTCTGTGAGATGATTTCACAGAACACAAAGAAGTTTCTCAGAAAGCTTCTTTCTCTTTGTTATCGGAGGATATTTCCTTTGGCCCTATAGTCTTCAAAGGGATCCGAAATTACTGTTCTCAGATTCCACAGAAATAAGGCTAGCAAAGAGATCCACGAAATACACATGTAACTCTGTGAGATGAATTCACAGAACACTAAGCAGTTTCTCAGAAAGCTTCTTTCCAGATTTCATCTGAGGATATTTCCTTTTTCACCATAGCCCTCTATGGGCTTCCAAATATCACTTTGCCAATTCCACAAGAACTGTCTTAGCGAAAGGCTTCTTGAGGGGAAAGCTGTAACTCTGTGAGATGAATTCACAGAACACTAAGCAGTTTCTCAGAAAGCTTTTTTCCAGATTTCATCTCAGGATATTTCCTTTTTCACCATAGCCCTCTATGGGCTTCCAAATATCACTTTGCCATTTCCACAAGAACTGTCTTAGCGAAAGGCTTCTTGAGGGGAAAGCTGTAACTCTGTGAGATGATTTCACAGAACACAAAGAAGTTTCTCAGAAAGCTTCTTTCTCTTTGTTATCTGAGGATATGTCCTTTGGCCCTATTGTCTTCTAAGGGATCCGAAATATCTCTTCTCAGATTCCACAGAAATAAGGCTAGCAAAGAGATCCAAGAAATACACATGTAACTCTGTGAGATGAATTCACAGAACACTAAGCAGTTTCTCAGAAAGCTTCTTTCCAGATTTCATCAGAGAATATTTCCTTTTTCACCATAGCCCTCTATGGGCTTCCAAATATCACTTTGCCAATTCCACAAGAACTGTCTTAGCGAAAGGCTTCTTGTAGGGAAAGCTGTAACTCTGTGAGATGATTTCACAGAACACAAAGAAGTTTCTCAGAAAGCTTCTTTCGCTTTGTTATCGGAGGATATTTCCTTTGGCCCTATAGTCTTCAAAGGGATCCGAAATTACTGTTCTCAGATTCCACAGAAATAAGGCTAGCAAAGAGATCCACGAAATACACATGTAACTCTGTGAGATGAATTCACAGAACACTAAGCAGTTTCTCAGAAAGCTTCTTTCCAGATTTCATCTGAGGATATTTCCTTTTTCACCATAGCCCTCTATGGGCTTCCAAATATCACTTTGCCAATTCCACAAGAACTGTCTTAGCGAAAGGCTTCTTGAGGGGAAAGCTGTAACTCTGTGAGATGATTTCAGAGAACACAAAGAAGTTTCTCAGAAAGCTTCTTTCTCTTTGTTATCGGAGGATATTTCCTTTGGCCCTATAGTCTTCAAAGGGATCCGAAATATCTCTACTCAGATTCCACAGAAATAAGGCTAGCAAAGAGATCCAAGAAATACACATGTAACTCTGTGAGATGAATTCACAGAACACTAAGCAGTTTCTCAGAAAGCTTCTTTCCAGATTTCATCTGAGGATATTTCCTTTTTCACCATAGCCCTCTATGGGCTTCCAAATATCACTTTGCCAATTCCACAAGAACTGTCTTAGCGAAAGGCGTCTTGAGGGGAAAGCTGTAACTCTGTGAGATGATTTCACAGAACACAAAGAAGTTTCTCAGAAAGCTTCTTTCTCTTTGTTATCGGAGGATATGTCCTTGGGCCCTATTGTCTTCTAAGGGATCCGAAATATCTCTACTCAGATTCCACAGAAATAAGGCTAGCAAAGAGATCCAAGAAATACACATGTAACTCTGTGAGATGAATTCACAGAACACTAAGCAGTTTCTCAGAAAGCTTCTTTCCAGATTTCATCTGAGGATATTTCCTTTTTCACCATAGCCCTCTATGGGCTTCCAAATATCACTTTGCCAATTCCACAAGAACTGTCTTAGCGAAAGGCTCCTTGAGGGGAAAGCTGTAACTCTGTGAGATGAATTCACAGAACACTAAGCAGTTTCTCAGAAAGCTTCTTTCCAGATTTCATCTGAGGATATTTCCTTTTTCACCATAGCCCTCTATGGGCTTCCAAATATCACTTTGCCAATTCCACAAGAACTGTCTTAGCGAAAGGCTTCTTGTAGGGAAAGCTGTAAGTCTGTGAGATGATTTCACAGAACACAAAGAAGTTTCTCAGAAAGCTTCTTTCTCTTTGTTATCGGAGGATATTTCCTTTGGCCCTATAGTCTTCAAAGGGATCCGAAATTACTGTTCTCAGATTCCACAGAAATAAGGCTAGCAAAGAGATCCACGAAATACACATGTAACTCTGTGAGATGAATTCACAGAACACTAAGCAGTTTCTCAAAAAGCTTCTTTCCAGATTTCATCTGAGGATATTTCCTTTCACCATAGCCCTCTAAGGGCTTCCAAATATCACTTTGCCAATTCCACAAGAACTGTCTTAGCGAAAGGCTTCATGAGGGGAAAGCTGTAACTCTGTGAGATGAATTCACAGAACACTAAGCAGTTTCTCAGAAAGCTTCTTTCCAGATTTCATCTGAGGATATTTCCTTTTTCACCATAGCCCTCTATGGGCTTCCAAATATCACTTTGCCATTTCCACAAGAACTGTCTTAGCGAAAGGCTTCTTGAGGGGAAAGCTGTAACTCTGTGAGATGATTTCACAGAACACAAAGAAGTTTCTCAGAAAGCTTCTTTCTCTTTGTTATCTGAGGATATGTCCTTTGGCCCTATTGTCTTCTAAGGGATCCGAAATATCTCTTCTCAGATTCCACAGAAATAAGGCTAGCAAAGAGATCCATGAAATACACATGTAACTCTGTGAGATGAATTCACAGAACACTAAGCAGTTTCTCAGAAAGCTTCTTTCCAGATTTCATCTGAGGATATTTCCTTTTTCACCATAGCCCTCTATGGGCTTCCAAATATCACTTTGCCAATTCCACAAGAACTGTCTTAGCGAAAGGCTTCTTGTAGGGAAAGCTGTAACTCTGTGAGATGATTTCACAGAACAGAAAGAAGTTTCTCAGAAAGCTTCTTTCTCTTTGTTATCGGAGGATATTTCCTTTGGCCCTATAGTCTTCAAAGGGATCCGAAATTACTGTTCTCAGATTCCACAGAAATAAGGCTAGCAAAGAGATCCACGAAATACACATGTAACTCTGTGAGATGAATTCACAGAACACTAAGCAGTTTCTCAGAAAGCTTCTTTCCAGATTTCATCTGAGGATATTTCCTTTTTCACCATAGACCTCTATGGGCTTCCAAATATCACTTTGCCAATTCCACAAGAACTGTCTTAGCGAAAGGCTTCTTGAGGGGAAAGCTGTAACTCTGTGAGATGAATTCACAGAACACTAAGCAGTTTCTCAGAAAGCTTCTTTCCAGATTTCATCTGAGGATATTTCCTTTTTCACCATAGCCCTCTATGGGCTTCCAAATATCACTTTGCCAATTCCACAAGAACTGTCTTAGCGAAAGGCTTCTTGTAGGGAAAGCTGTAAGTCTGTGAGATGATTTCACAGAACACAAAGAAGTTTCTCAGAAAGCTTCTTTCTCTTTGTTATCGGAGGATATTTCCTTTGGCCCTATAGTCTTCAAAGGGATCCGAAATTACTGTTCTCAGATTCCACAGAAATAAGGCTAGCAAAGAGATCCACGAAATACACATGTAACTCTGTGAGATGAATTCACAGAACACTAAGCAGTTTCTCAAAAAGCTTCTTTCCAGATTTCATCTGAGGATATTTCCTTTCACCATAGCCCTCTAAGGGCTTCCAAATATCACTTTGCCAATTCCACAAGAACTGTCTTAGCGAAAGGCTTCATGAGGGGAAAGCTGTAACTCTGTGAGATGAATTCACAGAACACTAAGCAGTTTCTCAGAAAGCTTCTTTCCAGATTTCATCTGAGGATATTTCCTTTTTCACCATAGCCCTCTATGGGCTTCCAAATATCACTTTGCCATTTCCACAAGAACTGTCTTAGCGAAAGGCTTCTTGAGGGGAAAGCTGTAACTCTGTGAGATGATTTCACAGAACACAAAGAAGTTTCTCAGAAAGCTTCTTTCTCTTTGTTATCTGAGGATATGTCCTTTGGCCCTATTGTCTTCTAAGGGATCCGAAATATCTCTTCTCAGATTCCACAGAAATAAGGCTAGCAAAGAGATCCATGAAATACACATGTAACTCTGTGAGATGAATTCACAGAACACTAAGCAGTTTCTCAGAAAGCTTCTTTCCAGATTTCATCTGAGGATATTTCCTTTTTCACCATAGCCCTCTATGGGCTTCCAAATATCACTTTGCCAATTCCACAAGAACTGTCTTAGCGAAAGGCTTCTTGTAGGGAAAGCTGTAACTCTGTGAGATGATTTCACAGAACACAAAGAAGTTTCTCAGAAAGCTTCTTTCTCTTTGTTATCGGAGGATATTTCCTTTGGCCCTATAGTCTTCAAAGGGATCCGAAATTACTGTTCTCAGATTCCACAGAAATAAGGCTAGCAAAGAGATCCACGAAATACACATGTAACTCTGTGAGATGAATTCACAGAACACTAAGCAGTTTCTCAGAAAGCTTCTTTCCTGATTTCATCTGAGGATATTTCCTTTTTCACCATAGCCCTCTATGGGCTTCCAAATATCACTTTGCCAATTCCACAAGAACTGTCTTAGCGAAAGGCTTCTTGAGGGGAAAGCTGTAACTCTGTGAGATGAATTCACAGAACACTAAGCAGTTTCTCAGAAAGCTTCTTTCCAGATTTCATCTGAGGATATTTCCTTTTTCACCATAGCCCTCTATGGGCTTCCAAATATCACTTTGCCAATTCCACAAGAACTGTCTTAGCGAAAGGCTTCTTGTAGGGAAAGCTGTAACTCTGTGAGATGATTTCACAGAACACAAAGAAGTTTCTCAGAAAGCTTCTTTCTCTTTGTTATCGGAGGATATTTCCTTTGGCCCTATAGTCTTCAAAGGGATCCGAAATTACTGTTCTCAGATTCCACAGAAATAAGGCTAGCAAAGAGATCCACGAAATACACATGTAACTCTGTGAGATGAATTCACAGAACACTAAGCAGTTTCTCAGAAAGCTTCTTTCCAGATTTCATCTGAGGATATTTCCTTTTTCACCATAGCCCTCTATGGGCTTCCAAATATCACTTTGCCAATTCCACAAGAACTGTCTTAGCGAAAGGCTTCTTGAGGGGAAAGCTGTAACTCTGTGAGATGAATTCACAGAACACTAAGCAGTTTCTCAGAAAGCTTCTTTCCAGATTTCATCTGAGGATATTTCCTTTTTCACCATAGCCCTCTATGGGCTTCCAAATATCACTTTGCCAATTCCACAAGAACTGTCTTAGCGAAAGGCTTCTTGTAGGGAAAGCTGTAACTCTGTGAGATGATTTCACAGAACACAAAGAAGTTTCTCAGAAAGCTTCTTTCTCTTTGTTATCGGAGGATATTTCCTTTGGCCCTCTAGTCTTCAAAGGGATCCGAAATTACTGTTCTCAGATTCCACAGAAATAAGGCTAGCAAAGAGATCCACGAAATACACATGTAACTCTGTGAGATGAATTCACAGAACACTAAGCAGTTTCTCAGAAAGCTTCTTTCCAGATTTCATCTGAGGATATTTCCTTTTTCACCATAGCCCTCTATGGGCTTCCAAATATCACTTTGCCAATTCCACAAGAACTGTCTTAGCGAAAGGCTTCTTGAGGGGAAAGCTGTAACTCTGTGAGATGAATTCACAGAACACTAAGCAGTTTCTCAGAAAGCTTCTTTCCAGATTTCATCTGAGGATACTTCCTTTTTCACCATAGCCCTCTATGGGCTTCAAAATATCACTTTGCCATTTCCACAAGAACTGTCTTAGCGAAAGGCTTCTTGAGGGGAAAGCTGTAACTCTGTGAGATGATTTCACAGAACACAAAGAAGTTTCTCAGAAAGCTTCTTTCTCTTTGTTATCTGAGGATATGTCCTTTGGCCCTATTGTCTTCTAAGGGATCCGAAATATCTCTTCTCAGATTCCACAGAAATAAGGCTAGCAAAGAAATCCAAGAAATACACATGTAACTCTGTGAGATGAATTCACAGAACACTAAGCAGTTTCTCAGAAAGCTTCTTTCCAGATTTCATCAGAGGATATTTCCTTTTTCACCATAGCCCTCTATGGGCTTCCAAATATCATTTTGCCAATTCCACAAGAACTGTCTTAGCGAAAGGCTTCTTTAGGGGAAAGCTGTAACTCTGTGAGATGATTTCACAGAACACAAAGAAGTTTCTCAGAAAGCTTCTTTCTCTTTGTTATCGGAGGATATTTCCTTTGGCCCTATAGTCTTCAAAGGGATCCGAAATATCTCTACTCAGATTCCACAGAAATAAGGCTAGCAAAGAGATCCAAGAAATACACATGTAACTCTGTGAGATGAATTCACAGAACACTAAGCAGTTTCTCAGAAAGCTTCTTTCCAGATTTCATCTGAGGATATTTCCTTTTTCACCATAGCCCTCTATGGGCTTCCAAATATCACTTTGCCAATTCCACAAGAACTGTCTTAGCGAAAGGCGTCTTGAGGGGAAAGCTGTAACTCTGTGAGATGATTTCACAGAACACAACGAAGTATCTCAGAAAGCTTCTTTCTCTTTGTTATCGGAGGATATGTCCTTGGGCCCTATTGTCTTCTAAGGGATCCGAAATATCTCTACTCAGATTCCACAGAAATAAGGCTAGCAAAGAGATCCAAGAAATACACATGTAACTCTGTGAGATGAATTCACAGAACACTAAGCAGTTTCTCAGAAAGCTTCTTTCCAGATTTCATCAGAGGATATTTCCTTTTTCACCATAGCCCTCTATGGGCTTCCAAATATCACTTTGCCAATTCCACAAGAACTGTCTTAGCGAAAGGCTTCTTGTAGGGAAAGCTGTAACTCTGTGAGATGATTTCACAGAACACAAAGAAGTTTCTCAGAAAGCTTCTTTCTCTTTGTTATCGGAGGATATTCCCTTTGGCCCTAGAGTCTTCAAAGGGATCCGAAATTACTGTTCTCAGATTCCACAGAAATAAGGCTAGCAAAGAGATCCACGAAATACACATGTAACTCTGTGAGATGAATTCACAGAACACTAAGTAGTTTCTCAGAAAGCTTCTTTCCAGATTTCATCTGAGGATATTTCCTTTTTCACCATAGCCCTCTAAGGGCTTCCAAATATCACTTTGCCAATTCCACAAGAACTGTCTTAGCGAAAGGCTTCTTGAGGGGAAAGCTGTAACTCTGTGAGATGAATTCACAGAACACTAAGCAGTTTCTCAGAAAGCTTCTTTCCAGATTTCATCTGAGGATATTTCCTTTTTCACCATTGCCCTCTATGGGCTTCCAAATATCACTTTGCCAATTCCACAAGAACTGTCTTAGCGAAAGGCTTCTTGTAGGGAAAGCTGTAACTCTGTGAGATGATTTCACAGAACACAAAGAAGTTTCTCAGAAAGCTTCTTTCTCTTTGTTATCGGAGGATATTTCCTTTGGCCCTATAGTCTTCAAAGGGATCCGAAATTACTGTTCTCAGATTCCACAGAAATAAGGCTAGCAAAGAGATCCACGAAATACACATGTAACTCTGTGAGATGAATTCACAGAACACTAAGCAGTTTCTCAGAAAGCTTCTTTCCAGATTTCATCTGAGGATATTTCCTTTTTCACCATAGCCCTCTATGGGCTTCCAAATATCACTTTGCCAATTCCACAAGAACTGTCTTAGCGAAAGGCTTCTTGAGGGGAAAGCTGTAACTCTGTGAGATGAATTCACAGAACACTAAGCAGTTTCTCAGAAAGCTTCTTTCCAGATTTCATCTGAAGATATTTCCTTTTTCACCATAGCCCTCTATGGGCTTCCAAATATCACTTTGCCAATTCCACAAGAACTGTCTTAGCGAAAGGCTTCTTGTAGGGAAAGCTGTAACTCTGTGAGATGATTTCACAGAACACAAAGAAGTTTCTCAGAAAGCTTCTTTCTCTTTGTTATCGGAGGATATTTCCTTTGGCCCTATAGTCTTCAAAGGGATCCGAAATTACTGTTCTCAGATTCCACAGAAATAAGGCTAGCAAAGAGATCCACGAAATACACATGTAACTCTGTGAGATGAATTCACAGAACACTAAGCAGTTTCTCAGAAAGCTTCTTTCCAGATTTCATCTGAGGATATTTCCTTTTTCACCATAGCCCTCTATGGGCTTCCAAATATCACTTTGCCAATTCCACAAGAACTGTCTTAGCGAAAGGCTTCTTGAGGGGAAAGCTGTAACTCTGTGAGATGAATTCACAGAACACCAAGCAGTTTCTCAGAAAGCTTCTTTCCAGATTTCATCTGAGGATATTTCCTTTTTCACCATAGCCCTCTATGGGCTTCCAAATATCACTTTGCCAATTCCACAAGAACTGTCTTAGCGAAAGGCTTCTTGTAGGGAAAGCTGTAACTCTGTGAGATGATTTCACAGAACACAAAGAAGTTTCTCAGAAAGCTTCTTTCTCTTTGTTATCGGAGGATATTTCCTTTGGCCCTATAGTCTTCAAAGGGATCCGAAATTACTGTTCTCAGATTCCACAGAAATAAGGCTAGCAAAGAGATCCACGAAATACACATGTAACTCTGTGAGATGAATTCACAGAACACTAAGCAGTTTCTCAGAAAGCTTCTTTCCAGATTTCATCTGAGGATATTTCCTTTTTCACCATAGCCCTCTATGGGCTTCCAAATATCACTTTGCCAATTCCACAAGAACTGTCTTAGCGAAAGGCTTCTTGAGGGGAAAGCTGTAACTCTGTGAGATGATTTCACAGAACACAAAGAAGTTTCTCAGAAAGCTTCTTTCTCTTTGTTATCGGAGGATATTTCCTTTGGCCCTATAGTCTTCAAAGGGATCCGAAATTACTGTTCTCAGATTCCACAGAAATAAGGCTAGCAAAGAGATCCACGAAATACACATGTAACTCTGTGAGATGAATTCACAGAACACTAAGCAGTTTCTCAGAAAGCTTCTTTCCAGATTTCATCTGAGGATATTTCCTTTTTCACCATAGCCCTCTATGGGCTTCCAAATATCACTTTGCCAATTCCACAAGAACTGTCTTAGCGAAAGGCTTCTTGAGGGGAAAGCTGTAACTCTGTGAGATGATTTCACAGAACACAAAGAAGTTTCTCAGAAAGCTTCTTTCTCTTTGTTATCAGAGGATATTTCCTTTGGCCCTATAGTCTTCAAAGGGATCCGAAATATCTCTACTCAGATTCCACAGAAATAAGGCTAGCAAAGAGATCCAAGAAATACACATGTAACTCTGTGAGATGAATTCACAGAACACTAAGCAGTTTCTCAGAAAGCTTCTTTCCAGATTTCATCTGAGGATATTTCCTTTTTCACCATAGCCCTCTATGGGCTTCCAAATATCACTTTGCCAATTCCACAAGAACTGTCTTAGCGAAAGGCGTCTTGAGGGGAAAGCTGTAACTCTGTGAGATGATTTCACAGAACACAACGAAGTATCTCAGAAAGCTTCTTTCTCTTTGTTATCGGAGGATATGTCCTTGGGCCCTATTGTCTTCTAAGGGATCCGAAATATCTCTACTCAGATTCCACAGAAATAAGGCTAGCAAAGAGATCCAAGAAATACACATGTAACACTGTGAGATGAATTCACAGAACACTAAGCAGTTTCTCAGAAAGCTTCTTTCCAGATTTCATCAGAGGATATTTCCTTTTTCACCATAGCCCTCTATGGGCTTCCAAATATCACTTTGCCAATTCCACAAGAACTGTCTTAGCGAAAGGCTTCTTGTAGGGAAAGCTGTAACTCTGTGAGATGATTTCACAGAACACAAAGAAGTTTCTCAGAAAGCTTCTTTCTCTTTGTTATCGGAGGATATTCCCTTTGGCCCTATAGTCTTCAAAGGGATCCGAAATTACTGTTCTCAGATTCCACAGAAATAAGGCTAGCAAAGAGATCCACGAAATACACATGTAACTCTGTGAGATGAATTCACAGAACACTAAGCAGTTTCTCAGAAAGCTTCTTTCCAGATTTCATCTGAGGATATTTCCTTTTTCACCATAGCCCTCTATGGGCTTCCAAATATCACTTTGCCAATTCCACAAGAACTGTCTTAGCGAAAGGCTTCTTGAGGGGAAAGCTGTAACACTGTGAGATGAATTCACAGAACACTAAGCAGTTTCTCAGAAAGCTTCTTTCTCTTTGTTATCGGAGGATATTTCCTTTGGCCCTATAGTCTTCAAAGGGATCCGAAATATCTCTACTCAGATTCCACAGAAATAAGGCTAGCAAAGAGATCCACGAAATACACATGTAACTCTGTGAGATGAATTCACAGAACACTAAGCAGTTTCTCAGAAAGCTTCTTTCCAGATTTCATCTGAGGATATTTCCTTTTTCACCATAGCCCTCTATGGGCTTCCAAATATCACTTTGCCAATTCCACAAGAACTGTCTTAGCGAAAGGCTTCTTGAGGGGAAAGCTGTAACTCTGTGAGATGAATTCACAGAACACTAAGCAGTTTCTCAGAAAGCTTCTTTCCAGATTTCATCTGAGGATATTTCCTTTTTCACCATAGCCCTCTATGGGCTTCCAAATATCACTTTGCCAATTCCACAAGAACTGTCTTAGCGAAAGGCTTCTTGTAGGGAAAGCTGTAACTCTGTGAGATGATTTCACAGAACACAAAGAAGTTTCTCAGAAAGCTTCTTTCTCTTTGTTATCGGAGGATATTTCCTTTGGCCCTATAGTCTTCAAAGGGATCCGAAATTACTGTTCTCAGATTCCACAGAAATAAGGCTAGCAAAGAGATCCACGAAATACACATGTAACTCTGTGAGATGAATTCACAGAACACTAAGTAGTTTCTCAGAAAGCTTCTTTCCAGATTTCATCTGAGGATATTTCCTTTTTCACCATAGCCCTCTAAGGGCTTCCAAATATCACTTTGCCAATTCCACAAGAACTGTCTTAGCGAAAGGCTTCTTGAGGGGAAAGCTGTAACTCTGTGAGATGAATTCACAGAACACTAAGCAGTTTCTCAGAAAGCTTCTTTCCAGATTTCATCAGAGGATATTTCCTTTTTCACCATAGCCCTCTATGGGCTTCCAAATATCACTTTGCCAATTCCACAAGAACTGTCTTAGCGAAAGGCTTCCTGTAGGGAAAGCTGTAACTCTGGGAGATGATTTCACAGAACACAAAGAAGTTTCTCAGAAAGCTTCTTTCTCTTTGTTATCGGAGGATATTTCCTTTGGCCCTATAGTCTTCAAAGGGATCTGAAATTAGTGTTCTCAGATTCCACAGAAATAAGGCTAGCAAAGAGATCCACGAAATACACATGTAACTCTGTGAGATGAATTCACAGAACACTAAGCAGTTTCTCAGAAAGCTTCTTTCCAGATTTCATCTGAGGATATTTCCTTTTTCACCATAGCCCTCTATGGGCTTCCAAATATCACTTTGCCAATTCCACAAGAACTGTCTTAGCGAAAGGCTTCTTGAGGGGAAAGCTGTAACTCTGTGAGATGAATTCACAGAACACTAAGCAGTTTCTCAGAAAGCTTCTTTCCAGATTTCATCTGAGGATATTTCCTTTTTCACCATAGCCCTCTATGGGCTTCCAAATATCACTTTGCCAATTCCACGAGAACTGTCTTAGCGAAAGGCTTCTTGTAGGGAAAGCTGTAACTCTGTGAGATGATTTCACAGAACACAAAGAAGTTTCTCAGAAAGCTTCTTTCTCTTTGTTATCGGAGGATATTTCCTTTGGCCCTATAGTCTTCAAAGGGATCCGAAATATCTCTACTCAGATTCCACAGAAATAAGGCTAGCAAAGAGATCCAAGAAATACACATGTAACTCTGTGAGATGAATTCACAGAACACTAAGCAGTTTCTCAGAAAGCTTCTTTCCAGATTTCATCTGAGGATATTTCCTTTTTCACCATAGCCCTCTATGGGCTTCCAAATATCACTTTGCCAATTCCACAAGAACTGTCTTAGCGAAAGGCTTCTTGAGGGGAAAGCTGTAACTCTGTGAGATGAATTCACAGAACACTAAGCAGTTTCTCAGAAAGCTTCTTTCCAGATTTCATCTGAGGATATTTCCTTTTTCACCATAGCCCTCTATGGGCTTCCAAATATCACTTTGCCAATTCCACAAGAACTGTCTTAGCGAAAGGCTTCTTGTAGGGAAAGCTGTAACTCTGTGAGATGATTTCACAGAACACAAAGAAGTTTCTCAGAAAGCTTCTTTCTCTTTGTTATCGGAGGATATTTCCTTTGGCCCTATAGTCTTCAAAGGGATCCGAAATTACTGTTCTCAGATTCCACAGAAATAAGGCTAGCAAAGAGATCCACGAAATACACATGTAACTCTGTGAGATGAATTCACAGAACACTAAGCAGTTTCTCAGAAAGCTTCTTTCCAGATTTCATCTGAGGATATTTCCTTTTTCACCATAGCCCTCTATGGGCTTCCAAATATCACTTTGCCAATTCCACAAGAACTGTCTTAGCGAAAGGCTTCTTGAGGGGAAAGCTGTAACTCTGTGAGATGAATTCACAGAACACTAAGCAGTTTCTCAGAAAGCTTCTTTCCAGATTTCATCTGAGGATATTTCTTTTTTCACCATAGCCCTCTATGGGCTTCCAAATATCACTTTGCCAATTCCACAAGAACTGTCTTAGCGAAAGGCTTCTTGTAGGGAAAGCTGTAACTCTGTGAGATGATTTCACAGAACACAAAGAAGTTTCTCAGAAAGCTTCTTTCTCTTTGTTATCGGAGGATATTTCCTTTGGCCCTATAGTCTTCAAAGGGATCCGAAATTACTGTTCTCAGATTCCACAGAAATAAGGCTCCAAAGAGATCCACGAAATACACATGTAACTCTGTGAGATGAATTCACAGAACACTAAGCAGTTTCTCAGAAAGCTTCTTTCCAGATTTCATCTGAGGATATTTCCTTTTTCACCATAGCCCTCTATGGGCTTCCAAATATCACTTTGCCAATTCCACAAAAACTGTCTTAGCGAAAGGCTTCTTGAGGGGAAAGCTGTAACTCTGTGAGATGATTTCACAGAACACAAAGAAGTTTCTCAGAAAGCTTCTTTCTCTTTGTTATCGGAGGATATTTCCTTTGGCCCTATAGTCTTCAAAGGGATCCGAAATTACTGTTCTCAGATTCCACAGAAATAAGGCTAGCAAAGAGATCCACGAAATACACATGTAACTCTGTGAGATGAATTCACAGAACACTAAGCAGTTTCTCAGAAAGCTTCTTTCCAGATTTCATCTGAGGATATTTCCTTTTTCACCATAGCCCTCTATGGGCTTCCAAATATCACTTTGCCAATTCCACAAGAACTGTCTTAGCGAAAGGCTTCTTGAGGGGAAAGCTGTAACTCTGTGAGATGATTTCACAGAACACAAAGAAGTTTCTCAGAAAGCTTCTTTCTCTTTGTTATCGGAGGATATTTCCTTTGGCCCTATAGTCTTCAAAGGGATCCGAAATATCTCTACCCAGATTCCACAGAAATAAGGCTAGCAAAGGGATCCAAGAAATACACATGTAACTCTGTGAGATGAATTCACAGAACACTAAGCAGTTTCTCAGAAAGCTTCTTTCCAGATTTCATCTGAGGATATTTCCTTTTTCAACATAGCCCTCTATGGACTTCCAAATATCACTTTGCCAATTCCACAAGAACTGTCTTAGCGAAAGGCGTCTTGAGGGGAAAGCTGTAACTCTGTGAGATGATTTCACAGAACACAACGAAGTATCTCAGAAAGCTTCTTTCTCTTTGTTATCGGAGGATATGTCCTTGGGCCCTATTGTCTTCTAAGGGATCCGAAATATCTCTACTCAGATTCCACAGAAATAAGGCTAGCAAAGAGATCCAAGAAATACACATGTAACTCTGTGAGATGAATTCACAGAACACTAAGCAGTTTCTCAGAAAGCTTCTTTCCAGATTTCATTAGAGGATATTTCCTTTTTCACCATAGCCCTCTATGGGCTTCCAAATATCACTTTGCCAATTCCACAAGAACTGTCTTAGCGAAAGGCTTCTTGTAGGGAAAGCTGTAACTCTGTGAGATGATTTCACAGAACACAAAGAAGTTTCTCAGAAAGCTTCTTTCTCTTTGTTATCGGAGGATATTCCTTTTGGCCCTATAGTCTTCAAAGGGATCCGAAATTACTGTTCTCAGATTCCACAGAAATAAGGCTAGCAAAGAGATCCACGAAATACACATGTAACTCTGTGAGATGAATTCACAGAACACTAAGCAGTTTCTCAGAAAGCTTCTTTCCAGATTTCATCTGAGGATATTTCCTTTTTCACCATAGCCCTCTATGGGCTTCCAAATATCACTTTGCCAATTCCACAAGAACTGTCTTAGCGAAAGGCTTCTTGAGGGGAAAGCTGTAACTCTGTGAGATGAATTCACAGAACACTAAGCAGTTTCTCAGAAAGCTTCTTTCTCTTTGTTATCGGAGGATATTTCCTTTGGCCCTATAGTCTTCAAAGGGATCCGAAATATCTCTACTCAGATTCCACAGAAATAAGGCTAGCAAAGAGATCCACGAAATACACATGTAACTCTGTGAGATGAATTCACAGAACACTAAGCAGTTTCTCAGAAAGCTTCTTTCCAGATTTCATCTGAGGATATTTCCTTTTTCACCATAGCCCTCTATGGGCTTCCAAATATCACTTTGCCAATTCCACAAGAACTGTCTTAGCGAAAGGCGTCTTGAGGGGAAAGCTGTAACTCTGTGAGATGATTTCACAGAACACAACGAAGTTTCTCAGAAAGCTTCTTTCTCTTTGTTATCGGAGGATATGTCCTTGGGCCCTATTGTCTTCTAAGGGATCCGAAATATCTCTACTCAGATTCCACAGAAATAAGGCTAGCAAAGAGATCCAAGAAATACACATGTAACTCTGTGAGATGAATTCACAGAACACTAAGCAGTTTCTCAGAAAGCTTCTTTCCAGATTTCATCAGAGGATATTTCCTTTTTCACCATAGCCCTCTATGGGCTTCCAAATATCACTTTGCCAATTCCACAAGAACTGTCTTAGCGAAAGGCTTCTTGTAGGGAAAGCTGTAACTCTGTGAGATGATTTCACAGAACACAAAGAAGTTTCTCAGAAAGCTTCTTTCTCTTTGTTATCGGAGGATATTCCCTTTGGCCCTATAGTCTTCAAAGGGATCCGAAATTACTGTTCTCAGATTCCACAGAAATAAGGCTAGCAAAGAGATCCACGAAATACACATGTAACTCTGTGAGATGAATTCACAGAACACTAAGCAGTTTCTCAGAAAGCTTCTTTCCAGATTTCATCTGAGGATATTTCCTTTTTCACCATAGCCCTCTATGGGCTTCCAAATATCACTTTGCCAATTCCACAAGAACTGTCTTAGCGAAAGGCTTCTTGAGGGGAAAGCTGTAACTCTGTGAGATGAATTCACAGAACACTAAGCAGTTTCTCAGAAAGCTTCTTTCCAGATTTCATCTGAGGATATTTCCTTTTTCACCATTGCCCTCTATGGGCTTCCAAATATCACTTTGCCAATTCCACAAGAACTGTCTTAGCGAAAGGCTTCTTGTAGGGAAAGCTGTAACTCTGTGAGATGATTTCACAGAACACAAAGAAGTTTCTCAGAAAGCTTCTTTCTCTTTGTTATCGGAGGATATTTCCTTTGGCCCTATAGTCTTCAAAGGGATCCGAAATTACTGTTCTCAGATTCCACAGAAATAAGGCTAGCAAAGAGATCCACGAAATACACATGTAACTCTGTGAGATGAATTCACAGAACACTAAGCAGTTTCTCAGAAAGCTTCTTTCCAGATTTCATCTGAGGATATTTCCTTTTTCACCATAGCCCTCTATGGGCTTCCAAATATCACTTTGCCAATTCCACAAGAACTGTCTTAGCGAAAGGCTTCTTGAGGGGAAAGCTGTAACTCTGTGAGATGAATTCACAGAACACTAAGCAGTTTCTCAGAAAGCTTCTTTCCAGATTTCATCTGAGGATATTTCCTTTTTCACCATAGCCCTCTATGGGCTTCCAAATATCACTTTGCCAATTCCACAAGAACTGTCTTAGCGAAAGGCTTCTTGTAGGGAAAGCTGTAACTCTGTGAGATGATTTCACAGAACACAAAGAAGTTTCTCAGAAAGCTTCTTTCTCTTTGTTATCGGAGGATATTTCCTTTGGCCCTATAGTCTTCAAAGGGATCCGAAATTACTGTTCTCAGATTCCACAGAAATAAGGCTAGCAAAGAGATCCACGAAATACACATGTAACTCTGTGAGATGAATTCACAGAACACTAAGCAGTTTCTCAGAAAGCTTCTTTCCAGATTTCATCTGAGGATATTTCCTTTTTCACCATAGCCCTCTATGGGCTTCCAAATATCACTTTGCCAATTCCACAAGAACTGTCTTAGCGAAAGGCTTCTTGAGGGGAAAGCTGTAACTCTGTGAGATGAATTCACAGAACACTAAGCAGTTTCTCAGAAAGCTTCTTTCCAGATTTCATCTGAGGATATTTCCTTTTTCACCATAGCCCTCTATGGGCTTCCAAATATCACTTTGCCAATTCCACAAGAACTGTCTTAGCGAAAGGCTTCTTGTAGGGAAAGCTGTAACTCTGTGAGATGATTTCACAGAACACAAAGAAGTTTCTCAGAAAGCTTCTTTCTCTTTGTTATCGGAGGATATTTCCTTTGGCCCTATAGTCTTCAAAGGGATCCGAAATTACTGTTCTCAGATTCCACAGAAATAAGGCTAGCAAAGAGATCCACGAAATACACATGTAACTCTGTGAGATGAATTCACAGAACACTAAGCAGTTTCTCAGAAAGCTTCTTTCCAGATTTCATCTGAGGATATTTCCTTTTTCACCATAGCCCTCTATGGGCTTCCAAATATCACTTTGCCAATTCCACAAGAACTGTCTTAGCGAAAGGCTTCTTGAGGGGAAAGCTGTAACTCTGTGAGATGAATTCACAGAACACTAAGCAGTTTCTCAGAAAGCTTCTTTCCAGATTTCATCTGAGGATATTTCCTTTTTCACCATAGCCCTCTATGGGCTTCCAAATATCACTTTGCCATTTCCACAAGAACTGTCTTAGCGAAAGGCTTCTTGAGGGGAAAGCTGTAACTCTGTGAGATGATTTCACAGAACACAAAGAAGTTTCTCAGAAAGCTTCTTTCTCTTTGTTATCTGAGGATATGTCCTTTGGCCCTATTGTCTTCTAAGGGATCCGAAATATCTCTTCTCAGATTCCACAGAAATAAGGCTAGCAAAGAGATCCAAGAAATACACATGTAACTCTGTGAGATGAATTCACAGAACACTAAGCAGTTTCTCAGAAAGCTTCTTTCCAGATTTCATCAGAGGATATTTCCTTTTTCACCATAGCCCTCTATGGGCTTCCAAATATCACTTTGCCAATTCCACAAGAACTGTCTTAGCGAAAGGCTTCTTGTAGGGAAAGCTGTAACTCTGTGAGATGATTTCACAGAACACAAAGAAGTTTCTCAGAAAGCTTCTTTCTCTTTGTTATCGGAGGATATTTCCTTTGGCCCTATAGTCTTCAAAGGGATCCGAAATTACTGTTCTCAGATTCCACAGAAATAAGGCTAGCAAAGAGATCCACGAAATACACATGTAACTCTGTGAGATGAATTCACAGAACACTAAGCAGTTTCTCAGAAAGCTTCTTTCCAGATTTCATCTGAGGATATTTCCTTTTTCACCATAGCCCTCTATGGGCTTCCAAATATCACTTTGCCAATTCCACAAGAACTGTCTTAGCGAAAGGCTTCTTGAGGGGAAAGCTGTAACTCTGTGAGATGAATTCACAGAACACTAAGCAGTTTCTCAGAAAGCTTCTTTCCAGATTTCATCTGAGGATATTTCCTTTTTCACCATAGCCCTCTATGGGCTTCCAAATATCACTTTGCCAATTCCACAAGAACTGTCTTAGCGAAAGGCTTCTTGTAGGGAAAGCTGTAACTCTGTGAGATGATTTCACAGAACACAAAGAAGTTTCTCAGAAAGCTTCTTTCTCTTTGTTATCGGAGGATATTTCCTTTGGCCCTATAGTCTTCAAAGGGATCCGAAATTACTGTTCTCAGATTCCACAGAAATAAGGCTAGCAAAGAGATCCACGAAATACACATGTAACTCTGTGAGATGAATTCACAGAACACTAAGCAGTTTCTCAGAAAGCTTCTTTCCAGATTTCATCTGAGGATATTTCCTTTTTCACCATAGCCCTCTATGGGCTTCCAAATATCACTTTGCCAATTCCACAAGAACTGTCTTAGCGAAAGGCTTCTTGAGGGGAAAGCTGTAACTCTGTGAGATGATTTCACAGAACACAAAGAAGTTTCTCAGAAAGCTTCTTTCTCTTTGTTATCGGAGGATACTTCCTTTGGCCCTATAGTCTTCAAAAGGATCCGAAATATCTCTACTCAGATTCCACAGAAATAAGGCTAGCAAAGAGATCCAAGAAATACACATGTAACTCTTTGATATGAATTCACAGAACACTAAGCAGTTTCTCAGAAAGCTTCTTTCCAGATTTCATCAGAGGATATTTCCTTTTTCACCATAGCCCTCTATGGGCTTCCAAATATCACTTTGCCAATTCCACAAGAACTGTCTTAGCGAAAGGCGTCTTGAGGGGAAAGCTGTAACTCTGTGAGATGATTTCACAGAACACAAAGAAGTTTCTCAGAAAGCTTCTTTCTCTTTGTTATCGGAGGTTATGTCCTTGGGCCCTATTGTCTTCTAAGGGATCCGAAATATCTCTACTCAGATTCCACAGAAATAAGGCTAGCAAAGAGATCCAAGAAATACACATGTAACTCTGTGAGATGAATTCACAGAACACTAAGCAGTTTCTCAGAAAGCTTCTTTCCAGATTTCATCAGAGGATATTTCCTTTTTCACCATAGCCCTCTATGGGCTTCCAAATATCACTTTGCCAATTCCACAAGAACTGTCTTAGCGAAAGGCTTCTTGTAGGGAAAGCTGTAACTCTGTGAGATGATTTCACAGAACACAAAGAAGTTTCTCAGAAAGCTTCTTTCTCTTTGTTATCGGAGGATATTTCCTTTGGCCCTATGGTCTTCAAAGGGATCCGAAATTACTGTTCTCAGATTCCACAGAAATAAGGCTAGCAAAGAGATCCACGAAATACACATGTAACTCTGTGAGATGAATTCACAGAACACTAAGCAGTTTCTCAGAAAGCTTCTTTCCAGATTTCATCTGAGGATATTTCCTTTTTCACCATAGCCCTCTATGGGCTTCCAAATATCACTTTGCCAATTCCACAAGAACTGTCTTAGCGAAAGGCTTCTTGAGGGGAAAGCTGTAACTCTGTGAGATGAATTCACAGAACACTAAGCAGTTTCTCAGAAAGCTTCTTTCCAGATTTCATCTGAAGATATTTCCTTTTTCACCATAGCCCTCTATGGGCTTCCAAATATCACTTTGCCAATTCCACAAGAACTGTCTTAGCGAAAGGCTTCTTGTAGGGAAAGCTGTAACTCTGTGAGATGATTTCACAGAACACAAAGAAGTTTCTCAGAAAGCTTCTTTCTCTTTGTTATCGGAGGATATTTCCTTTGGCCCTATAGTCTTCAAAGGGATCCGAAATTACTGTTCTCAGATTCCACAGAAATAAGGCTAGCAAAGAGATCCACGAAATACACATGTAACTCTGTGAGATGAATTCACAGAACACTAAGCAGTTTCTCAGAAAGCTTCTTTCCAGATTTCATCTGAGGATATTTCCTTTTTCACCATAGCCCTCTATGGGCTTCCAAATATCACTTTTCCAATTCCACAAGAACTGTCTTAGCGAAAGGCTTCTTGAGGGGAAAGCTGTAACTCTGTGAGATGAATTCACAGAACACTAAGCAGTTTCTCAGAAAGCTTCTTTCCAGATTTCATCTGAGGATATTTCCTTTTTCCCCATAGCCCTCTATGGGCTTCCAAATATCACTTTGCCATTTCCACAAGAACTGTCTTAGCGAAAGGCTTCTTGAGGGGAAAGCTGTAACTCTGTGAGATGATTTCACAGAACACAAAGAAGTTTCTCAGAAAGCTTCTTTCTCTTTGTTATCTGAGGATATGTCCTTTGGCCCTATTGTCTTCTAAGGGATCCGAAATATCTCTTCTCAGATTCCACAGAAATAAGGCTAGCAAAGAGATCCAAGAAATACACATGTAACTCTGTGAGATGAATTCACAGAACACTAAGCAGTTTCTCAGAAAGCTTCTTTCCAGATTTCATCAGAGGATATTTCCTTTTTCACCATAGCCCTCTATGGGCTTCCAAATATCACTTTGCCAATTCCACAAGAACTGTCTTAGCGAAAGGCTTCTTGTAGGGAAAGCTGTAACTCTGTGAGATGATTTCACAGAACACAAAGAAGTTTCTCAGAAAGCTTCTTTCTCTTTGTTATCGGAGGATATTTCCTTTGGCCCTATAGTCTTCAAAGGGATCCGAAATTACTGTTCTCAGATTCCACAGAAATAAGGCTAGCAAAGAGATCCACGAAATACACATGTAACTCTGTGAGATGAATTCACAGAACACTAAGCAGTTTCTCAGAAAGCTTCTTTCCAGATTTCATCTGAGGTTATTTCCTTTTTCACCATAGCCCTCTATGGGCTTCCAAATATCACTTTGCCAATTCCACAAGAACTGTCTTAGCGAAGGCTTCTTGAGGGGAAAGCTGTAACTCTGTGAGATGATTTCACAGAACACAAAGAAGTTTCTCAGAAAGCTTCTTTCTCTTTGTTATCGGAGGATATTTCCTTTGGCCCTATAGTCTTCAAAGGGATCCGAAATATCTCTACTCAGATTCCACAGAAATAAGGCTAGCAAAGAGATCCAAGAAATACACATGTAACTCTGTGAGATGAATTCACAGAACACTAAGCAGTTTCTCAGAAAGCTTCTTTCCAGATTTCATCTGAGGATATTTCCTTTTTCACCATAGCCCTCTATGGGCTTCCAAATATCACTTTGCCAATTCCACAAGAACTGTCTTAGCGAAAGGCGTCTTGAGGGGAAAGCTGTAACTCTGTGAGATGATTTCACAGAACACAACGAAGTTTCTCAGAAAGCTTCTTTCTCTTTGTTATCGGAGGATATGTCCTTGGGCCCTATTGTCTTCTAAGGGATCCGAAATATCTCTACTCAGATTCCACAGAAATAAGGCTAGCAAAGAGATCCAAGAAATACACATGTAACTCTGTGAGATGAATTCACAGAACACTAAGCAGTTTCTCAGAAAGCTTCTTTCCAGATTTCATCAGAGGATATTTCCTTTTTCACCATAGCCCTCTATGGGCTTCCAAATATCACTTTGCCAATTCCACAAGAACTGTCTTAGCGAAAGGCTTCTTGTAGGGAAAGCTGTAACTCTGTGAGATGATTTCACAGAACACAAAGAAGTTTCTCAGAAAGCTTCTTTCTCTTTGTTATCGGAGGATATTCCCTTTGGCCCTATAGTCTTCAAAGGGATCCGAAATTACTGTTCTCAGATTCCACAGAAATAAGGCTAGCAAAGAGATCCACGAAATACACATGTAACTCTGTGAGATGAATTCACAGAACACTAAGCAGTTTCTCAGAAAGCTTCTTTCCAGATTTCATCTGAGGATATTTCCTTTTTCACCATAGCCCTCTATGGGCTTCCAAATATCACTTTGCCAATTCCACAAGAACTGTCTTAGCGAAAGGCTTCTTGAGGGGAAAGCTGTAACTCTGTGAGATGAATTCACAGAACACTAAGCAGTTTCTCAGAAAGCTTCTTTCCAGATTTCATCTGAGGATATTTCCTTTTTCACCATTGCCCTCTATGGGCTTCCAAATATCACTTTGCCAATTCCACAAGAACTGTCTTAGCGAAAGGCTTCTTGTAGGGAAAGCTGTAACTCTGTGAGATGATTTCACAGAACACAAAGAAGTTTCTCAGAAAGCTTCTTTCTCTTTGTTATCGGAGGATATTTCCTTTGGCCCTATAGTCTTCAAAGGGATCCGAAATTACTGTTCTCAGATTCCACAGAAATAAGGCTAGCAAAGAGATCCACGAAATACACATGTAACTCTGTGAGATGAATTCACAGAACACTAAGCAGTTTCTCAGAAAGCTTCTTTCCAGATTTCATCTGAGGATATTTCCTTTTTCACCATAGCCCTCTATGGGCTTCCAAATATCACTTTGCCAATTCCACAAGAACTGTCTTAGCGAAAGGCTTCTTGAGGGGAAAGCTGTAACTCTGTGAGATGAATTCACAGAACACTAAGCAGTTTCTCAGAAAGCTTCTTTCCAGATTTCATCTGAGGATATTTCCTTTTTCACCATAGCCCTCTATGGGCTTCCAAATATCACTTTGCCAATTCCACAAGAACTGTCTTAGCGAAAGGCTTCTTGTAGGGAAAGCTGTAACTCTGTGAGATGATTTCACAGAACACAAAGAAGTTTCTCAGAAAGCTTCTTTCTCTTTGTTATCGGAGGATATTTCCTTTGGCCCTATAGTCTTCAAAGGGATCCGAAATTACTGTTCTCAGATTCCACAGAAATAAGGCTAGCAAAGAGATCCACGAAATACACATGTAACTCTGTGAGATGAATTCACAGAACACTAAGCAGTTTCTCAGAAAGCTTCTTTCCAGATTTCATCTGAGGATATTTCCTTTTTCACCATAGCCCTCTATGGGCTTCCAAATATCACTTTGCCAATTCCACAAGAACTGTCTTAGCGAAAGGCTTCTTGAGGGGAAAGCTGTAACTCTGTGAGATGAATTCACAGAACACTAAGCAGTTTCTCAGAAAGCTTCTTTCCAGATTTCATCTGAGGATATTTCCTTTTTCACCATAGCCCTCTATGGGCTTCCAAATATCACTTTGCCAATTCCACAAGAACTGTCTTAGCGAAAGGCTTCTTGTAGGGAAAGCTGTAACTCTGTGAGATGATTTCACAGAACACAAAGAAGTTTCTCAGAAAGCTTCTTTCTCTTTGTTATCGGAGGATATTTCCTTTGGCCCTATAGTCTTCAAAGGGATCCGAAATTACTGTTCTCAGATTCCACAGAAATAAGGCTAGCAAAGAGATCCACGAAATACACATGTAACTCTGTGAGATGAATTCACAGAACACTAAGCAGTTTCTCAGAAAGCTTCTTTCCAGATTTCATCTGAGGATATTTCCTTTTTCACCATAGCCCTCTATGGGCTTCCAAATATCACTTTGCCAATTCCACAAGAACTGTCTTAGCGATAGGCTTCTTGAGGGGAAAGCTGTAACTCTGTGAGATGATTTCACAGAACACAAAGAAGTTTCTCAGAAAGCTTCTTTCTCTTTGTTATCTGAGGATATGTCCTTTGGCCCTATTGTCTTCTAAGGGATCCGAAATATCTCTTCTCAGATTCCACAGAAATAAGGCTAGCAAAGAGATCCAAGAAATACACATGTAACTCTGTGAGATGAATTCACAGAACACTAAGCAGTTTCTCAGAAAGCTTCTTTCCAGATTTCATCAGAGGATATTTCCTTTTTCACCATAGCCCTCTATGGGCTTCCAAATATCACTTTGCCAATTCCACAAGAACTGTCTTAGCGAAAGGCTTCTTGTAGGGAAAGCTGTAACTCTGTGAGATGATTTCACAGAACACAAAGAAGTTTCTCAGAAAGCTTCTTTCTCTTTTTTATCGGAGGATATTTCCTTTGGCCCTATAGTCTTCAAAGGGATCCGAAATTACTGTTCTCAGATTCCACAGAAATAAGGCTAGCAAAGAGATCCACGAAATACACATGTAACTCTGTGAGATGAATTCACAGAACACTAAGCAGTTTCTCAGAAAGCTTCTTTCCAGATTTCATCTGAGGATATTTCCTTTTTCACCATAGCCCTCTATGGGCTTCCAAATATCACTTTGCCAATTCCACAAGAACTGTCTTAGCGAAAGGCGTCTTGAGGGGAAAGCTGTAACTCTGTGAGATGATTTCACAGAACACAAAGAAGTTTCTCAGAAAGCTTCTTTCTCTTTGTTATCGGAGGATATTTCCTTTGGCCCTATAGTCTTCAAAGGGATCCGAAATATCTCTACTCAGATTCCACAGAAATAAGGCTAGCAAAGAGATCCAAGAAATACACATGTAACTCTGTGAGATGAATTCACAGAACACTAAGCAGTTTCTCAGAAAGCTTCTTTCCAGATTTCATTTGAGGATATTTCCTTTTTCCCCATAGCCCTCTATGGGCTTCCAAATATCACTTTGCCATTTCCACAAGAACTGTCTTAGCGAAAGGCTTCTTGAGGGGAAAGCTGTAACTCTGTGAGATGATTTCACAGAACACAAAGAAGTTTCTCAGAAAGCTTCTTTCTCTTTGTTATCTGAGGATATGTCCTTTGGCCCTATTGTCTTCTAAGGGATCCGAAATATCTCTTCTCAGATTCCACAGAAATAAGGCTAGCAAAGAGATCCAAGAAATACACATGTAACTCTGTGAGATGAATTCACAGAACACTAAGCAGTTTCTCAGAAAGCTTCTTTCCAGATTTCATCAGAGGATATTTCCTTTTTCACCATAGCCCTCTATGGGCTTCCAAATATCACTTTGCCAATTCCACAAGAACTGTCTTAGCGAAAGGCTTCTTGTAGGGAAAGCTGTAACTCTGTGAGATGATTTCACAGAACACAAAGAAGTTTCTCAGAAAGCTTCTTTCTCTTTGTTATCGGAGGATATTTCCTTTGGCCCTATAGTCTTCAAAGGGATCCGAAATTACTGTTCTCAGATTCCACAGAAATAAGGCTAGCAAAGAGATCCACGAAATACACATGTAACTCTGTGAGATGAATTCACAGAACACTAAGCAGTTTCTCAGAAAGCTTCTTTCCAGATTTCATCTGAGGTTATTTCCTTTTTCACCATAGCCCTCTATGGGCTTCCAAATATCACTTTGCCAATTCCACAAGAACTGTCTTAGCGAAGGCTTCTTGAGGGGAAAGCTGTAACTCTGTGAGATGATTTCACAGAACACAAAGAAGTTTCTCAGAAAGCTTCTTTCTCTTTGTTATCGGAGGATATTTCCTTTGGCCCTATAGTCTTCAAAGGGATCCGAAATATCTCTACTCAGATTCCACAGAAATAAGGCTAGCAAAGAGATCCAAGAAATACACATGTAACTCTGTGAGATGAATTCACAGAACACTAAGCAGTTTCTCAGAAAGCTTCTTTCCAGATTTCATCTGAGGATATTTCCTTTTTCACCATAGCCCTCTATGGGCTTCCAAATATCACTTTGCCAATTCCACAAGAACTGTCTTAGCGAAAGGCGTCTTGAGGGGAAAGCTGTAACTCTGTGAGATGATTTCACAGAACACAACGAAGTTTCTCAGAAAGCTTCTTTCTCTTTGTTATCGGAGGATATGTCCTTGGGCCCTATTGTCTTCTAAGGGATCCGAAATATCTCTACTCAGATTCCACAGAAATAAGGCTAGCAAAGAGATCCAAGAAATACACATGTAACTCTGTGAGATGAATTCACAGAACACTAAGCAGTTTCTCAGAAAGCTTCTTTCCAGATTTCATCAGAGGATATTTCCTTTTTCACCATAGCCCTCTATGGGCTTCCAAATATCACTTTGCCAATTCCACAAGAACTGTCTTAGCGAAAGGCTTCTTGTAGGGAAAGCTGTAACTCTGTGAGATGATTTCACAGAACACAAAGAAGTTTCTCAGAAAGCTTCTTTCTCTTTGTTATCGGAGGATATTCCCTTTGGCCCTATAGTCTTCAAAGGGATCCGAAATTACTGTTCTCAGATTCCACAGAAATAAGGCTAGCAAAGAGATCCACGAAATACACATGTAACTCTGTGAGATGAATTCACAGAACACTAAGCAGTTTCTCAGAAAGCTTCTTTCCAGATTTCATCTGAGGATATTTCCTTTTTCACCATAGCCCTCTATGGGCTTCCAAATATCACTTTGCCAATTCCACAAGAACTGTCTTAGCGAAAGGCTTCTTGAGGGGAAAGCTGTAACTCTGTGAGATGAATTCACAGAACACTAAGCAGTTTCTCAGAAAGCTTCTTTCCAGATTTCATCTGAGGATATTTCCTTTTTCACCATTGCCCTCTATGGGCTTCCAAATATCACTTTGCCAATTCCACAAGAACTGTCTTAGCGAAAGGCTTCTTGTAGGGAAAGCTGTAACTCTGTGAGATGATTTCACAGAACACAAAGAAGTTTCTCAGAAAGCTTCTTTCTCTTTGTTATCGGAGGATATTTCCTTTGGCCCTATAGTCTTCAAAGGGATCCGAAATTACTGTTCTCAGATTCCACAGAAATAAGGCTAGCAAAGAGATCCACGAAATACACATGTAACTCTGTGAGATGAATTCACAGAACACTAAGCAGTTTCTCAGAAAGCTTCTTTCCAGATTTCATCTGAGGATATTTCCTTTTTCACCATAGCCCTCTATGGGCTTCCAAATATCACTTTGCCAATTCCACAAGAACTGTCTTAGCGAAAGGCTTCTTGAGGGGAAAGCTGTAACTCTGTGAGATGAATTCACAGAACACTAAGCAGTTTCTCAGAAAGCTTCTTTCCAGATTTCATCTGAGGATATTTCCTTTTTCACCATAGCCCTCTATGGGCTTCCAAATATCACTTTGCCAATTCCACAAGAACTGTCTTAGCGAAAGGCTTCTTGTAGGGAAAGCTGTAACTCTGTGAGATGATTTCACAGAACACAAAGAAGTTTCTCAGAAAGCTTCTTTCTCTTTGTTATCGGAGGATATTTCCTTTGGCCCTATAGTCTTCAAAGGGATCCGAAATTACTGTTCTCAGATTCCACAGAAATAAGGCTAGCAAAGAGATCCACGAAATACACATGTAACTCTGTGAGATGAATTCACAGAACACTAAGCAGTTTCTCAGAAAGCTTCTTTCCAGATTTCATCTGAGGATATTTCCTTTTTCACCATAGCCCTCTATGGGCTTCCAAATATCACTTTGCCAATTCCACAAGAACTGTCTTAGCGAAAGGCTTCTTGAGGGGAAAGCTGTAACTCTGTGAGATGAATTCACAGAACACTAAGCAGTTTCTCAGAAAGCTTCTTTCCAGATTTCATCTGAGGATATTTCCTTTTTCACCATAGCCCTCTATGGGCTTCCAAATATCACTTTGCCAATTCCACAAGAACTGTCTTAGCGAAAGGCTTCTTGTAGGGAAAGCTGTAACTCTGTGAGATGATTTCACAGAACACAAAGAAGTTTCTCAGAAAGCTTCTTTCTCTTTGTTATCGGAGGATATTTCCTTTGGCCCTATAGTCTTCAAAGGGATCCGAAATTACTGTTCTCAGATTCCACAGAAATAAGGCTAGCAAAGAGATCCACGAAATACACATGTAACTCTGTGAGATGAATTCACAGAACACTAAGCAGTTTCTCAGAAAGCTTCTTTCCAGATTTCATCTGAGGATATTTCCTTTTTCACCATAGCCCTCTAGGGCTTCCAAATATCACTTTGCCAATTCCACAAGAACTGTCTTAGCGATAGGCTTCTTGAGGGGAAAGCTGTAACTCTGTGAGATGATTTCACAGAACACAAAGAAGTTTCTCAGAAAGCTTCTTTCTCTTTGTTATCTGAGGATATGTCCTTTGGCCCTATTGTCTTCTAAGGGATCCGAAATATCTCTTCTCAGATTCCACAGAAATAAGGCTAGCAAAGAGATCCAAGAAATACACATGTAACTCTGTGAGATGAATTCACAGAACACTAAGCAGTTTCTCAGAAAGCTTCTTTCCAGATTTCATCAGAGGATATTTCCTTTTTCACCATAGCCCTCTATGGGCTTCCAAATATCACTTTGCCAATTCCACAAGAACTGTCTTAGCGAAAGGCTTCTTGTAGGGAAAGCTGTAACTCTGTGAGATGATTTCACAGAACACAAAGAAGTTTCTCAGAAAGCTTCTTTCTCTTTTTTATCGGAGGATATTTCCTTTGGCCCTATAGTCTTCAAAGGGATCCGAAATTACTGTTCTCAGATTCCACAGAAATAAGGCTAGCAAAGAGATCCACGAAATACACATGTAACTCTGTGAGATGAATTCACAGAACACTAAGCAGTTTCTCAGAAAGCTTCTTTCCAGATTTCATCTGAGGATATTTCCTTTTTCACCATAGCCCTCTATGGGCTTCCAAATATCACTTTGCCAATTCCACAAGAACTGTCTTAGCGAAAGGCGTCCTGAGGGGAAAGCTGTAACTCTGTGAGATGATTTCACAGAACACAAAGAAGTTTCTCAGAAAGCTTCTTTCTCTTTGTTATCGGAGGATATTTCCTTTGGCCCTATAGTCTTCAAAGGGATCCGAAATATCTCTACTCAGATTCCACAGAAATAAGGCTAGCAAAGAGATCCAAGAAATACACATGTAACTCTGTGAGATGAATTCACAGAACACTAAGCAGTTTCTCAGAAAGCTTCTTTCCAGATTTCATTTGAGGATATTTCCTTTTTCACCATAGCCCTCTATGGGCTTCCAAATATCACTTTGCCAATTCCACAAGAACTGTCTTAGCGAAAGGCGTCTTGAGGGGAAAGCTGTAACTCTGTGAGATGATTTCACAGAACACAACGAAGTTTCTCAGAAAGCTTCTTTCTCTTTGTTATCGGAGGATATGTCCTTGGGCCCTATTGTCTTCTAAGGGATCCGAAATATCTCTACTCAGATTCCACAGAAATAAGGCTAGCAAAGAGATCCAAGAAATACACATGTAACTCTGTGAGATGAATTCACAGAACACTAAGCAGTTTCTCAGAAAGCTTCTTTCCAGATTTCATCAGAGGATATTTCCTTTTTCACCATAGCCCTCTATGGGCTTCCAAATATCACTTTGCCAATTCCACAAGAACTGTCTTAGCGAAAGGCTTCTTGTAGGGAAAGCTGTAACTCTGTGAGATGATTTCACAGAACACAAAGAAGTTTCTCAGAAAGCTTCTTTCTCTTTGTTATCGGAGGATATTCCCTTTGGCCCTATAGTCTTCAAAGGGATCCGAAATTACTGTTCTCAGATTCCACAGAAATAAGGCTAGCAAAGAGATCCACGAAATACACATGTAACTCTGTGAGATGAATTCACAGAACACTAAGCAGTTTCTCAGAAAGCTTCTTTCCAGATTTCATCTGAGGATATTTCCTTTTTCACCATAGCCCTCTATGGGCTTCCAAATATCACTTTGCCAATTCCACAAGAACTGTCTTAGCGATAGGCTTCTTGAGGGGAAAGCTGTAACTCTGTGAGATGATTTCACAGAACACAAAGAAGTTTCTCAGAAAGCTTCTTTCTCTTTGTTATCTGAGGATATGTCCTTTGGCCCTATTGTCTTCTAAGGGATCCGAAATATCTCTTCTCAGATTCCACAGAAATAAGGCTAGCAAAGAGATCCAAGAAATACACATGTAACTCTGTGAGATGAATTCACAGAACACTAAGCAGTTTCTCAGAAAGCTTCTTTCCAGATTTCATCAGAGGATATTTCCTTTTTCACCATAGCCCTCTATGGGCTTCCAAATATCACTTTGCCAATTCCACAAGAACTGTCTTAGCGAAAGGCGTCTTGAGGGGAAAGCTGTAATTCTGTGAGATGATTTCACAGAACACAACGAAGTTTCTCAGAAAGCTTCTTTCTCTTTGTTATCGGAGGATATGTCCTTGGGCCCTATTGTCTTCTAAGGGATCCGAAATATCTCTACTCAGATTCCACAGAAATAAGGCTAGCAAAGAGATCCAAGAAATACACATGTAACTCTGTGAGATGAATTCACAGAACACTAAGCAGTTTCTCAGAAAGCTTCTTTCCAGATTTCATCAGAGGATATTTCCTTTTTCACCATAGCCCTCTATGGGCTTCCAAATATCACTTTGCCAATTCCACAAGAACTGTCTTAGCGAAAGGCTTCTTGTAGGGAAAGCTGTAACTCTGTGAGATGATTTCACAGAACACAAAGAAGTTTCTCAGAAAGCTTCTTTCTCTTTGTTATCGGAGGATATTCCCTTTGGCCCTATAGTCTTCAAAGGGATCCGAAATTACTGTTCTCAGATTCCACAGAAATAAGGCTAGCAAAGAGATCCACGAAATACACATGTAACTCTGTGAGATGAATTCACAGAACACTAAGCAGTTTCTCAGAAAGCTTCTTTCCAGATTTCATCTGAGGATATTTCCTTTTTCACCATAGCCCTCTATGGGCTTCCAAATATCACTTTGCCAATTCCACAAGAACTGTCTTAGCGATAGGCTTCTTGAGGGGAAAGCTGTAACTCTGTGAGATGATTTCACAGAACACAAAGAAGTTTCTCAGAAAGCTTCTTTCTCTTTGTTATCTGAGGATATGTCCTTTGGCCCTATTGTCTTCTAAGGGATCCGAAATATCTCTTCTCAGATTCCACAGAAATAAGGCTAGCAAAGAGATCCAAGAAATACACATGTAACTCTGTGAGATGAATTCACAGAACACTAAGCAGTTTCTCAGAAAGCTTCTTTCCAGATTTCATCAGAGGATATTTCCTTTTTCACCATAGCCCTCTATGGGCTTCCAAATATCACTTTGCCAATTCCACAAGAACTGTCTTAGCGAAAGGCTTCTTGTAGGGAAAGCTGTAACTCTGTGAGATGATTTCACAGAACACAAAGAAGTTTCTCAGAAAGCTTCTTTCTCTTTGTTATCGGAGGATATTTCCTTTGGCCCTATAGTCTTCAAAGGGATCCGAAATTACTGTTCTCAGATTCCACAGAAATAAGGCTAGCAAAGAGATCCACGAAATACACATGTAACTCTGTGAGATGAATTCACAGAACACTAAGCAGTTTCTCAGAAAGCTTCTTTCCAGATTTCATCTGAGGATATTTCCTTTTTCACCATAGCCCTCTATGGGCTTCCAAATATCACTTTGCCAATTCCACAAGAACTGTCTTAGCGAAAGGCGTCCTGAGGGGAAAGCTGTAACTCTGTGAGATGATTTCACAGAACACAAAGAAGTTTCTCAGAAAGCTTCTTTCTCTTTGTTATCGGAGGATATTTCCTTTGGCCCTATAGTCTTCAAAGGGATCCGAAATATCTCTACTCAGATTTCACAGAAATAAGGCTAGCAAAGAGATCCAAGAAATACACATGTAACTCTGTGAGATGAATTCACAGAACACTAAGCAGTTTCTCAGAAAGCTTCTTTCCAGATTTCATTTGAGGATATTTCCTTTTTCACCATAGCCCTCTATGGGCTTCCAAATATCACTTTGCCAATTCCACAAGAACTGTCTTAGCGAAAGGCTTCTTGTAGGGAAAGCTGTAACTCTGTGAGATGATTTCACAGAACACAAAGAAGTTTCTCAGAAAGCTTCTTTCTCTTTTTTATCGGAGGATATTTCCTTTGGCCCTATAGTCTTCAAAGGGATCCGAAATTACTGTTCTCAGATTCCACAGAAATAAGGCTAGCAAAGAGATCCACGAAATACACATGTAACTCTGTGAGATGAATTCACAGAACACTAAGCAGTTTCTCAGAAAGCTTCTTTCCAGATTTCATCTGAGGATATTTCCTTTTTCACCATAGCCCTCTATGGGCTTCCAAATATCACTTTGCCAATTCCACAAGAACTGTCTTAGCGAAAGGCGTCCTGAGGGGAAAGCTGTAACTCTGTGAGATGATTTCACAGAACACAAAGAAGTTTCTCAGAAAGCTTCTTTCTCTTTGTTATCGGAGGATATTTCCTTTGGCCCTATAGTCTTCAAAGGGATCCGAAATATCTCTACTCAGATTTCACAGAAATAAGGCTAGCAAAGAGATCCAAGAAATACACATGTAACTCTGTGAGATGAATTCACAGAACACTAAGCAGTTTCTCAGAAAGCTTCTTTCCAGATTTCATTTGAGGATATTTCCTTTTTCACCATAGCCCTCTATGGGCTTCCAAATATCACTTTGCCAATTCCACAAGAACTGTCTTAGCGAAAGGCGTCTTGAGGGGAAAGCTGTAACTCTGTGAGATGATTTCACAGAACACAACGAAGTTTCTCAGAAAGCTTCTTTCTCTTTGTTATCGGAGGATATGTCCTTGGGCCCTATTGTCTTCTAAGGGATCCGAAATATCTCTACTCAGATTCCACAGAAATAAGGCTAGCAAAGAGATCCAAGAAATACACATGTAACTCTGTGAGATGAATTCACAGAACACTAAGCAGTTTCTCAGAAAGCTTCTTTCCAGATTTCATCAGAGGATATTTCCTTTTTCACCATAGCCCTCTATGGGCTTCCAAATATCACTTTGCCAATTCCACAAGAACTGTCTTAGCGAAAGGCTTCTTGTAGGGAAAGCTGTAACTCTGTGAGATGATTTCACAGAACACAAAGAAGTTTCTCAGAAAGCTTCTTTCTCTTTGTTATCGGAGGATATTCCCTTTGGCCCTATAGTCTTCAAAGGGATCCGAAATTACTGTTCTCAGATTCCACAGAAATAAGGCTAGCAAAGAGATCCACGAAATACACATGTAACTCTGTGAGATGAATTCACAGAACACTAAGCAGTTTCTCAGAAAGCTTCTTTCCAGATTTCATCTGAGGATATTTCCTTTTTCACCATAGCCCTCTATGGGCTTCCAAATATCACTTTGCCAATTCCACAAGAACTGTCTTAGCGAAAGGCTTCTTGAGGGGAAAGCTGTAACTCTGTGAGATGAATTCACAGAACACTAAGCAGTTTCTCAGAAAGCTTCTTTCCAGATTTCATCTGAGGATATTTCCTTTTTCACCATTGCCCTCTATGGGCTTCCAAATATCACTTTGCCAATTCCACAAGAACTGTCTTAGCGAAAGGCTTCTTGTAGGGAAAGCTGTAACTCTGTGAGATGATTTCACAGAACACAAAGAAGTTTCTCAGAAAGCTTCTTTCTCTTTGTTATCGGAGGATATTTCCTTTGGCCCTATAGTCTTCAAAGGGATCCGAAATTACTGTTCTCAGATTCCACAGAAATAAGGCTAGCAAAGAGATCCACGAAATACACATGTAACTCTGTGAGATGAATTCACAGAACACTAAGCAGTTTCTCAGAAAGCTTCTTTCCAGATTTCATCTGAGGATATTTCCTTTTTCACCATAGCCCTCTATGGGCTTCCAAATATCACTTTGCCAATTCCACAAGAACTGTCTTAGCGAAAGGCTTCTTGAGGGGAAAGCTGTAACTCTGTGAGATGAATTCACAGAACACTAAGCAGTTTCTCAGAAAGCTTCTTTCCAGATTTCATCTGAGGATATTTCCTTTTTCACCATAGCCCTCTATGGGCTTCCAAATATCACTTTGCCAATTCCACAAGAACTGTCTTAGCGAAAGGCTTCTTGTAGGGAAAGCTGTAACTCTGTGAGATGATTTCACAGAACACAAAGAAGTTTCTCAGAAAGCTTCTTTCTCTTTGTTATCGGAGGATATTTCCTTTGGCCCTATAGTCTTCAAAGGGATCCGAAATTACTGTTCTCAGATTCCACAGAAATAAGGCTAGCAAAGAGATCCACGAAATACACATGTAACTCTGTGAGATGAATTCACAGAACACTAAGCAGTTTCTCAGAAAGCTTCTTTCCAGATTTCATCTGAGGATATTTCCTTTTTCACCATAGCCCTCTATGGGCTTCCAAATATCACTTTGCCAATTCCACAAGAACTGTCTTAGCGAAAGGCTTCTTGAGGGGAAAGCTGTAACTCTGTGAGATGAATTCACAGAACACTAAGCAGTTTCTCAGAAAGCTTCTTTCCAGATTTCATCTGAGGATATTTCCTTTTTCACCATAGCCCTCTATGGGCTTCCAAATATCACTTTGCCAATTCCACAAGAACTGTCTTAGCGAAAGGCTTCTTGTAGGGAAAGCTGTAACTCTGTGAGATGATTTCACAGAACACAAAGAAGTTTCTCAGAAAGCTTCTTTCTCTTTGTTATCGGAGGATATTTCCTTTGGCCCTATAGTCTTCAAAGGGATCCGAAATTACTGTTCTCAGATTCCACAGAAATAAGGCTAGCAAAGAGATCCACGAAATACACATGTAACTCTGTGAGATGAATTCACAGAACACTAAGCAGTTTCTCAGAAAGCTTCTTTCCAGATTTCATCTGAGGATATTTCCTTTTTCACCATAGCCCTCTAGGGCTTCCAAATATCACTTTGCCAATTCCACAAGAACTGTCTTAGCGATAGGCTTCTTGAGGGGAAAGCTGTAACTCTGTGAGATGATTTCACAGAACACAAAGAAGTTTCTCAGAAAGCTTCTTTCTCTTTGTTATCTGAGGATATGTCCTTTGGCCCTATTGTCTTCTAAGGGATCCGAAATATCTCTTCTCAGATTCCACAGAAATAAGGCTAGCAAAGAGATCCAAGAAATACACATGTAACTCTGTGAGATGAATTCACAGAACACTAAGCAGTTTCTCAGAAAGCTTCTTTCCAGATTTCATCAGAGGATATTTCCTTTTTCACCATAGCCCTCTATGGGCTTCCAAATATCACTTTGCCAATTCCACAAGAACTGTCTTAGCGAAAGGCTTCTTGTAGGGAAAGCTGTAACTCTGTGAGATGATTTCACAGAACACAAAGAAGTTTCTCAGAAAGCTTCTTTCTCTTTTTTATCGGAGGATATTTCCTTTGGCCCTATAGTCTTCAAAGGGATCCGAAATTACTGTTCTCAGATTCCACAGAAATAAGGCTAGCAAAGAGATCCACGAAATACACATGTAACTCTGTGAGATGAATTCACAGAACACTAAGCAGTTTCTCAGAAAGCTTCTTTCCAGATTTCATCTGAGGATATTTCCTTTTTCACCATAGCCCTCTATGGGCTTCCAAATATCACTTTGCCAATTCCACAAGAACTGTCTTAGCGAAAGGCGTCCTGAGGGGAAAGCTGTAACTCTGTGAGATGATTTCACAGAACACAAAGAAGTTTCTCAGAAAGCTTCTTTCTCTTTGTTATCGGAGGATATTTCCTTTGGCCCTATAGTCTTCAAAGGGATCCGAAATATCTCTACTCAGATTCCACAGAAATAAGGCTAGCAAAGAGATCCAAGAAATACACATGTAACTCTGTGAGATGAATTCACAGAACACTAAGCAGTTTCTCAGAAAGCTTCTTTCCAGATTTCATTTGAGGATATTTCCTTTTTCACCATAGCCCTCTATGGGCTTCCAAATATCACTTTGCCAATTCCACAAGAACTGTCTTAGCGAAAGGCGTCTTGAGGGGAAAGCTGTAACTCTGTGAGATGATTTCACAGAACACAACGAAGTTTCTCAGAAAGCTTCTTTCTCTTTGTTATCGGAGGATATGTCCTTGGGCCCTATTGTCTTCTAAGGGATCCGAAATATCTCTACTCAGATTCCACAGAAATAAGGCTAGCAAAGAGATCCAAGAAATACACATGTAACTCTGTGAGATGAATTCACAGAACACTAAGCAGTTTCTCAGAAAGCTTCTTTCCAGATTTCATCAGAGGATATTTCCTTTTTCACCATAGCCCTCTATGGGCTTCCAAATATCACTTTGCCAATTCCACAAGAACTGTCTTAGCGAAAGGCTTCTTGTAGGGAAAGCTGTAACTCTGTGAGATGATTTCACAGAACACAAAGAAGTTTCTCAGAAAGCTTCTTTCTCTTTGTTATCGGAGGATATTCCCTTTGGCCCTATAGTCTTCAAAGGGATCCGAAATTACTGTTCTCAGATTCCACAGAAATAAGGCTAGCAAAGAGATCCACGAAATACACATGTAACTCTGTGAGATGAATTCACAGAACACTAAGCAGTTTCTCAGAAAGCTTCTTTCCAGATTTCATCTGAGGATATTTCCTTTTTCACCATAGCCCTCTATGGGCTTCCAAATATCACTTTGCCAATTCCACAAGAACTGTCTTAGCGATAGGCTTCTTGAGGGGAAAGCTGTAACTCTGTGAGATGATTTCACAGAACACAAAGAAGTTTCTCAGAAAGCTTCTTTCTCTTTGTTATCTGAGGATATGTCCTTTGGCCCTATTGTCTTCTAAGGGATCCGAAATATCTCTTCTCAGATTCCACAGAAATAAGGCTAGCAAAGAGATCCAAGAAATACACATGTAACTCTGTGAGATGAATTCACAGAACACTAAGCAGTTTCTCAGAAAGCTTCTTTCCAGATTTCATCAGAGGATATTTCCTTTTTCACCATAGCCCTCTATGGGCTTCCAAATATCACTTTGCCAATTCCACAAGAACTGTCTTAGCGAAAGGCGTCTTGAGGGGAAAGCTGTAATTCTGTGAGATGATTTCACAGAACACAACGAAGTTTCTCAGAAAGCTTCTTTCTCTTTGTTATCGGAGGATATGTCCTTGGGCCCTATTGTCTTCTAAGGGATCCGAAATATCTCTACTCAGATTCCACAGAAATAAGGCTAGCAAAGAGATCCAAGAAATACACATGTAACTCTGTGAGATGAATTCACAGAACACTAAGCAGTTTCTCAGAAAGCTTCTTTCCAGATTTCATCAGAGGATATTTCCTTTTTCACCATAGCCCTCTATGGGCTTCCAAATATCACTTTGCCAATTCCACAAGAACTGTCTTAGCGAAAGGCTTCTTGTAGGGAAAGCTGTAACTCTGTGAGATGATTTCACAGAACACAAAGAAGTTTCTCAGAAAGCTTCTTTCTCTTTGTTATCGGAGGATATTCCCTTTGGCCCTATAGTCTTCAAAGGGATCCGAAATTACTGTTCTCAGATTCCACAGAAATAAGGCTAGCAAAGAGATCCACGAAATACACATGTAACTCTGTGAGATGAATTCACAGAACACTAAGCAGTTTCTCAGAAAGCTTCTTTCCAGATTTCATCTGAGGATATTTCCTTTTTCACCATAGCCCTCTATGGGCTTCCAAATATCACTTTGCCAATTCCACAAGAACTGTCTTAGCGATAGGCTTCTTGAGGGGAAAGCTGTAACTCTGTGAGATGATTTCACAGAACACAAAGAAGTTTCTCAGAAAGCTTCTTTCTCTTTGTTATCTGAGGATATGTCCTTTGGCCCTATTGTCTTCTAAGGGATCCGAAATATCTCTTCTCAGATTCCACAGAAATAAGGCTAGCAAAGAGATCCAAGAAATACACATGTAACTCTGTGAGATGAATTCACAGAACACTAAGCAGTTTCTCAGAAAGCTTCTTTCCAGATTTCATCAGAGGATATTTCCTTTTTCACCATAGCCCTCTATGGGCTTCCAAATATCACTTTGCCAATTCCACAAGAACTGTCTTAGCGAAAGGCTTCTTGTAGGGAAAGCTGTAACTCTGTGAGATGATTTCACAGAACACAAAGAAGTTTCTCAGAAAGCTTCTTTCTCTTTGTTATCGGAGGATATTTCCTTTGGCCCTATAGTCTTCAAAGGGATCCGAAATTACTGTTCTCAGATTCCACAGAAATAAGGCTAGCAAAGAGATCCACGAAATACACATGTAACTCTGTGAGATGAATTCACAGAACACTAAGCAGTTTCTCAGAAAGCTTCTTTCCAGATTTCATCTGAGGATATTTCCTTTTTCACCATAGCCCTCTATGGGCTTCCAAATATCACTTTGCCAATTCCACAAGAACTGTCTTAGCGAAAGGCGTCCTGAGGGGAAAGCTGTAACTCTGTGAGATGATTTCACAGAACACAAAGAAGTTTCTCAGAAAGCTTCTTTCTCTTTGTTATCGGAGGATATTTCCTTTGGCCCTATAGTCTTCAAAGGGATCCGAAATATCTCTACTCAGATTTCACAGAAATAAGGCTAGCAAAGAGATCCAAGAAATACACATGTAACTCTGTGAGATGAATTCACAGAACACTAAGCAGTTTCTCAGAAAGCTTCTTTCCAGATTTCATTTGAGGATATTTCCTTTTTCACCATAGCCCTCTATGGGCTTCCAAATATCACTTTGCCAATTCCACAAGAACTGTCTTAGCGAAAGGCTTCTTGTAGGGAAAGCTGTAACTCTGTGAGATGATTTCACAGAACACAAAGAAGTTTCTCAGAAAGCTTCTTTCTCTTTTTTATCGGAGGATATTTCCTTTGGCCCTATAGTCTTCAAAGGGATCCGAAATTACTGTTCTCAGATTCCACAGAAATAAGGCTAGCAAAGAGATCCACGAAATACACATGTAACTCTGTGAGATGAATTCACAGAACACTAAGCAGTTTCTCAGAAAGCTTCTTTCCAGATTTCATCTGAGGATATTTCCTTTTTCACCATAGCCCTCTATGGGCTTCCAAATATCACTTTGCCAATTCCACAAGAACTGTCTTAGCGAAAGGCGTCCTGAGGGGAAAGCTGTAACTCTGTGAGATGATTTCACAGAACACAAAGAAGTTTCTCAGAAAGCTTCTTTCTCTTTGTTATCGGAGGATATTTCCTTTGGCCCTATAGTCTTCAAAGGGATCCGAAATATCTCTACTCAGATTTCACAGAAATAAGGCTAGCAAAGAGATCCAAGAAATACACATGTAACTCTGTGAGATGAATTCACAGAACACTAAGCAGTTTCTCAGAAAGCTTCTTTCCAGATTTCATTTGAGGATATTTCCTTTTTCACCATAGCCCTCTATGGGCTTCCAAATATCACTTTGCCAATTCCACAAGAACTGTCTTAGCGAAAGGCGTCTTGAGGGGAAAGCTGTAACTCTGTGAGATGATTTCACAGAACACAACGAAGTTTCTCAGAAAGCTTCTTTCTCTTTGTTATCGGAGGATATGTCCTTGGGCCCTATTGTCTTCTAAGGGATCCGAAATATCTCTACTCAGATTCCACAGAAATAAGGCTAGCAAAGAGATCCAAGAAATACACATGTAACTCTGTGAGATGAATTCACAGAACACTAAGCAGTTTCTCAGAAAGCTTCTTTCCAGATTTCATCAGAGGATATTTCCTTTTTCACCATAGCCCTCTATGGGCTTCCAAATATCACTTTGCCAATTCCACAAGAACTGTCTTAGCGAAAGGCTTCTTGTAGGGAAAGCTGTAACTCTGTGAGATGATTTCACAGAACACAAAGAAGTTTCTCAGAAAGCTTCTTTCTCTTTGTTATCGGAGGATATTCCCTTTGGCCCTATAGTCTTCAAAGGGATCCGAAATTACTGTT